>NC_090372.1:186699110-187003907 GCF_036365525.1 Heterodontus francisci | reverse complement strand
TGTCCTCGGACTGAGATGATTGGCCTCCAACAACTACAAATATCTTCCTTTGTGCTAGGTATGACTCCAACCAGTGGAGAGCTTTCCCCCTCATTCCCACTGACTTCAACTTTGCTAGGGTTCCCTGATGTCACACTCGGTCAAATGCTGCCTTGATGGTAAGGGCAGTCCACTCCCACCTCCCCTCTGGAATTCAGCTCTTTTCTCCACATTTGGACAAAGGCAATAATGAAGTCTCGAGCCTAGTGGCCCTAGTGGAACCCAAACTGAGCATCAGTGAGGAGATTATTGCTGAGTTAATGCCATTTGATAGCACTGTCAACGACACCTTCCATCACTTTGCTAATGATTGAGAGTACACTGATGGGGCAGTAATTGTCTGGATTGGATTTGTCCTGTTTTTGTGGACAGAATATACCTGAGCAATTTTCCACATTCTCAGGAAGATGCCAGTGTTATAACTGTACAGGAACAGCTTGGTTAGGATCGCAGCAAGTTCTGGAGCACAAGTCTTCAGTACTACTGCCAGGATGTTGCCAGAGGCCATAGCCTTTGCTGTATCCAGTGCCTTCAGCTATTTCTTAATATCACATGGGGTGAATCGAATTACTTGAAGACTGTCATCTATGATGTTGGGGAACCTCAGGAGGATGCCGAGATGGAACATCCACTCGGCACTTCTGGCTGAATACAGTTGCAAATGCTTCAGCCTTGTCTTTTGCACTGATGTGCTGGGCTCCCCCATCATTGAGGATGGGAACATTTGTTAAGCCTCCTCCTCTAGTTAGTTGTTTAATTGTCCACCACCATTCACGAAGGACTGCAGAGCTTTCATCTGATCCATGTGGGATCACTTGGCTCTGTTTATCGCATGCTGCTTCTGATGTTTGGCCTGCAAGTAGTCCTGTGTTGTAGTTTCACCAGGTTGGCATCTCATTTTTAGGTATGCCTGGTGCTGCACTCTGCATTAAACCAGGGTTGGTTCCCTGGCTTGATGGTAATGGTAGAGTGAGTGATATACCAGGCTATAACGTACAGATTTTGGTGGAGTACAATTCTGTTGCTGCTGATGGCCCACAGCACCTCATGGATGCTCAGTTTTGAGCTTCTAGATCTGTTCTGAATCTATTCCACTTTGCACGGCAGTAGTGCCACACATGATGGAGAGTGTCTTCAGTGTGAAGATGGAGCTTTGGCTCCACAAGGTTTTTTTTTCTGCAGTCAAATGTTAGATACCCCCTATTATTAACTGTACAAATAATTTAATTGGAATCAAAAGATGGCTTTCAAGGACAGTGGTGGTGGGGGAGGTCAGTGCATAGCAATCTGCACACTTGAAATTGTGGAATTATACATTTGCACAGGAGCAATATACTCTGGCCTGGATTTTACAGGATGGTGGTGGCCCGTCCACAGACTGGACAGTTGGAGGCAACCCCACCTTGGATAGTCATTGAAGCCCCTCTTGCATTTTACATTCCTCAGGCAATTAATTGTCTGCCATCAGGTCTTCCGTCCCTTTAAGGGATGAGGTCCCACCCACATGGGGTGCTGGACAATCGGGTAGCTGGCAGCTCTTTGGTCCCAGCAGTGCCACCAACAGCAGTGGCCACTCCTGGCACTGCAGCAGGCAAGGAGCAGCCACGATGGAGAAGGTCCCAAAATTAAGGTAAATTGGGTTGGGCTCCCTGGGGCCAATCAGGCAGACCCCAGCGAGGGAGGGAGGCCATGCAGTGGTCAGTCATGAGGGCGGGGGGTGGGGGGGGAGATCTCTCAGCTGGGGTAGCCCTTTACTGAGATTAGGAGAAATTACTACATTCAAAGGGCTGTAAATCTTTGGAATTGTCTATCCCAGAGGGTTGTGGGTGCTCCATCATTCAATATATTTAAGGCTGGGATAGGTAGATTTTTGGTCTCACAGGGAATCAAGGGATATGGGGAACAGCTAGGAAAGTGGAATTGAAGCCCAAGATCAGCCATGATCATATTGAATGGCAGAGCAGGATTGATGGGCCATATGGTCTACTTCTGCTGCTATTTCTTGTGTTGCCATCGGAGTGGGGTTGGGGTTCCTTCATTGGCTACACAGTGCCCAATCAGGAGGGCCTCCACCCCCTGAGCCTGCAAGGAGCCCACCAGGGTTTACCTGGTGGCCTCAAATTGTGGCAAAATACCAGCGGCAGCAGGAAAAGGCCCTTACGTGACCATTAATTGGCCACTTAAGGGTCTTAACTGGCATATGGGAGAAAGGGCCATCCACACCTTCTGCACCACGGGTAAAATGCCAGCGGCAGCAGGAAGGTGAATGACACGCCACCCCTATCATCCCACCCAATTTAATGCCTGCCCCCACACCTTCCAGCACAGACCCAGGGGCCCCATAAAATCTCAGTCCGTATTTCAGACCACAAACTTTCCATAATGGTTAGTAAAAAAAAAATCCAAACTGACCAGGCACTTAGTTGAAATGTTATCCATTTTATAGAAGATAAATTCAATTTTGACAACAAAGTAAAGGAAATTGTGAGAATATTAAAATCTACAAGTATTGACAATTTGAAATAAAGCCAGAGAATTACTGGGGAAACACTGCAGATTAAAGTGTGCACATACTAAGTTCGAGGCCGAAGGTTCTGTACCCAAATCTGATGCTGATGAACCCACTGGATACTGTGAGTAAAAATAACTTTACCATTTGTACCTTAGATTGCAGTCTGCTCTGTCAAGCATATGAAACTTTTATCCCCTGTCAGAGGTAATATAGATCAAAATTATACCACAATAGTCCACAACAGCAAGGCTCAAACACTTTATGAACGTGATCTGAGGTCTCAGATGGAATTCTGGCTATGATTCCCAAATATATCTTCATGTTACATTTTATCGACTGCAGATGTTATACAACCTCAGTGAATGGAGGGAGCAAGGACTTCACTGCAGATGGTTGACTGTATGTGAGAAGTGGAGCTGGTTGGTTTTGGACTACTTCAGTTTGGAAATGATTGGTTTTTTTTTGGAAAATTATTTAATGAAATGAGTAAAATTAAATCTGGTATCCTAATGTAGAGAGACTAGAGACGCTGGGATTGCTCTCCTTAGAGCAGAGAAGGTTAAGGTACGATGTAGTTCTGTTAGTTACAGAATAAGGGGGCACAAACTTAAAACTGAGATGCGAAGGAATTTCTTCTCTGAGGGTGGTGAATCTCTGGAATTCTCTACCTCAGAGAGTTGTGGAGGCTAGGTCACTAACTGTATTTAAGGAGGAGGTAGATAGATTTTTGAAATCTCAGGGAGTCGAGGGTTATGCGGAGCAGGCCCAAAAGAGGAGTTGAGGCCTGGGACAGATCAGCCATGATCTTATTGAATGGCGGGGCAGGCTCCAGGGGCTGAATGGCCTACTCCTGCTCCTACTTCTTATGTTCTTGTGTTCTTATGTATAGAGGTGCTCAAAATTATGAGGAGTTTTAAAAGAGTAAATAGGGACAAACTGTTTCCACTGGCAGGAGTCGGTAACCAGAGGACACAATTTTAAGGCAATTTGCAAAAGAACCAGAGAGAAGAGCTTTTTTTTAGACCCAGCAAGTTATTATGGACTGAAATGCCTGATAGAGTGGTGAAAGCAGATTCAGTAGTAACTTTCAAAAGGGATATATACTTGAAATTGAAAAAAATGCAGGGTTATGAGGAAAGAGGTAGGGAGTGGGATTAATTGGATAGCTGTTTCAAAGAGTCAGCATGGACTTGAAGAGCCAAATTACCTTCTTTGGTGCTGTATGATTCTATGATCTGTTGAAAATAAATCCAAGCCTGGATTTCAGTGGAGAATCAGAAAACACCTTTTCACACAAAGACAGCAAATCTGAAAATCCCTAAATGCTGTGGACTCTGCGTCAATTAACATTTTCAAGACAGAGATCAATAGATTTTTGTTAGCTAAGTGTATCAAGAGGAATTGAATAAAGGCGGGAACATGGAGTTGAGGTATAAATCATCTATGGTCTGATTGAATTGCGATCAAGGGGCTGAATGGCCTACTCCTGTTCCTCCATTCCTATTCCCAACCTTCCTCCTCAGTATCCTGTTGTGACAACTATGGGGCACCCAGACACAAGATGCTGGTGGAGGGCTTGCACCAGCACCAGCACCAGACAACAAGCAAAAGAGGAAACCTCTAGGTTAGTCAGAGTGGCTCACCGGATCTTCGAAACTTTGTGGCCTTTCTTGAAGGATATAAAGCCCCAAAGGCTGGCAGTAGTCATGCAGCTGTGCTCGAGAACTTGACCCTTATTTCCTGATGCTAGACCCTGTCAGGAAGCAGACCTGTAATTAAGGGACACCCAGGCCATGGTAATGACCAAGGACACTAACATCAGCAGCTTGAACTAGACAGATGCAGTGCACTTTGACTGTGCTGCTCCTGTCCCGTGCTGGTTGGAACTGGGGTCACAATAACAGCCACTATCAATTGCCACTAACAATTGACGATTGCAATCAGGGAAAATTATTTTCTTCTTAATAATAATGAGTTAGCACCAAGCACATTGACAACCATCTCCAAATTTCATGGTTTTAAATACTAAAGGGGAAAACCAACTTAAGGATTGTTAATCTGTTAATTGTATATCAATTGTTTGATTATATGCAGGTGGAGATTGTTAACTGGGTTCTTACTTGAGCACTTATAAGCAGACAATTACTGAGACGGGGGGAGGGTTTGAGTGAGGAGCTATATGTTTCTAATCCTTTTAACTCTGTGCAATAATGTGAAATTGAGTAAAGATAGGTTCCAGCATTATCCTTCCATCGCAAGCTTTCTAGAGTTTAACAAGGATATCCTAATATGCCATTATTACATGTGAGAGGAGAGCAACACATACTAAAGGCGTTAGAATGCTTCATGTGTATTTTCCTGATTTATTAAGTCTCATTATGGAAATAAATGTGGTGAAAAAGCTTGCATTTGTACAGTGACAACTTGCATTTATATTGTGCTTCTCAGGAGTGTTATTAGAAAAAATTTAACAAGCAAACAAATAAAATACAACATCTTATTACATCCTCAGGTTGCCCCAAAGTGTTCATAGTTATATGTTTGTTTTTCCACACGTGTGCTTCCTCTTCAGACTTAGCAATGAGAACAGTGATATTTGTTGATAAATTCTGAGAACTGGATGATAAAACCAAGGTTTCAGACAGATCAACAGAAAATGGCTGTTACCATTTACATGGTGTCAATAAATCATTGGTTGGAAAGCTAAATGTTAGAATTTGATTTGGCAGACATTAGTCACTAGACTTGCTGGCTCTTATGTACAGCAGATGCCAAAGAATTCAATATCTTTATTTTTAGATTTATTATTAACAAATGTGAATAGGACTAGTGGAAAGACTTATCCTATTTTGTCCATTAAATTCAAACTAGTCAATGAAACTAGCAACACATTTTCCTTCAGTGGTGAAACTCCTCCTGCCAGTAACTTTAATGGCGATTAGTCAACATGACTTTTTTTCATTCAGAACCAACTTTGTGGTAAGGAAGGGATTTCACCTGTTTTGTGTTAATAGAGTCATTGAGAAGAGCTCAAATGGATAAACCTGTTTCTCTGCTAACCCAACAATGCGATAAAGGGAACTCGTGTAAACACATCCATGAGGATTGGATCAGGAAAAAAAATGAGGCTTATGGCAGATTCAGAGCGCTGAAAACAACGGAGGCACTAGAGGAGTATAGAAAGTGTAGGGTGGCACTTAAAAAGTAATTAGGAGTGCGAAGAGGGGACATGAAAAAACACTGGTGGGCAAGATAAAGGAAAATCCTAAGGCGTTTTATAAGAATATTAAGGGTAAGATGATAAGCAGGGAAAGAGTAGGGCCCATTAGGGACCAGTGTGGCAATCTTTGTGTGGAGCTGGAGGACATAGATGAGGTTTTAAATGATTATTTTTCATCGGTGTTCACTATGGAGAAGGACGATGTAGATGCAGAGATCAGGGAGGGAATTGAGATATACTTGAACATATTAGCATTGAAAGGGAGCTGTTTTAGTGGGCTTAAAAGTGGATAAATCCCCAGGCCCAGATAAGATGTATCCCAGGTTGTTATGTGAGACAAGGGAGGAGATAGCAGGGCCTTTGACACAAATTTTCAAATCCTCTCTGGTCACAGGAGAGGTGAGGACTGGAGGACAGTGAATGTGGTGCCACTATTCAAGAAGGGTAGCATTGATAAACCAGGTAATTACAGGCTGGTGAGACTAACATCAATGGCTGGGAAAATATTGGAAAAAATTCTGAGCGACAGGATTAATCTCCACTTGGAGAGGCAGGGATTAATCAGGGATAGTCAGCATGGCTTTGTCAGGGGGAGATCATGTCTAACCAACTTGATTGAATTTTTCGAGGCAGTGACTAGATGTGTAGATGAGGGTAAAGCAGTAGATGTAATATCCATGGACTTCAATAAGGCTTTTGATAAGGTCCCACATGGGAGATTGGTTAAGAAGGTAAGAACCCATGAGATCTGGGGCAATTTGGCAAATTGATCCAAAATTGGCTTAGTGGCAGGAGAGAAAGGGTAATGGTCGAGGGCTGTTTTTGCGATTGGAAGCCTGTGACCAGTGGTGTACCGCAGGGATCGGTGCTGGGACCCTTGCTGTTTGTAGTGCACTTTAATGATTTAGATGTAAATATAGGAGGTATGATCAGTAAGTTCGCAGATGACACGAAAATTGGTGGTGTCGTAAATAGTGAGGAGGAAATCCTTAGATTACAGGATGATATAGATGGGCTGGTAAGATGGGCGGAGCAGTGGCAAATGGAATTTAATCCTGAGAAGTGTGAGGTAATGCATTTTGGGAGGACTAACAAGGCAAGGGAATGTACAATGGGTGGTAGGACCCTAAGAAGTACAGAAGGTCAGAGGGACCCTGGTGTACTTGTCCATAGATAACTGAAGGCAGCAGCACAGGTAGATAAGGTGGTTAGGAAGGCATATGAGATACTTGCCTTTATTAGCTGAGGCACAGAATATAAGAGCAGGGAGGTTATGATGGAGCTGTACAAAACGCTAATTAGGCCACAGCTGGAATACTGTGTACAGTTCTGGTCACCACATTATGGGAAGGATGTGATTGCACTGGAGAGGGTGCAGAGGAGATTCACCAGGATGTTGCCTGGGCTGGAGCATTTCACCTATGAAGAGAGACTGAAAAGGCAAGGGTTGTTTTCCTTGGAGCAGAGAAGGCTGAGGGGGGACATGATTGAGGTGTACAAAATTATGAGGGGCATCAATAGGTTAGATAGAAAGAAACTTTTTCCTTTAGCAGAGGGGTCAAGAACCAGGGGGCATAGATTTAAGGTAAGGGGTAGGAGGTTTATAGGGGATTTGAGGAAAAAAATTTTCACCCAGCAGGTGGTTGGAATCTGGAACACACTGCCTGAGGAGGTGGTGGAGGCAGGAACCCTCACAACATTTAAGAAGTATTTAGATGAACTCTTGAAACGCCATAGCATACAAGGCTATGGGCCAAGTGCAGGAATATGGGATTTGAATAGTTGGGTGCTGGATGGCCGGCACAGACACGATGGGCCGAGGGCCTGTTTCTATGCTGTTTAGCTCTATGACTCTATGTGGTAGTGAAGAGGACTGGGAGCTCCCAGAAACCACATTGCATACCTGAGGTATCATGATGAATCAATCATATCATCATGGGTAAGAACTGCTGTAGTTACTGCTGGATACATGTTCAACCTGCTGCTCCGTACTGAGCAGCAGAAATCAGGAATGTCACAGGGAGAAAATTCAGGCCCACTCATTTTTGAGCGCCCCAACCCCTATCACTGCACAAATGGTGAGGTCCGAGGAGCCCTGGACATGAGTCATTGGACCACATGAGATGAAGGAGGAGCCCACACAAGTAAGAGATCACTGCCCAGTGTTGGATTCACAGCACTTTGGTGGGAGTGGTGGGGGGGAGGGGATGGTGTGGGAAGACTGTGGGGCTTGGGAGGATCATTGGCCTCCGAGGGAGAGGCAGGAGCTTCAGTTGTGGGGGGGGGGGGGGTGGGAGGGGCTATTGGGTGTAGGGGGATTAAGGGGGGTCAGTGAGAATCGAGATTGGTGGTTAGGGTGAGGGAAGAGTGATTGGGGATTCCAGGTCCTGAACGTCAGAAGGCAGGGATCTCAGAAACAGTAGCGGAAACGTTTGGGATGGTGATTGTGGTAAGTAACGTACCTTTTTTTTGAAAGTGGTCTTTTGGGTTGGTTTTCCTGAGTGTAGACAGCGCAGGCTACCTCAGGACGAACCTATGTTGCAATAGAGACCTGAAGCAGGCAAGAAGGCCCAATATTTGCCTATGCAGCTGGCCTGCTTCAACTGTGGGAAAAGGACACCTCTTGATTGTTCTTACCCAATATGGCAGGTGGTGCACTTATGGTCGGCAATGTACACATCCATTTTGGGGCCTAAGGATTGCCTGACAAATGGGTGTTTTTTTTATCTGTTCATAAGAAGTGAGTGTCGTTGGCAATGCCAGCATTTATTGCCAATCAAAAGGTCAATTTAACACCCTCACGTGTTCAGTTCTCAACTAATGCTTAGTCAGCTGATCTCAGCTAGAGTGATGGCAGGGTGCTGAAAATGACCAAGTCCTTACAAAGTTTCCTGCTGGGTACATTGTTTTACCATGCTTCTTTCTTCAAACAAGCAAAGTGAGATTGTCTGTGCGATACACTTCAACATTGACACAATCTATGCAACCATGCCTTGTTATCCAGAATGATGGGTTCTGCCAATTTTCTTTTCTTCCTGACTGTAATCAGCTCAGCTGTTATGCTGTTCATCACCTGATGACCCAATGTAAACTCTGCTACCCGAGGGCAAGCAGTCAGTGGAGTCGGGATTTCAAACTCTGGATAGGCTGTGAGTTAAAATTGTACAATTCAAATCAAACGGCAGGACAAAATCACAAATGTGGCAGAACTCTCAGAGGCAGAGCTCCCAAGTGAGTTTTTACTAATCTAACAGGAGCGGTTTCGGTGGATCGAACACGTCCACAGGATGGAAGATGATTGCATACCCAAGGACCTACTGCATGGTGCAGTAGCTGGGGCCAGCCAACCAGTGGGGTGCACAAAGCTCCATTTCAAGGATGCTTGCGAGCGTGGCATGAAGGCCCTAAATGTGGACTATCGCACTTGGGAGTCACTAGCTGGCGAACGAGGAAAATGGCGACACATCCTGTGGACTGGTGTGCACTACCACGATGACCAGTTGCGACGGCAGTTTGGCAACAGGCACCAACATTAAAAACAGCAACTCGCAGCGTCACTTGGCAGCTTCACATGCAGCACTTGTGGCAGAACCTGCCTCTCAAGGATTGGCCTTCGCAACCATCAGCAAAAGTGCACCAAGAGAAGACACCCCCACCCCCCACCCCACTATATTGGATTGTTTGCTGCATGTCCATCTCTTTTATAGATGGAAGGATGCCAACCATCCCAATTACTATGCAAATACTTCTCAAAGTGAACTGTTTTCGCCATGGTCATTGGTAAGTTATTCAACACAAGACCAGGTTGCTCTGACACAATATGATTTCAGAATTGGATATCATTGACCCGAAACGTTAACTCTGCTTTTCTTTCCACAGATGCTGCCTGACCTGCTGAATAGTTCCAGCATGATTTTAAACGTGTTAGGGATAAGGGAGTAAATTGGACCATTATCACAACCCCTTTTAGCCTGATTTCAATAACAATAACATGCCTTGATATCCTTTATATCTTCAAATGTGCTTACGGAAATTGAAATAGCTGCAGGAGCTTTATTAAAATGATATGTATCATCAGCTCTGCTCCAGTTCAGGCTTTTTGTAATACTGTTAACTGGTGCTCACAATGGACTGCAGTTTCCATAAGTACACAGAGTCCCCTATAAAGCAGAGCCTGCACATTTATGTGTGCCTTAAAATAGGAGAGTGTGCATGAACTAATATTTAATTCTTAAATATGGTGCCAGAGATTACATAGAATGTCTACCATGTTATTTTATCTTCTTTGAAAGGCATTAAATACTATAAAGACAAACTGTTTCGCTCAGGCTAAAACTAATAGCTGGGCTCATATACAAGTACAATATTAGATGCAAAGGGGGTCATTTTAACCCCAAAATAGTGGGGGGTTTTGGCTCGGGTGAGAAGCTAAAACGTTAGAAGTTTCAACCCAACACCAATCCATCTCAAATCCGACCACTTCTAGTTTTAATGGAGGTGGGATGGGAGTGGTGGGTGGTGGGGGCTGGGGGTGCGGGAGGGGGCAGCAAGTGGCCAAACAGCTCTCAGGAGGCGGGCCCCTCATTTAAATATTTTAATGCAGCTGCATGTCTAAGACTTTCTCTCTCTTCCTGCTTTCACACTGGCCAGCTAGGTTTCCCAGCCGTCTGGAAACCCAGCAGCTGAAGGGAGTTGAGGACTACTGGGTCAAACACCTTTTCAGCACAACTTGTAGGCCAAAAGGGACAGGAGTGGCAGGAAAATATCGCAATCCCAACCAAAGGAGGGAGTAGAAGAACATCTAGAAATGAAAAATATAATAACGAATAGTTGGCATGGATTTCAAAATGGAAATTCTTACTTGATCAACCTTATTGAATTTTTTGAGGAGGTGACAGAGAGAGTAGACAATGGCAATGCAGTAAGTATAATTCTTCTATAGTCTTCTATAGGCATATTAATAGTCAAAGCGTGGTAAAAGGACAAGGGGGGGCTGATTAGGGACCAAAAAGGGGATTTATGCATGGAGGCAGGGGTCAGGTATTAAATAAATGTCTTTACCAAGGAAGAAAATGCTGCACAGGTCATGGCCAAGGAGGAGGTAATTCATTTGAAGGATCTAAAATTGATGAGGTGTAGTTATTGGATAGGCTAGCTCTACTTAAAGTTGATAAGGCACCAGGACTGTTGAGATGCATCCAAGGATACTGAGGGAAGTGAGTGGAAATTGCAGTGGCACGAGCCATAATTTTCCAGTCTTCCTTAAATTCAGAGGTGGTGCCAGAGGACTGGAAAATTGCAAATGTGACACTCTTGTTCAAAAAAATGTGTAAAGATAAGCCCAGCAACTACAGGCCAATCAGTTCAACTTCAGTGGTGGGGAAGCTTCTAAAAATGTTAATTCGGGACAAAATTAATAGTCACTTGGGCAAATGGGGGTTAATTAGGGAAAACCAGCACAGATTTGTTGAGGGCAAATAAAGTTTAACTAACTTGCTGGAGTTTTTTGATCGGGTAACAGAAAAGTTTGATCAGGGTAATGCTGTTGATATGGTGCACATGGACTTCCAAAAAGCATTTGATAAAGTGCCGCACAACAGACCTATGAGCAAAGTTCTAGCTCATGGAATAAAAGGGACAGTAGCAACATGAATACGAAATTGACTGATGAAAAGGAAACAAAGGGTGGATGTTTTTCGGACTGGAAGAAGATTTGTAGTGGAGTTCCCCAAGGGTCAGTGTTAGGACCCTTGCTGTTCCTGAGATATATTAATGGCCTAGATCTTGGTGTACAGGGCACAACTTAAAAATTTGTGAATGATACAAAACTTGGAAGCATTGTGAACTGTAAGGAAGATAGTGTAGAACTTCAAAAGGACATAGACAGGTTGATGGAGTGGATGGACAAGTGGCTGATGAAATTTAATGCAGAGAAGTGTGAAGTGAGTCATTTTGGTAGGAAGAACATGGAGAGACAACATAAAATAAAGGGTGCAATTCTAAAGGGTGTGCTGGAGCAGAGGTGTATATGTGCATAAATCATTGAAGATGGCAGGATAGGTTGAGAAAGTGGTTAATAGAGCATACAGCATCCTAGCCTTCATTTATAGGGGCATTGAGAGCACAACTGGAGTATTGTGTCCAGTTCTAGGTGCCACACTTTAAGAAAGATGTGAAGGCATTAGAAAGAGTGCAGAAAAGATTCATGAGAATGGTTCCAGGGCTGTAGAACTTCAGTTACATAGAGAGATTGGAGAAGTTGAGACTGTTTTCCTTGGTGAAGAAAAGGTTGAGAGGAGATTTAATAGAGGTGTTCAACATCATGAGGGGTCTGGACAGGGTATATAGTGAAAAGCTGTTCCCATTGGTGGAGAGATCAAGAACAAGACATCACAAATTTAAGGTAATTGGCAAAAGAAGCAATGGTGACATGAGGAAAAACATTTTCACGCAGCGAGTGATTGGGATCTGGAATGCACTACCTGAGAGTGTGGTGGAGACAGGTTTAATTGAGGCATTCAAGAGGGAATTGGATGGTTATCTGAGAAGGAAAAATGTGCAGGGCTAGGTGGGGGTGTGGCACTAGGTAAACTGTCCTTTCAGAGAGCAGGTGCAGACACGATAGGCCGAATGGCCTCCTTCTGTGCTGCAACAGTTCTGTGATGCTGTGATTCTGTAATTTCGCTGGATTTTCGAAAGGTCTTCAATAAGGTGCCCCATAGTAGATTAATGGATAAGGTCAGAGAATGTGGAGTCAGGGGACAAATGGCAGAATGAATTGCTAGCTGACTTCAAGACAGAAAGCAGAGAGTGGGAGTAAAGGATAGTTATTCAGAGTGGCAGAAGGTGGGAAGTGTTGTCCCACAAGGATCACTGCTGGGACCACTGCTGTTCACAAGTTACATTAACAATTTGGACTTTGGAATCAAAAACACAATTTCTAAATTTGCAGATGACACCAAATTGCGGGCGGGGGATGTTCAATACTGAGGAGGACTGCAACAAGTACAGGACGACATTAATAAACTTGCAGAATGGGAAAATAATTGGCAGGTGAAATTCAACACAGATAAATGTGATGTAGGACAAATAGGGAGATCAGTTGTGATTTGGAAGGTCTAGGTGGGGTAGAGGAACAAAGGGATCTCGAAGTACAATTACATCAATCACTAAATGTTGTGCCACAGGTTAGCAAGGCCATAAAGAAAGCAAACCAAGAACTAGGGTTTATCTATAGAGGGATAGAATTGAAAAGTAGGGAAGCTATGCTGTATCAAACCTTGGTGAGACCACACTTAGGGTCCTGCGTGCAGTTTTGGTTGCCATATTATAACAAGGATATAGAGGCACTGGAGAGGATGCAGAGAAGATTTACAAGGATGATATCAGAAATGGGAGGGTATACATATCAGGAAAGGATGAACAGGCTGGGTACCTCCTTCTGGAATGTGTCTTCATGAAGCAGGTCTGGAAAGAGATGCAATGGTTTTTGTCGGGGTTCATCCCGAGCAACTCCACAATGCAGGAGTCTGTGCTACGGGCTGTTGCTAGGGACTCACACTGAGATAAAAATCAACTGCTGTTGGAGGGCCATCAACTTTGTGAAAATTTCGCTTTGATCTGTCTGAAACTTGCTGCTCTTCCACTGCAAAGAACTGTTGATGGCTAAGTGTTGCAGACTGGCGCATTCCAAGGTCCAGGATTACGTGCTGAGGGGTACACTAAAGCTTGGGGCAGCCGCCGCAAAGGCTCAATGGGGAAAGGCCACTGTGTAAGGCCCTCCCACCAGAATATACCCAGGGGCTGGAACCCATGTAGAACCCCTCAGGCTGTATGCACCAGAGAATGTTTGACATGAAATGTAAATGTACACTGCAAATGTAAACTGTAATGGCAACTGTAGTGAGGCACCACATGTACTGTAATGAAAGAAACTGATCTGTATCGTCCTTTATGTAGTCATATTTGAACTGTTATGTATTTTTATAACTTTTATGAATAAATTATATTTTTTGAAAAAATTAAATGGGCTGGGCCTCTTTGCTCCTGAAAAAAGAAGGCTGAGGGGTGACCTGCTGACATCTTTAAAATTATGAAAGGTTTGACAGAGTAGATACAGAGAGAATGGGCTAAAGTTTATGGGGGTGACAGAGGTCCCAACCCCAGAGCTGAAAGCGCGAGGCGACCCCACTTCAACTGGCAGCAGAACCTGAGGAGGCATATTGCTGGTGGTGGCCAATTAAGTGGCTGCCACCGGGTCGCCTATTAAGTTAGGATTGCGGCCCGCCCCAGGACCTGCTGGCCCAATCAGAGGGCTGGCAGCTCAGCAGCCTCAGAAGCAATACCACTAGCATTGGCCATTGCTGAGACTGCAACACCAGGGAGAAGGCGCCTCAATGGCTGGCACCCTCAAAGTAAGGTAACTGGGGTTGATGGATGCTGAGGTCAGGCAGGCAGGCTCCAGCGATTGTGGGGGGTGGTCGCTGAGCATTGGCAGTGCTGCTACCATGAAAGGGTCCATTGCCGCTGGGAGACCCCTCCGTAGATCATGGAGTGCCCAAAAAGGATGACGCCAACACCCTCCTCCCACCCCCACCCCTGAAACCCGCTGGGAGGCCGCCAGTCTTCACTGGGCAGTCTGCCCATGTGTCAGTGCCCCCACCCCAAAGTGGGCAAAATGCCAGTGGAGACAGGAAGTGGTCCTCAAATTGGCAACTTCGGCTGAATTAGCCACCTGCCATCTTTGCCACCATTGGCTAAATGGCATGGCAGCAGGAAGACGTTAGACACCGCCCCCAAAGTCTTCCTACACCATATTGCCAGCCTTCCCACCTCCCAGCTGGTTGCCAAAGGGTCCGGAAAATTCCGTCCAATTATTCCACCTGTGGGGAAGAGCCTAACTAGAAGCCATCAATATAAGACATACACCAAGAAATCCAATGGGGAATTCAGAAGAAACTCTTTACCCAAAGAGTGGTGAGAATGTGGAACTTGCTACCACAGGGAGTGGTTGAAGTGAATTATATCGATGCATTTAAAGAGAGGCTAGATAAACATATAAGGGAGAAGGGAATAGAGCATTCTGCTCAATGAGTTAGATGAGGAAAGATGGGAGGAGGCTCCCATGAAACGTAAATGGACAGTTTGGGCCCAATGGCCTGTTTCTGTGCCATATATTCTATGTAATGTAATCCTATGAGTGAATCCCCCAAGCCCACTGAGCTACCTTATTAACCTCTCTGAGGTCAATCCTCCCATCTACTACCCGCCCCCAACCATGATCCAATGCCCTCCTGATGTCCTCCACAACTGTCGATCTCCTTCCATCAAACACCCATCTCTTCCCACCCCATGTGCTCCCTAGCCTGCAATCCCCTCACAAAAATCATAGAAAGTTTACAGCACAGAAAGAGTGGATGCTGGGTCCAGGCAGGCAGGCTCCAGCGATAGCGGAGAAGTGGGGTGGGGGGGGTGCATGGGTCGCTGAGCATCAGCAGTGCCATTGCCACAATGGGGGTCATTGCTGCTGGGAGATCCCTCCATCATGTCTGTGCCGGCCTGAAAATGAGCCACCTATTTAATCCACCTTCCAGCATTTGGTCCGTAGCCCTGCAGGTTACGGCACTTGAGGTGCATATCCAGACACCTTTTAAATGAGTTATAGGTTTCTGTCTCAACTACCCTTTCAGGCAGTGAGTTCCAGACCCCCACTACCCTCTGAGTGAAAAATCTCTTCCTCATCTCCCCTCTAATCTTTCTACCAATCACATTAAATCTATGGCCCCTTGTCTCTGGCCTCTCTGCTAAGGTAAATAAGCCTTTCACATCCACTCTATCCAGGCCCCTCACAAGTTTATACATTTCAATCAGATCTCCCCTCAGCCTCCTCTGTTCCAAGGAGAACAACCCCAGCCTATACAATATTTCCTCATAGCTGCATTTTTCCAGTACTGGCAACATCCTCGTAAATCTCTTCTGTACCCTCTCTAGTGCAATTACATCCTTTCTGTAATGAGGTGACCAGAACTGCACACAGTACTCAAGTTGTGGCCTAACCAATGATTTATACAGTTTCAGCATAACCTCCCTGCTCTTATATTCTATACCTTGGCTATAAAGGAAAGGATTCAATATGCCTTCTTAACCATCTTATCCATCTGTCCTGCTACCTTCATGGATCGATGGACATTCACTCCAAGGTCCCTCACTTCCTCTACACCTCTCAGTATTCTCTCATTAATTAAGTATTTCTTTGCATCATCAAATGCATCACCTCACATTTCTCTGAGTTGAATTCCATTTGCCACTTTTCTGCCCACCTGGCCAGTCTATTGATATCTCCCTGCAGTCTACAGCTATCCTCCTTGCTATCAATCACATGGCCCATTTTTGTGTCATCTGCAAACGTCTTGATCATACCCCCTACATTTATGCGCAAATCGTTAATATATAGCACAAAAAGCAGGGGACCTAGTACTGAGCCCTGCGGAATGCCGCTAGAAACAGCCTTCCAGTCGCAAAAACACCCCTCAAGAAATTACCCTTTGTTTCCTGCCACTGAGCTAACTTTGTATCCAGCTTGCTACATTTCCCTGGATCCCATGGGCTTTTATTTTTTTAACCAGTCTGCCATGTGGGACTTTGTGAAAAGCCTTGCTAAAATCCATGTAGACCACATCAAGTGCACAACCTTCATCAATCCTCCTTGTTACTTCTTCTTAAAATTCACTCAAGTTAGTCAGACAAGATCTTCCCTTAACAAATCCAAGCTGATTATCCTTGATTAATCCGTGCCCTTCCAAATGACAGTTTATCCTATCTCTCAGAACTGATTCCAATAAATTGCCTACTACTGAGGTTTTTCTGACTGGTCTGTAATTATTTAGTCTATCCCTTGCTCCCTTTTTAAACAAAGGTATAACGTTCACAGTCTTCCAATCTTCTGGCACGACACCAGTGAGGACTGGAAAATGATGGACAGACCCTCTGCTATTTCCTCCCTGGCTTCTTTTAAAAGGCCTGGGCTACATTTCATCCAGCCCTGGTGATTTATTCACTTTCAAGGATGCTAATCCCATTAATACTTCCTCTCTCCCTATGTTTATCACATCCAATACATCACACTCCTCCTCCTTAACTACAATATCTGCATCATCCCCCTCTTTTGTGAAGTCAGATGCAAAGTATTCATTAAGAACCATACCAACACGTTCTGCCCCTACACATAGGTTACCTTTTTGATCTTTTATGGGCCCTACTCTTTCCTTAGTTATCCTCTTACTCTTAATGTATTGATAAAACATCATGCTCCCACCCCGATTTCCTAATTGGACCCCCACGATTTTCTCCTCTCCTCCCTGATCTCTCTGGATTCCCCTATCAATGTACCCCCAACCCCTGATCTCTCTGAACACACCTATTGATCCCTCATCCAACCCATGATTACTCCCTCCCTCCTCTATGCTCCCTGGTTGTAGCCTGGTGCTGCAGACTTATCTGTCCGCCAACAGGACAGCTTTTCAATCTGGCTGACAACAGCCAGGGAACAGAGCCATAAAATGGTGATCAGGTCCTGCTGTTAGGTTTTGCAGGACCCGAGAGAAATCCAGGCCTGCAGGTTTCCTCACTACTAAATTCCTCTCCCACCCACCCTGCTTCACACCCATGCTCCCCTCCTCCCCTGTCACCCTATAAACATTTGGACCAAACAGCAAGGAAAAACAATTTACTGCGAGCAAATGTATTAAAGAGCCACTATAGATTAAATTGCCCTTTCCTGAACATATTTCTTGCACAGTTTAGTAATCATCAAGATGTGTAGCTGAAACAGACTTTTGAAGGCTTCCCAATGTGATAATATACATGAGCAATATGATTCCTGGGTCAACTTTCTGGGGTTAAACTTTAAACAGTCCTGTCAGCTGTAGCTCAGTCATATAGCTCTGGGTTCAAATTTCCCTCCAGGGCTTGAGTACAAAAACCAAGGCTGATTCTCCTGTGTAGTACTGGCTGAGATGTTATCTTTCAGATGAGATGTTAAACCAAGGCTCCATCTGCTTGTTCCAGTGGATGTGAAAAGATCATATGGTACTACTTTGAAGAAGAACATAGGAGTTATTCCTGGCTGATATTTATCCCTCAGTCAATATCCCAAGAAAGATCATCTTGTCATTGTCACATTGCTGTTTGTGGGAGTTTGCTCTGTGCAAATGGCTACTGTGTTTCCTACATTGCAATAGTAACTACACAACAAGAGTACTTCATTGGCTGTAAAGTGCTTTGAGACGCCTAGTGGTCGGCAAGTCATAGAGTCATACAGCACTGAAACAGGCCCTTCGGTCCATCGTGTCTGTGCCAGCCATCAAGCACCTAACTATTCTAGTCCCATTTTCCAGCGCTTGGCCCGTTGCCTTGTATGCTATGGCGTTTCAAGTGCTCATCTAAATACTTCTTAAATTTTGTGAGGGTTCCTGCCTCTACCACATCTTCAGGCAGTGTGTTCCAGATTCCAACCACCCTCTGGATGAAAACATTTTTCCTCAAATCCCCTCTAAACCTCCTGCCCCTTACCTTAAATCTATGCCCCCTGGTTATTGACCCCTCCGCTAAGGGAAAAAGTTTCTTCCTATATGTCCTATCAATGCCCCTCATAATTTTGTATACCTCACTCATGTCCCCCCTCATCCTTCTCTGTTCTAAGGAAAACAACCCTTGCCTTTTCAGTTTCTCTTCATAGCTGAAATTCTCCAGCCCAGGCAACATCCTGGTGAATGTCCTCTGCACCCTCTCCTGTGCAATCACATCCTTCCTATAGTGGGGTGCCCAGAACTGTACACAGTACTCCAGCTGTGGCCTAACTAGCGTTTTATACAGCTCCATCATAACCTCCCTGCTCTTATATTCTGTGCCTCGGCTAATAAAGGCAAGTATTCCGTATGCCTTCCTAACCACCTTATCTACCTGTGCTTCTGCCTTCAGTGATCTATGGACAAGTACATCAAGGTCCCGCTGACACTCTGTACTTCCTAGAGTCCTACCACCCATTGTATATTCCCTTGCCTTGTTAGTCCTCCCAAAATGCATCATCTCACATGTCTCAGGATTAAATTCCATTTGCCACTGCTCCGCCCATCTTACCAGCCCATCTATATCGTCCTGTAATCTAAGGCTTTCCTCCTCACTATTTACGACGCCACCAATTCTCGTGTCATCTGCGAACTTACTTATCATACCTCCTATATTCATGTCTAAATCATTAATGTACACTACAAACAGCAAGGGTCCCAGCACCGATCCCTGTGGTACACCACTGGTTACAGGCTTCCACTTGCAAAAGCAACCCACGACCATTACCCTCTGTTTCCTGCCACCAAGCCAATTTTGGATCCAATTTGGCAAATTGCCCTGGATCCCTTGGGCTTTTACCTTCTTAACCAATCTCCCATGCGGGAACTTATCAAAAGCTTGACTGAAGTCCATGGAGACAACATCAACTGCTTTACCCTCATCTACATATCTAGTCACCTCCTCGAAAAATTCAATCAAGTTAGTTAGACATGATCTCCCCTGACAAAGCCGTGCTGACTATCCCTGATTATTCCCTGCCTCTCCAAGTGGAGATTAATCCTGTCCCTCAGAATTTCTTCCAATAGTTTCCCAGCTATTGATTTTAGACTCACCGGCCTGTAATTACCTGGTCTATCCTTGCTACCCTTCTTGAATAATGGTACCACATTCGCTGTCCTCCTATCCTCTGGCAACTCTCCCGTGGCCACAGAGGATCTGAAAATTTGTGTCAGTGCCCTGCTATCACCTCCCTTGCCTCACACAACAACCTGGGATACATTTCATCTGCGCCTGGGGATTTATCCACTTTTAAGCTCGCTAAAGCATCTAATACTTCCTCCCTTTCAATGTTAAGATGTTGAAGTATATCACAATCCCCTCCTTGATCTCAACACCTACATCATCCTTCTTCACTCTGAAAACAGATGAAAAGTAATAATTTAAAAACCTCACCTATGTCCTCCGGCTCCATGCACAGATTGCCACTTTGGTCCCTAATGGGCCCTACTCTTTCCCTGGTTATCCTCTTGCCCTTAATATACTTATTAAATGTCTTGGGATTTTCCTTTATATTGACCACCAATGTTTTTTCATGTCCCCTCTTCGCTCTCCTAATTACTTTTTTAAGTACCCCCCCTGCACTCTCATACTCCTCTAATGCCTCCGCTGTTTTCAGTGCTCCGAATATGCCACAAGCCTCCTTTTGTTTTCTGATCCAATACTCCACATCCCTTGACATCCAGGGTTTCCTGGACTTGTTGGTTCTACCCTTCACCTTAAAGGGTACATGTTGGCTCTGAACACTCACTATTTCCTCTTTAAATGCCTTCTACTGGCCTGATATAGACTTTCCTACAAGTAGCTGCTCCCAGTCCACTTTGGCCAGATCCTCTTTTATCGAATTGAAATCGGCCTTTCCCCCTTTCTTCTAACAATGAAATGTTTGGGCACTGGTGATGTTTACTTTCATTGGCATGCACTGCAAATGGTTAATTGTCCCTTCAGATCTTTGTAGACTAGGTGAGAGCTCTCCGTCATGGTGAACTGAGCGCTCCCAGTCACCTTCCTACTAGCTGACTCTATTGCAGTAGGTATGTTGCTTGGGGTTCTACCTCCCATGTAATCCTGAATCTCCTCTTCACCACTGCCAAGTAACTGGAAATGGCCTCTCTATCCATTCTCAAGATCACCAAACAGCAAGACTAATCACTGCTCTTCAGCCACCACAATTTTGCACAACTGTAATCCTCAATTATTTAATGCTTGAACTTCCATAAGATACTTGCCTTTCCACATCCCTCTGTAGCTGCACATGTTGCTTATTCATGATTGAATGGAACATTAATGAGGCCACAACAATTTCATCTGACCTTTTCTCTAATATCTGTTGCTGATAGGTCGGAACACTGAGAGAATGGACGATTAACCCATTGCCTCTTTCTCCCATCATTTCACCACTCTACACACATCTACCTTTCATAATGTTTCACAAAGAGAGAAATGTCAACCTCATCATATCAAAATCACAGACCGCCTTGGGTTTCAAATTCGTAACCATCCAGATAAAAATGGAGCTTCCAGCACTTGCTGTGGCAGAACATTTAGACCTGTAATAATTTTTTAAAAAAATAATATTTTACTTTTCCTGCTCCACAGTAATCAGGCGCGCCTGAGGGCCAGTCAGTTGTTAAGTAACCTGTTCATCTCCAGAGAGTGTCGATGGCTTCAGGCAGATGAGCTTCTAGATGAGGGGAGTGGGACCCTTGATGGGGGAATTGCCATCAAAAGGTAACTGAGCTAATCCTTGAATTAGCCAAAAGCATCCACAGCCTGCAAGCTGTGATTCTGCTCCAGTACATAGCAGGTCAATGAAAGAGCATAGGAGCAGGAATAGGCCCTTCAGCCCCTCAAGCCTGTTCTACCATTCATTTAGATCGTGGCTGATCTTTATCTTAACTCCCTTCTTGGTTCCATAACACTTAATACCCCTGCCTAACAAAAATCTATGAATATTAGTTCTAAAATCTTTAATTGACTCCTGGCCTGAACAGTTATTTTTGTGGAAGAGTTCTAGATTTCCACTACTCGTTGTGCAACTGAATTACAGTTGGAATACAATATGTGTGTGCGTGTGTGCGTGTGTGTGTATTTGCATATTGGGATACAGGTTTAGCACTATCTATAAAGTTGCAGAATTAAAGAAGGTTTGACATTGACATGATGTTTTCATCCTAACACACAAATCCAAACCATGTGTAGAACTCGGAAAAACAAAAACCTCCATCATTTTAGGGCATGGAGTCAAGTCAATACAGAACCAGAAATCAAGGTCAGTTGTTTACCTTGGTGGAAAGTATTGTACAGAGCTGAACATGTCATGCACATAACAAAAAGGCTGTGCATGAACCTCTTGTAAATGTATTTTAACCTGAATTCACAGTCGATAACTGCACAAAATTAGCATCTGGTATAAAAAGGCAGTTCAGAATGTTATTTTGTAAGAATGTAGGGAGACTTCTGAGGCTTAAAGCTGAGGTGGATAAAAAAAATGATGTTACAATGAATTGCTCATAAATTTAATCTTTGCTGAATGTGTCAGTTATGTTGATGAGGGATCCATTTTGTGCTACACTCATTCACTATGTATAAGTGACAATATTTTGTCTTCTTTCTGTCGTTGGCTTGTCCACATTGCAGACAGGTTTGTCAAGAGAAAAGAACCTAAGTGAGATACACTATCCAGTGTTGTATTGCAAAATTATAATACAAATCAAAAACTTACAGATGGTTATGTACTGAGAGACTCATCTGCAATGAAATAGAAAAGAAATTACAATTGTACAAATTAGGTTTGTCTCTACCATGACTGCTGAGACAAATTCCAGGTCTGCTTGGATTCAGTATCACTCGTCTCTCCCAGAAGCAGATCTCACATCTTTTATGATCTGGAATTGCCTTTACTGCTCAATATCTGGTTATAGGAGAGCATGATTTATGGGGTCGTAACAATGAGTGTTCTTTTTTTATATGAGCTGGATACTGTGATCTCACATGCATTTATTTCTCCTATCTTCTGAACTGATTGATGCTTTAATGAGATGAGGCCAAATGTCAATCAACAAACTGGTTTATTTGAAAATTGTTAAGGAGAATAACAATTATGGTAATCTCACCATTCTTCAATTTAATTTTAGTATTATTCCCTGTAACAAAGAAATTAAAAAGAAGAGACAGGGAACCATTACTGGTTGGTGAGGATGAGGATGACAGGGAAACAAGACTAGGTGTAGACTAAGGTTTGGGTGGTGGAGTTTTGAATGAGTTGAATTTCATGAAGTGTGGATTCAGGGAGAAGTAGAGTCTAGAGGTAACAAAGGCATGGATAATCATCCATGTTTTCAAGGAGAGTCCACGTTTTGATCCGCTGCCTGCTCTGTCTGCATTTATGTTTCAGAATTCAAGCAGATCCAGATTCCAGCAACTCCCACTGAAACCTCCAGCGTCTCATATTCACATGCCCCCTATTTCATTGCTAGCATACGTGTGGTGTAACTTCATGTGGCTCCCATTGAAGTCTCCAGAGTAAAGCTGAGCTTTTATCATTCTCTTAAGTGTGGTGAAGGCATGGACTGATTTCACATTGATATAGGCTGATACTCAGTTGGCTCTCACTTCCTCCCTGCAGGTTTGTTGCCACTTTTATTGTTTGACACAGACACATGCGAGTCTGTCAATGTCAACAATTGGGCTTTGAGCAGCCTGGTGGGAACTGCTGGCATTAGGGTCTTTCAGCACTTTACGCTCATTGGTCTTATCTTGTAAAAGATTGGTGCTGTAAAAAGCTGTAATTAACAAATCAACACTCGACCATGTTAAGGTTATGGAACTTTGTACAACTACTTTGCTTTCATCCTATTTAAAATATATCTAAAGCTTCCAGCTTGAACAGCAGAATTACAATGGACTCCAAGCTGCTGGAAATCACATAAAGTAAATTGCCAAAGTTTGTTAAGAGAGGCATTCCTTCTAACAGTCTCCAACCACCCCCACCCAGCATCCTGGCTGGAATTTTATGCCCCCCCACCCCAAAACGAGCGGGCTGGTGGCGGGGGTGGGGGGGGAGGCGGGCGGGGGAGAGCTGCCAAAAATATACGAACATAAGAATTAGGAGCAGAAGTAGGCCAGATCATAGCTGATCTGTTTGTGTCTCAAATTCCACACTCCCATAACCTTTGATTCCCTTGCCTAACAAAAATCTATCTACCCCTGCCTTAAAAATATTCAATGACCCCACCTCCACTACCTTCTGAGGCACAGAGTTCCAATGTTGCACAACCCTCTGAGAGAAAAAACTTCTCATCTCTGTCCTAAAAAGGCGACCCCTAACCCCTAGTTCTGGACACCCCCACAAGAGGAAACATCCTTTCCACATCCACCTTGTCAAGACCGTTCAAGATCTTATATACTTCAATCAAGTCTCCCCTTACTCTTCCAAGCTCCAGTGAATACAAGCCCAGTCTGTCCAACCTTTCCTCATAAGAAAACCCGCTCATTCCAGGTATCATTCTCCGTTAAAGTAATACACTGCTTTTTTATTCTTCCTGCCAAAGTGAACAACTTCACATTTTCCCATTCCTGATGCCTTCTCACCTCCGCTGCAATTTTATGTGGTACAGAATCGATGAGAAACGGCCTGCCTGCACCAGGTCAATCAAGTTCCTTAAGTGGCCAATTAAGTGCCCCTTAAGGGCCTTCATCCGCCATCGCAGGTATTTTACCCCCGGTGGGTGGGCAGCAAAGGCCCCAAGAACACTGCCAGGCATAACCTGACGGCCTTCTTGCAGGCCGGGTGGACCTTATCGGTCCTGTGCCCCGCAGAGGGCCGCCCCCGAAGACCCAACCACCCCCAGTGGCGCTGCTGGGATTAAGAGCTGCCAGCCCGCTGATTGGCTGGCAGCTCCATTTGGCGCGACTTCCTGCCTCAGGGAGGTGGAAGTCCCACCCAAGGCCAATTTTGGACATGGGGAGCAAAAAATTCCTGCGTGGCTCCCCAGGCCTGCGGAGGCGAGGTCAACACCGACTTTCTGCCAGTGGGCAGGGCCTCCCGCCCAACATTAAATTCCAGCCGGTATCTGTAGAGAATAAAGGGCATATTTTCATCAGGGCCCGTTTTCAGGCCTGGATTTGGTACTACAGATGCAGTGTGCCCTTGATGACGGAGGCCGGAGGACCTCCTGGCATTGGTCTTTGGGCCTCATCTACATAGTAGCGGCCTGTCATGCCTCCACAGGCAGCTTACCTGATGAGAAGAAACAATTTTGGGCTGCCTCACCAACAGCAGACTTCAAGTAAATCGTGGGAGGGTGGTTTGGAGTGGGTTACCATTGGTGGGGGGTGGGTGGATTGGTGGATTGATGTGGTGGAGGGTTCAATCATGATCCCTGTGGAGTTGTGTTTTATTTTTAAAACTTAAAAAAAAAAATCTTACCTTTCAATGATGGCTGCATTATCCGCTGAAGGATTTGGAACAGGCCCGATATCTGGCCTGCTCATCCTAGACAAATTTTGAAAAGGCATCCTCAACAGGCGTTTGGGCCCCAATTAACATTGTGAAGGGGCCTAACATCTATTTCAGGCGGATGGCCAGGATTCATAAAAAAATGAGCCCAACAAATGTGATAGTGGACCCAATGCTTAAGCAAATTGGGGACTGGCTGTTCCACTGCTAAAATGATACACCAAGCACCAGTTTTATGCCCTTAATTTTTCAGCACATACATCCCCTTCATAAATGTTTAAATCTGCTACTGCTGAAAACCACATTTTTGTGTAAGGTAAGGTGTTTTCCTGCAATGTGGAATGCTGAAATGTTGTGTAAACCTGTATCTTGTGTTATGAGAAACATGTGTCCCAGTGCACTTTACACATCCTATAGATCTATAATCAGGACTGTTTATAAATTGTGAGCTTTAAGCAAGGTAGAGTGAGGGGTGGTGTTATCAGCTCTTCTGAAGCTGATGTTCAGCTTTTGCTCCTTTTCAAGCTTTACCCGCATGCAAATTCTAGGACTCGATGCAATCAAAAGCCAATAGCTCAATAGACTATTTAAAAATAGTATAGCCCATACTAGAATCCATTCTGTCCAACAGAAAAAGTTGTAGCTGTCTGTTAATCCTTGACAACAATCACAACAACCTGTACCAATATACAACTTTCATGTAGAAAATCCACCCAAAGCACTTCACAGAGGCAAAGTAAAACATGCATCCCTAACCGATGAAGGAGCAGTACCAAAAGCTTTGTCAGAGAGGTGGGTGTTTATAATGGAAAGCAGGATGGAGAGGTGGAAGCATTTGAATAGGGGGGAATTTCAGAGTGTGGGGCCCAGATGGCTGAAGAGATAGCCACCAAGGGTGGGGCAAAGGGTGTGAGGGATGCACAGCATGTTGGAGTCAAAGGAATTGAGAGCTTGGGCTGGAGGGTGCAGGGCTGGAAGAAAGAAGGTCTATGAGGAAATTTAAACACAGCAATAAGATTTTAAATTTGGGATTTAGGGTAGCTGGAACCAGTTTAAGTCAGCAAGGATGGGAAACCAATCGGGAAAACATTGGAATAGTCAAGACTGAAGGTGATAAAACATGGATGAGAATTTCAGTGGAAAATGGGCCACAGTTAGGGGCGAAGATGAGGTTTTGATATGACGGTGGAAGTATAGAATCTTTGTGGAGAGGATAGGTCCTTCAGATGAGACATTAAACCAAGGCCCTGTCTGTTCTCTCAGGTAGATATAAAAGATCCCATGGCACTGTTTTGCAGAAGAGCATGCAAGTTATCCCTAGTGACCTGGTCAATATTTAGCTTACTATCACATTGCTTTTTGTGTGAGCTTGCTTGGCTGCCATTACAAATGTGACTACAATTCAAAAGTGCTTCATTGGCTGTAAAGCACTTTGGGACATCAAGAAATCATGAAAGGAACTATATAAGTGCAAACAGAAAACGTTGTTAATACTCAGCAGGTCAGGCTGCATCTGTGGAGAGAGAAACAAAGCTAACATTTCAGGTTGATGACCTTTCATCAGAACTGGGACAAAGTAGAAATGTAATAGGTTTTAAGCAAGTGAAAGTGGGCAGGCGGTGAGGGGGGCGGGGGTGGGTGACAGTGGGAAAAGAACAAAAGGGAAGATTGGGAGGAAGACAGGAGAGATTAAATGACCTCTGACCTCAGCCTCTTGCAGCGTTCCAATTAAGCTCAAAATAAGTTCCAGGAACAGCATCTCTCCTTTCAATTAGGTACTTTACAACCTTCTGGACTCAACATTGTGTTCGGCAATTTCAGACCATAATCATGCCCCCATTTTGCTTCTTTTCTCTTTGCAGTTTTCAGTTTTACTCTCGCTTTTCTCGTTTTTTGCTTTTGGACAGCAGCTGTTCATCATACTGCTGTTCACACCTTCTCTAGAAACATCTTTTATTTCTTTATTTGTCTCATTACCACTCCCTTTGGCCCTGCACCACAAACTCTTTTGTCATTTAATCTCTCCTGTTTTCCACCCTATCACAGACCTTCCCTTTTGCTCTATCTGCACCCTCTCTGCCCTTTCACTTGCTTAAAACCTATTACATTTCTAACTTTTCTCAGTGCTGATGAAAGGTCATTGCCCTAGCTCTGTTTCTCTCTCCACAGATGCTGCCTGACCTGCTGAGCATTTCCATCACTTTTTGGTTTTAACTTCAGATTTTGAGCATGCACAGTATTTTGCTTTTGTTAATAAATGCAAGTCGCTCTTTTCTTTTTATGGAATTACTGCTATGACCACAATACTATGACAGGAGCAGTATCATGACCAACTTTAAAAAGTTGTTTCAGCTATGCAGCTACATTAGGTCAATGTTTGCTGGCAAGTAGCAAAGTGAAGCTCAGAAGAATGAATGATAAATGCTTTTACCTCCATTTTGATGGACTGTTCCCGCTAATATCGAAGGGTTTGTGAACTTAGCCAAAGATCTTAACTTTGGTAGGGCAGGTCCTTGGCCCAATTTCAGAACTAGCACTCTTAGTTGTGGTGATACAGTAAGTCAAACTGGACAGATAACTGATGAATCAACACTCACCAAGTTCTAGCAAAAGCTTACAACTGTCTAGGGTACATAAATTTTAATTCACAGCTCTTAGAAAAGCAGCTTTATAGCAGAAATCATGCATAAGCTGCCAGTGTTCCACTGAAAAAAAAAACAAAAAGAGGAGGCTCAGGGATGACCTGATAGAGGGTTTTAAGATAATGAAAGGGGTTGATAGGGTAGACGTTGAGAAGATGTTTCCACTTATGAGGGAGTGCAAAACTAGAAGTCATAAATATAAGATAATCACTAATACAATCAATAGGGAATTTAAGGGCAGCACAGTGGCGCAGTGGTTAGCACCACAGCCTCACAGCACTAGCAACCTGCGTTCAGTTCTGGGTACTGCCTGTGTGGAGTTTGCAAATTCTCCCTGTGAGCATGTGGGTTTCCACCAGGTGCTCCGGTTTCCTTCCACAGCCAAAGACCTTCCAGGTTGATAGGTAAATTGGCTATTGTAAATTGCCCCTAGTGTAGGTAGGCGGTAGGAGAATTGAGGCGATGTGGTAGGGGACATGCAATTAATGTAGGATTAGTACAAATGGGTGGTTGATGATCAGCACGGACTTGGTGGGCTGAAGGGCCTGTTTCAGTACTGTATCACTCTATGAATTGAACTGCAGGAAATGAGAGTCCAAGTTGCCAAGTTAAGCTTCCTGAAATAATCAGACTTCAACAACACAGAATTTGTTACATATATTGTATTCATTGATCTCTACACAGTTTCCTCTACTTTGGAGAGTCTGAATGTACATTGGGTAATCAAATTGCTGAACACCACTCTTCAGTCCACAGACGTGATCCTGAGCTTTCAGTCGCTCGCCACTTTAATTCTCCATCCCACTTCTACCCTGTCCTTGGACCCCTACACTGATCCAATGAGGCAACATATAGCTTTACACCCTTAATACTAAGTTAAAACTTTAGACCTTAACCACCACTCCCACATTCTTGGACAGCAGATGCTGGTAATGGAGGATGCCTCCACCAGAGCAACTGTGAATGGAAGAGGTGCTTGGGGTGGGGTTCCCCTATTGGTACATGGCCTGTGGGCTGGTTCATACTCCTGGGGTCTACCCACCTTTCCTTGGCCACATTCCCAGGCCATGGGAACTTTCTCTTCTTTGCTGGGTTTTCTATGTTGTCTTTTCCCATGGCTATTCTGCTGTTGCCATTCACACCTCCTCTGGACCCACCTTCTGATTCTTTATTTGTCTCATTATCACACCTTTTTGGCCTTGCATCATCATCCCTTTTCCATTTATTCACTTCTGCCCTCCACCATTCCAGCATTTCTTGTTTTTATTTCAGATTTCCAGCATCTGCAGTATTTTGCATTTATTATAATTCATTAGCCTAACTCACCAATCTGTGTGCACCGCATACCCATTTAGAGTGAATATTAACACCCAAAAATGGTTGGGTCAGGTCTGATATTAAAATTTCAAAGCCTGAAACCCGACCCCAGCCCGCCCACTTCTGGGCTTAACAGACATGGGGCAAGTTGGGGGCATCTTCCGGCCCCCAGAAACTATCCTCCAATCAGAGCAGCTCCCCCCACCCATACAAAAACCCCTGCAGTGGTGACAGGACCCCTCTCTCCCCTGCCAGGATCTCTGATTCAATTAAATGAGTCCAATCATAATTTTTGTTTATATCTTCACTTGCTATTGAAGAATGCAGCTTAAAAATTCGTACCTGCCTTGTTGAACCAGAAGATTTCTCAACTCGCTTTCAAAAGGCATGTAGAGGCACATGTGAAAGGCACAAATGTTTGGATCCGATCGCAAAGGGGTATTATTGTTACACCCTTGGGTTATGCTATCATATAAGTAGATATTGGGCAGCACTTGTCTACTCCAGCTCATAATCCGTGGAATCCATTTATGGGAGTGACTGTGCCACTGATCCTCTGAAATTACCTGCAGCAGAGGCAAATTTGGAACAATCACTGATAGTAATGTCTAGGATTTCATTCTTGATTGTGCAAACAGTGACTGCACCTTATAATTGTATACTTCTTAAAGACATTCATTGCACTTTTCCTGCCAGAAACAGGCTTTTTTTTTTGAGATTATGCTGTCAAATTCACAATCTGATGAAGTGGATAACACGGTACCTTGATTTAGGTGCAAGTTTCTGAAACACTCAATCAATATCTAGAGAAGCTGAGCGAACAGTTTATTTCACTAATAGGGAATGTTTTGTTGTTCCAGCCTAAGTTGGTAATGGTAAATCATTTACTTTCTAAAATTTTGATATTTAATCGTGTCATGATATTCAACGTTTGACTATAAAAGGGTTCCCTTGCAAAGATGCATTGTGCATCCAAACATAAATTGCTTTAATCTGTGCCCAACTCTCAAGAAAAGGTAGTAAAAAAGAACTTCAGGCTTTCTGAAATGTCAAAGGAACACACTGAGCACATTGTGTTCGGAGTTCAAATACATCAAAGTAGCATTTGTGATAAATTTGATGACTCTTCCAAATTTGTTCCAGTCACATGGAGGAATCAGCTGATCACAGTGTGTGCTGACTAACTGTGTGCCAGTTCGGTCTACTTTATTGATGGTCTGAAACTGTCAGCTTACATTGCAGCTTTCAGTCACAATGATGATGATATTTATGAAACAAAGGCCTTTTTTTCAGAGGTGGGCACTTCATTATCAGGAATTCTGCAGTGACATTGCCCAGAAAATCAAGCAATAAAGTGGTTTTTCTGTCACTGTCCAGCTCACTACAAAAACATGGTCTTCGTGTGGTAGGTCAGATCACAAATGAATGCTGACTGGAATTTCAAAGGAGAGTTTATATGCAAATACGCTTTGCTTGCTAACTAGATAAAGAAGAAAAACATGGTATGCTGATTAGAACTGGAGACAGGAAAAATGATCCTTTTATTATTCCTATCCTGAAACAGCTGACTCATTTGAGCTGTGGTTCCATGTGCACTAATCATCCCATGCATTCACCCATCTGATTCTAGACAGTGAAGCCTACTGGAGACGACACCAGCTGTCATGACAGAGCACAGAAATTGTACAGTATCAGGATAATGTATGACCTAAGGAGTCATAGATCGCATTCTTCTCCCCCCCCCCCCCACCCCCCCGCCACCACTTGCTCGCTTGCTAAACCCAATGGCCCAAATCATGCAACTGAATGCTCCTATCCTGAGCATTATCAGAGTGTCTTCATTTTAAGGCAATTCACCATGCCGATACTGTTTCACACAGAGGTGCAAGTCTCAGGGTGGTTTCCACAAGGTCAAGGATAACATCTGCAGCCATGGATAATAACACCTGTGACACAAGCTGAGTACTGGTGTAATGAGGTCCAGCCACATCTCAGCGTATTAACTATGCATGCTACTCAACATGTTGAAGAGGAGCTTTAGGAGCCTGGACTAATCTGGAATAGTCCTGTATTATAACCATGCTACAATCTCAAGGATCGTTGTTGTGTGCTAAACATCATGCCTTTTCTGAAATATAAACAGAAAATGCTGGAAAGCACTCAGCCGGTCAAGAAGCATCTGTGGAGAGAGAAACAGAGTTAACAGTTTGGATTTAGTCGCGCCGGTGGGGTTCCCAGTGCCGGGCCAAAAAGGCAAGGGGGAACCCCACCTCGGCCTTTTGGAGCCCCGCCATGCAATTCAACGGCATTCAGGCACTGAAGTGCCTGCGCAGGGTTCACCATCCCTTTAAAGAGACAAGGATCCCGCCTCCAAGAGCTGCCGGCCAATTGGAGGGCTGGCAACTCAGCAGTATCAGCAGTGCCACTGAGAGCTGTGGCCACTGCCAGTACTGCAGGAGGCCTGAGAACAGGACCAGTGCTGGAGAAGCAGAAAGAAATTCAGTGAGGCGGGGAAAGGGTGAGCGATGAGTGCAGGTGTGGGTGTTATAGGAGGTGGGTTGTTTTCTGGCAGAGGCCCTCTGTGAGCCAGAGATTGCTCACGGGGAAGGCCCACCACCACCCAAATCTGGCAGGGAGGCAGCCTTCTTTAATTGGGTCATCTCTCAAAGTGGCTGAGGCCCTGCCCCACCCTGGTTTAATTTCAGCAGTGGCAGGAAGAGGCCCTTAAGTGACTAATAATAGGTCACTTAAGGGCCTCAATTGGCCTCTGGGCGGAAAGGCCGTCTTTGGCCTTTCCCTCCCTCGACTTAATCATATTGCGACGGGAAGGTGATGGACCCTCTCCCCCCACCACCTCCTGTCGCAATTCTATGGGGCCCCCCCGACCTCCCAGCCCATCTCTGGGGGGGCCCATGAAATCCAGATCATAGTTTCAAGTTGATTACTTTTTATCAGAACAGATCATGTCTCTTCTAGTTTGTTAAAATGAAACTTGATAACAAACATTGCATTGCCCAAATAGCCAGGCTTCATGTGTGAGCCTGTAAGTCAAGGAATATCCACTTTCATGCATCTTTAGTGGCATGATTTTCCAGCTTGTGGATTATTTACTTTAGATGGACTCCTTGGCCTCCACTAGGAAGTTCTCCAGGAGCTGGTGAAGATTGGTAAGAGGTGGGAGTGATGGTGGGGGGGGATGGAGGAAGGTAGAGGTAGGGTTCCCTCCGTCTTATTGGCACATGCCGGTAGCCCCGCCTTCAACACATAATCCAGCCAACTATGTGCCAAATGTCATTTCCATTGGAAAATGTTGGAGTGGATATTGAAATCGCTTTCCCATATTATGATGTGGCTATGATAGGAAGCCATTGGAAAATCTAGGCCTGAGTGCCTGAGTCAGTAAGCTATTCAATCATTGCTGAGAAACACAGACAAATCCAGTACTAGAATAAAGAAAGTTCTTGCATTTACATAACACCTTACATGACCTCAGGACATCCCAAAGCATTTTACAGCCAATGAATTAGAAGACGCAGCAGCCAATTCAGCGATGTGATAATGACCAAATAATGAGTTGCTTTTTCGCGATGTTGGTTGGGGGATACACATTGGTTAGGACACCAGGGAGAACTCTGCTGCTCTTCTTCAAATCGTGCCATGGGATCTTTTACGTCCACCTGAGAGGGCAGATGGGGCCTCGGTTCAACATCTCATGCAAAAGACAGCACCTCTGACTGCAGCACTCCCCTCAGTACATATACTGGATTGTCAGCCTAGAGTTTGTATTTTTTTTTTATATTTTAGAGATACAGCACTGAAACAGACCCTTCAGCCCACTGAGTCTGTGCTGACCAACAACCACCCATTTATACTAATCCTACATTAATCCCATATTCCTACCACATCCCTACAATTCCCCTACCACCTACCTATACTAGGGGCAATTTATAATGGCCAATTTACCGATTAACCTGCAAGTCTTTGGCTGTGGGAGGAAACCGGAGCACCCGGCAAAAAACCACGCAGTCACAGGGAGAACTTGCAAACTCCGCACAGGCAGTACCCAGAATTGAACCCGGGTCGCTGGAGCTGTGAGGCTGCAGTGCTAAGCACTGTGCCACCATGCTGCCCCAAACTTAAGTCTCTGGAGGGGATCTTGAATCCAAAACCTTCTGACTCACAGGTAAACGAACTACCAACAGAGCCATATCTGATAGTACTAATGTCCTCAATTGACATCAAAATAGGGGTTCTTAGATAGCAATCTGGAGTAGTAAGCCGGACTAACTTTCCCCTTCCTGGGTCAGTGGTGCTGAAGCCATTTATAGCTCTTCTATCATTCTTTAAATGAAAAACAACGAACTCAATGCCAATGGGTGTTGCACTTGCAAGTGCCTAGTCCCGTATTTCTCAATTACGTCTTGTGCCTTAATCAGCTGAGGATTTGGAGAAATTTCACTATTTACTGAAAGCATGACAGGGTATGTAAACTCCAGTCTTATTTATAAATAGAAGTTTTAGTTTAATATCAAAAGAAGAAGGCCCAATAGCCTACTTGGTATCATTTCTCCAGAATACAAATGCTATTATTGAAATATTTTCAGAGTATTGCACTGTTGCCTCCCCTCCTCATCCAGATGTTTCCGTTATGTCAACCTGCTTCTTCAAAATGTGCAAATCCATGTAATTTCCCAGATGTTCATTATAATTACATCTGTAGTCACAGTAATATAAATACTAGATTTGATAGAGTTGTGTTTTATGTTGAAACTTAATAAGAGATAGCTAGTTAGGATTTTGCAAAGGGTTGTCACACATTTCACCTGAAAATACATTCTTCAGTTGAATATTCATGTTTCCCAATCAGTGCGCAATTGCAAATTTCAAATATGCAAAATCTTTTAAGAGGTGGTAATAAAATCCCTTACTTTGCTGAAAGGACACTTTGCATTCACAGATTAATGATCTGCCATTCCTAAAGTTTATTTTATTACTTTTGCATGGTGCAAATTAGTTTTTGTGCTTTTTAAGGTGAAGGAAATGTGTGAAGGAATAGAATACCAATCTACTTTGCTACTTAGATCTAGAAATTCGGGTGATCCCATATTCAAGCAGAGTATGATTAATGTGTCTGAATGGTGTGGCCTGAGCCATACCCAGTATTAGGCCTTGGGCCTCAGTTCATTGCAGCTGGTGAGCTGCACAGAACTACAGGTGAATTGGAATTGAGGATTGGGCCACTGCTGGCATTGCTGCAACCCTCAGGTAAGTGAGGAAGTGTGGATGATTGGGCCTCGGGCTGGGGGAGGAGGGGACAATCAGTGACTTGAGTAAACACGCCTACCCCACAATTTTAATGTGGGGTCAGAAGGAGCACTCCTGTTCCTCCTGCCTCCAAATTCAGGTATGTTCAGGTCTTTCCTGCTGGATAGCGCTATGTTGTGCTGTGCAAGTTCAACATGTGATGGGTGAAGCACTGGGGCATTCAAAAATTGAGAATGGGTCCTGCAAGAAGTGCAGAATCCAAATTTATATAAATGATTTCCTCCTTTAAATGCTGTTGATGTGTGCTCCCAATGCCAAGGTAACCACCTGTCAAGAAAACAATCCATGTCAAGTGAGAACTATTAATTCATCTGTTGGAACTTACATTAGACTTTTAATGGAGAAAATATGACAGTAAACTTTTAAAAGAACTGGCAGCCAAGATGGCCACCACAATTTGCATCTGAAACACCTTTGCACATTCCTAGGCCCAATTGAAGCCAGAAATCTGAGAAGCCCTGGACCCAGACGAATGGCTTGTCCTACATAATTGATTAACCTAGGATTGCTTCATTTGCAAGGCAGTAAAGGCAATCCTGACACATTGACTTTGAAAGAGCAAACCTGTCTAAATGTAATTATTGGCATCCTGGGACCTGTGGAGCCAATTCTGAACCTTGTATCTCATTAGAAGGTTCCAGACAACACCCTGAAGCAGTCATGTGACCGGCTGTCTATTTCTGAAAAACCTGTGAGTTTTGTTACACAGACAAGAGACAAGTAATAACTGAGTGTGCAGCAGCAGAGAAGGCTATGTGCCTCCCTTTCTCTCTCTCTCCAGAAAACATTAAGTTTGAAAACCATCTGCAACTGTGGACCAGCCAAGCCTACAGACTGCTGCAGCCAGAGACCCGGGGAAGAGGGCCAACTATAAGTCTGCCTCCAAGAAAACCCTGAGCAAAGCGGGCCAGCCACAAAGTGCACTTTGACCAGCCAAAGACTTCAAGAATACAACTACAGTTGGAAGACCACTGAATCATCCAACGTCAAATTGTGTATTTAACCTTTATTTATTCTGGACTTTAATCCAATCAAAAAACCTACTTCCCACTTTGTAGTGTGTGTGTGTGTGTGTGTGTGTGTGTGTGTGTGTGTGTGTGTGTGTGTGTGTGTGTGTGTGTGTGTGTGTGTGTGTGTGTGTGTGTGTGTGTGTGATCCCCGTGTGAATGCGTAGTGTATTTTTTATTATTTCAGATCGGGTTTAGCTTGTTAAGTATAATAAATTCACCTCCTTCTTGTTTAAACTCAAGAACACCTGTCCAATTGTTTCTTTCACAATCACATTAAAAGTGAAAGGTACAACACTCACTGAGGTGGTAAGCACAACCACTGTTTAAAAGGAATAAACCCTGTTGTGGTCAAATAAGAGGAAGGGCAAGAGGGGCAACTGTGACCCACCCCCTCTCTTGGCCATAACACACCTCACCCAATATAGTGAGCAGGACAATTCTAGCTGGAAATGTGTGTGTGGAAGAGTGTTCCAAATTTCTACCACCCTTTGTGTGCAGAACTGTTTCCTAACTTCACTTCTGAAAGGCCTGGATGTAAATTTAGGCTATGTTCCTCGTCCTAGAATCCCCAACCAGTGGAAATAGTTTCGCTATATTTACCCTATCAGCCCCCTTAAGGTCATGAAAATTTTGATCAAATAGTCCCATTAATCTTCTAAATTCCATGGAGTACAACATTAATTTGTGTAATCTTTCCTGGCAGATGGTCACAGAGATCTGTGCCCTCGTCGCTGAAGATCTCACACCGCTCAGCACTGCTTGCAATACCATGCCAGTAGCCGTCAAAGTCACTGTGCACTTGAACGTCTTCACTTCTGGCTTTTTCCAAGCATCAGCTGCAGACCTTAGTGGCATCTAGAGAATGGCTGCCCACCACAGCATCTCGCAAGTCACTGATGCCCTATTTGCTAGAGGCCTGTTCGGGTCTGCAAATAAAACGTGACCTGACCCCGACAGAATCACATCCAACCCGAGCCCAACCAGGCCCAAGTCCTTTTATTTTTTCCCGTGCCCGATCTGACCCGACCTGACCACCGGAGTGTTCAGTTAATCTAGCTTCCGTTTTTCACTTTTTAAGCTTGTGCAGATAAGCAACAAAAACTATAACTGGACTTGAAAATTGTTTAAAAAGTACATTAAGATTGGAGCCACGTACCGGAGGTGGTGACAGAGTGTGTCTGACCCGGCCCGACCCCAACCTGAGCCCGGTACATGTCATCGGGTCCTGTCAGGTTTGGGTTGATAGCCATGCTCTACTATTTGCAAAAGCTGGACAGTACATTCATTTCAAAACAGAGGTAGCCTTGCAGGGGCAGAAGGACATTGGGTTTTTCCACCATTGCTGGATTCTCCCAGGTGCAGGGCATTATCAATTGCACCTATGTGGCCATCAAGGCACCTAACAACTGACCAGTAAGGTTCATCAACACGAAGGGCTTCCACTCACACAACGTTCAGTTGGTTTGCGACCACAAGAATTTCCATGTGTACGCTCACTTCACTGGCAGGTGCCACGGCTCCTTCATCCTCCAGCAGTCCATAATGCCTCAGAGCTTCACTCCATCCCCAAAAGTGCCTGGATGAATCTGAGGAGACAAGGGAAATCCCTTGTAGAGATGACTGCTCACCCCTCTATGGAAGCCCCAGACAGAGACACAGAGGCGATAGAACCAATGCCACCTGTTCAGTAGGTCAACCGTTGAGCAGGCCATCAGGATGTGATTGCGGTGCCTGGACTGTTTGGGTGGTGCCCTCCAATACCCTCCTGCAAGGGTCTCTGTCATTGTGGTGGTCTGCCTCCCTCTCCATAATATCGCACACTAGAGAGGTGTGGACCTTGAGGACATTTAGGCCCTGGAAGGAGAAAGCTCATCATGGGAGGAGCGGGAGTTAAGAGAGGAGGAAGAAGAGGAGGTGGAGGGAGATGACACTGAACAGAGAGATGCCTTTGCTGCATGACGAGGTGACCTCATCCTGCCATCCTCCGGGAAGATGACCTCCATCCTCTCCCTCACAGCCTGCAACATTAGATCCAGGTCGGCATCGATGAAGCAAGGGCTGCCCTGCCCCGGATTCCAGGCCTCCGGCTCCCCTGTGACACTTTGCCTCTGGTGCTGTAGAAGGCTTTGTCACTATCAGCAGATTTCTCCTTTAACACAACCAGCAGCTTCAGTGATGGCTGCTTTGGGGAGTCTGAATCAGTCCCAAACTTCATCTGACCCACTTTCATTCCCACCCCCACAGGCTCCAATTGGACAGGAAACCAGTCTCCATATCAATTACGGGCTCATCCCACAGGAGGCGGGTTCAAAAACAAACCCAGCTCCTGTTTCCCGCCTCTGTGGCGACAATTCAACCCATAGACTCTAATTTCCTGATAATAGATGCTAAGCTAACTGCCCCATAACTCCCTGGTTTCCTTCGCTCGCCTTTCTTAAAGAGCAAAGTGTCATGCAATTTTCCAATCTAAAGGAATGATTCCTGAATCAAGAGAACTTTGGAAGTTCATACTGTTGGCTCATGCATACTGCAAATCAGATTGAAACGACTGCAATACATTTTATGCAGAATCTCACACCTGGCAGAAAAAGAATACTCACATCTCATCGCTTCCAAACTAGCGCTCAAAAGTGGAAATTACAACATTCTAACCCAGTGCAGGAACCAATCATCTTTTATTGCTTTTTGATCCTAATGTCTCATTTTTTTGGAGTTTCATAAAGGGATTGAAATATAATTACTGTCATGCACTGTGCAGTAGATGTTAATTATTCATTTGTTATGTCTCCATTATTCTACTGTGCTTTGTTCCCTTTTTTTGTCCCAAGGCAAAATGAACTTGTTGCTATAATATCCACATCTGTCTGTATGCCTATCAGTCTGTTTGATCACAGTGAAACATTCTATTTAAAGCTACCTGATGGTGTTGTGTGTAAATGCACTGCCAGCATTCCCGCTGCTGATGGTTATGCAGTGATCACTAACGGAAACTTTAAGTCCTAGAAATAGGTTCACGTGAACTGTGCACTTTCTCAGGACACCAGCTAAGCTCCACCATGAGGAGGGCCATACATTTTCTACTGTTACCATTGATCACACCATTGGCACCACAAGTACTGTGATCAATTTGGGGCATGTTACAATACAGTTTGGTTTAGACCTTATGGTTGTGGTATTGTGCTGCAAGCTGCATAACTTTGATTTACATCGAGGCATCCTCATAAAGGCATCAAAGGTTGAAGGCCCCTACTGGTAGCAAGGAGATCAGGAAGGGTAGTCATAATAGCCTGAAGAGGATGTAAGATACATTCATGCCACACTGATGCAGGAGACCTTGTTTCGCCAATCAAATCTAGCCCTGTGTGTATCTTTGTTGTTAATCCCAATAATCACATGCAGACCCTTCTCTGTGCACCTCTGCATTACAACAACGTCTGCACTTCAAAAGGCTGAGAAGCACTTTACGTGTCCTGAGTTGAACGGTGCTATATCAATGAAGTTCTTTCTATTCCTTTTCTCTTTTTTTCTGCTGGCAGAATTCCATTTATACCATCCGATAAAAACAACTTCCAAATACTATGTGCATGCACCGCCATCTTGGTACAACTATGGATATAAATGAGCGTCCCTTGAGCATCTTATTGTCACGCCAGAATGTGATGTGTAAACTCTTAGGCTGAGTCTTGTGCTTCTCCTTATTGCTACCTGATTGGCTGGCTGCTGTGTTCCAACAGGCCCTCTTCCCACAGTTACTGAGCCCTGAAAATGAACGGCTGCACATTGTACCGCTTGCACTGCTGCCTGGCCCATCTGGTTGACCACTGATTTGTGTCGGAAAGCAGGATGAATGGTACTAATGAGATCAATATTTCCCCCTTTGATGCTTGCCTTTTGAGGCCTGAAGAGTCAGCACTCTTGAAGCTGGACTCTATGACAGTAATCAGAATATCATGGATGTAATATAGATTGTCCTTAGGTCCTTTGTCATAAGGGCCTTTGCTGTAGATGAGCCTGAAGTAGTAGTGGGCTGCAGTGCTGTGCAGTGTTGCATACACTGATGTTAAACTCTTTCACTCGATCCGCCACCTTCAGCACACTGTTCGACAACCCAAAATGCCTGTGCAGACATCTCATAACTTCTCAACCTTTCTCATTTTAAAGGCAGGGCTCGTGTGAGATCTTCCTCCCATGTTTTAGCTAAGGAGTGGCATATTCTGACTCTCACAACATGAGTTAGAGGTGGCGTATTTAAAAAAGAAAGGGTAGAAAGTCTTGGTTGTTAGCTCAAAACAAGCAATATTGAATAGTCCACCCTCTTCACTCTAAATTCACTTCCATTGACTTCAATGAAACTGAAGTTCCTGTGGAGTGAATAACAGGTGGCCTATGCGGTACTGCCTGTTTTGTACTAATGTGAAGATGAATTTCCAACCCAAAGATTTCTGGGAAAAATACAGGGCCCTTGTATTCAAATCAGAGCAATCTGGCGACCTAAAATCTGTTGGGACATAGATCTGACACCCAATGGTTGGCCCTATCCCATTCTTGAGTGATGCATCGCAAACATCACAGAGGAGATACTGTGGTGGATGTTCCTGTTCTTCCCCTTGGATATATTGGATCATCTGGAGTTAGCAAATAGACAAAAGTTAGATGGGGGGGATTACATTCCTGACAGCGAGTCTGTTCAACTTTCAATCCATTTAATTTAAATGGGCTGAAAATCAGATGGGAACCGCCTTCAATCCAGTTGGCCCAAGCACATGAACAAGATTATCTACTACAACTCGTGTTGCAAATTTGTACCATGAAATTTGATGCATACAGATTTTGAAATAACTTAAAGAAAACAGAGATCAGCGTTTAAACCTGAGCCAAGGCAGATGTATGTTTTTTTACTTGCAGTTATGTACAGAGGGCTGGATTTAGAGAGCCTGTCGCAGGTCCTGGCAGTGGACCCAGAAGTGGGCACGGTCCCTGCTTGTCTCATGTGCAGCCGGACCACCACAATCATGTGGCGGGTGGCCAATTAAAAGAGGGAGCTGCGGGGTCTGGCCAATTATAAAACGGGGGCAGTGATTTGAGGTACTGAATACTGCATCAGATGACTCCGGAACAGGTAATGGTGTCATATTTAAAGGGCTGCCAGCCCTGCATTCGCTCCTGCTTGATTTAAAAGAATGCCTTCCTAAGTGCCCTTTGCTGCCCCTTGAACTGCTTCTGCTGCCTCTGCTGCCCCAAGACCTCTTCTGCTGTCTCTGTTACCCCAGGACCCCTTCTTCTGCCTCTGTTGCCTGATAGGCAAGGAGCTGAAAGCCAGCCTGCAGCAACCATGGCTTAGTGATGCCCCCCTGCAGGTTCTCTTCCAGGCTGCAAGGGAAAGGTGGGAGGTTCTTTTCCCCTGCGATGGCAAGAAGAGGTCCCCACGCCTGACTAATCAAGCCTGCATGGAAATCGCAGAGGAGGTTGGCAGCCATGGGGACACACCCCTGAACATTGGTGCAGTGCTGCAAGAGGGCCAAAGTGACTGCTCCACACCTCCATACTGCAAAGTATGACTATTGCCCTCTTTCCACTTGCAGGACAAAAGGGCCCATAACAACAGGGAGACGTCGCAGACTGGCGGAGGCATCCTAGAATCTGGCCTCTTTCGACAGCTGAGGAGGAGGCACTTACATTAGCGGGGACCCAGGGCAGCCGCTCAATAGCAGATGGAGACACTGGAGTCTCCACACAAGAGAGTGAGGGTTGTCTTCCATTGACATACAGTTCACTTCTGGAGTTCCACTTCACACATAGTTGGCATGACGAGATCTGCACAGCCTAGCCCACACATGTTTGTGTTCTTTCATTCAGGTCGGCATCCTCAGGAGACTTCAGCCGAAGTGGGACAGCCGTCAACCTCTGACGAGGGACCGCAGTCAGAGAAAGCACCATACCATGACTCTCCTGCAGCTTCCACCAGTGTAGATATCAGCTGGTGACAAGCTGGCGAGAGTGCTGCACACGCGGCCGAGCAGCTGGCTGAGGCTTAGACAGCCGAGGCCTCTGACAGTCAGAGGACTGTGGGTGACCAGGCCCATGCTGAGCCCCAGACTGATGTTGAGCCTGTGGTGTCGACAGCACAGAGCATGCTGGAGTTGCAGAAAGGGGTAAGACAACATCTGGTGGAGATGCCAGAGGCAATGCGCAGCCATGAGTGGACAATGGAGGAGTCTATCCATGCCATGAGTGCTGCCATTTCTCAGGCGTGTCAGTGCATGGCTTCCTCCATCGAGAGGTTAGTGACCCTCATGGAGAGCCAGATCCCACAAATGGGTACAGACCTGCACACCATCGCCATGGCCATGAGCTCAATGCAGCGGTGGCAAGGCGAGAGAAGGACAAGGCCTCTGGAGTCTTCTCCAGCTCCTCGTCCTTCTCTGGTCAGCAGGGAGGTTCAAGTGAGCCTAGAAAGAGAGGAGGAATGGCTGATCTCCACAGATGAGGGCTCTCCTCAGGGTGGTCTGAGTGTGGACAGTGGCTCCTCAGCCTCTCCGCCAGTGAGCCCAGCTCCAGTAGCTGCAAGGACTGAGGAGAGTCCTGCACCTGTGCAGAAACCCCTCAGCCAGCCAGGGCCCTTCAAGCCTCAGGCAGCCAGAGAACGGCTGCTGAAGTCATCACAGGCCAAAGGACAGCCTGATCAGCAGCCTGCCTCCAGCCCAGCTGCTAGCGCTGGGGACACACCTCGTAAATGCACTCTAAAAAACTACCTAGAGACACTTAGGGTTTCACGGGTGTTTGACATTTGCCATTTGTTTGGTCTTATAAATTTTTTCCATTTTTGAAATTCACTTTGATTGTTCTATCATGCATTAATTGTAGCTACTGACTTCCCCCTTCCCCCTTAGTGTCTGCCAATGTAGGCATAGCCCTCATTTAATTAGCATCTCCCATGGGCCATACTGCGTGGTTCAGCTGGGCGCTAGGCACAGAAAGCAAGTAGAAAGGAGATGAGAGACTGCATGCATTGAGGTAAGGCTTATTGATTTTACTCTGAGAGGCCATCATGGTGACTGGAAGTGGGTAAGTATGAGATTGTCTCTTACCTTCTTGGCCAGTCGCTCAATGTGTCTGGCCTCCGGTGCAAGGGATTCATTATCCAGTGCTGCCTGTTCATCACCCTCCTCCATGTCCTCCTCGGCGGTGGAGGGGTGGCGATCAATTATGCCCTCATCATGCAAGGCCTCCCCCCTCTGCAGTGCTAGATTGTGCAGAGCACAGCAGACCACCACAATACGTGAGACCCTCACTGGGGCATATTGTAGAGCTCCACTGGATTGATCCAGGCACTGGAATCTCATCTTCAGCAGCCCAATGGCCTGCTTGATGGTCTCACGGATAGAACCCTGGTAAGTGTTTTGCTTCTTCTCCGCTGCAGTGCAAGGATTTCTCAGCCATGCCTTCAATGCGTAGCCCTTGGTCACTTAGAATCCATCCTTGAAGGCGAACGGGGAGTAGGGGGGGGGCAGAAAAGCTGTGCTACCTGGGTCTGTCGAAGTATGTAGGGGTCGTGGCAACTTCCCGGGAAGCGGGCGAACATCTGCAGGAAATGTTTTCGGTGGTCACAGACCAGTTGAACGTTGATGAAATGGAAGCCCTGTTGATGAGAGTGACTGGCTGGTCCATTGGAGTCTTGATGTCCACATGCATGCAATCTATCACGCCTTGCACCTGGAGGAATTCAGCGATGGCCCCTAATCTGATGGCCTTGTTAGCCTGACTATCAGGGTCAGTCCAGTAGCACACATAGTCGCTAGCCCTCTTGAACAAAACAATAGTCCCCTCCTTGATGCAGCCTGGGAGACTCCAACACATACCCTCAGTGGGCTTCTTGGAATGATCCAGATGTGTAAAAGGTAAGTGCCATGGTGATCTTCAAGGTCAAGGGCACAGGATGAACACTGAATCCCATAGGTCACAACCCGTCCTGCAGCATGGCGCATAAGAGGGTGATTGCCTACCTGGAGAGCCGAAGTCTTTACTGGCAATGGCGCTCAGACATTTGGAAATAGCTGAGTCGGGTCTGGTACACTCTCTGGCACTGGTAGGCCTTTATTGGCATGGTCGGCTGCTGCAGCTCTCGTTGTGGAGCTTCAGGGGCAGGCACAGCTGCCTCCTGACCCTCCCTCCATCAGAGGCACTGCATCACGCCACTGGGGTCCAAAAAGACAGGGTGTATGAGACCCATGCCAAGTAATCAGTAGGCCTCCAGAACGCTGTCGATGCAGAGAAAATCCTGCCTTGGCAGCTTCCCCTTTGCTACTTTTCTCAGCAGACTCGCTAATGGCCCTCAGTCCCCACCCTTGCTGATAGCCAACCCTCTCACTGATAAGATGACCAACCGACCCTCTCAGCCAGCAGTATGACCACCCGATCTGCTCACACAGCAGTATGGCCACCTTGTACTGCCACCCGCGACCACGCACCCCCTTGCAGACTACCCAAGACCAAACCCCCTCTTGCAGACTACCCGAGACCAAGTCTCCCCTTGCAAACCAACCAAGACCAAGCCTCCCCGTTGCAGAGCTCATAGCACTGCAGTCTGGAAATGCCTCTGCTCCCCCTTCTTCCCCTATCCAGTGCCTGTCGTGGCTGCTTACTCATCACGGCACTGAGGCCTCTCCTTGGTGCCACCATCTTTCAATGGCCGGGGATCGACGGCACGTGAAGGCCACCCATCATCCACTTAATTCAAAGCCCCCCCCCCCCCATTGAATTACGATCAGTTACATACTAATGTAGTGAAACTAACTGTTCTGCAATTTAAATTAAACTCATGTCGCTTCTAAGCAGCAACGCTGCCTTGGTGCTTTTCTGCCGCTGACTAAATCCGGAAACGATGTCATGACGTTGGATTTCCAGGCAGAAACATCCAATGCTATTCTCCAACCACCATGCCTTCATTCCCACTCCAAATGGCCGCACTAAATTCAGCCCAGAAGAGACTGCAGCAAGGTGACATTAGATCATGGCATGCCAGCCTTCTATTGGATTCTGATCGGTAGTGGATCATTGCTGAACTACATTTAGTTGGCGAGAATAAGTTTAATCGATGTCGGCTTGTGGTCTGGCTACAAATGGGTCATGTAAGCTGCATGACCTTTATTAACTGCCCTCCCACAGTTATCTCTTCCGTCATGTTGTTCAAGGGCAGACAGTCCAAGCCCCATTAGTATGGCCAGATGATCAGAAACCTTCTTTTGGAATGGAAGGGATGAAAATAGAATGTAGAGCAAATACTGTCCATATTATGCCAAGAAACTGTAGTGAGCAAGGTAAGGGACATTTTAACTTAGGATATGAAGGTAAACTAACCAATATGCCATGAACCAATGGAAGAGAAAATCAGGTGGTATGTATAATAGGCAGCTGTTTCCATATTGCCCATTTTATACTCTGGCCTAAAGTTAAAATGACTGCCCCACTCCCTGCCATGTGTTGGTCATTCTGGGGTTTGATCTTGTATTCAGGTGGCTATATCTATTGGTAACTGGCAGCTGTTGCTGCACAGGTATTAATATTAAGCAATATATTACACCTGTGGTTTTTAGGCCATTGGTCGCTGGGAATGATGTCTAACAGTTCTGATGTACTAGTTCTCTAGGAATCATTTATAACTGACAAGGTGTTGAATGAATTTGAATCCATCCCTGACTACGTTGGGATTATTTTTTTTGGCGGGGGGGTGTTGGTGGTGGATGACTGTAGCACAGATGGCTGTGCAGCTGCTCAGTACCTGAAACACAGCTTGGCAATCTCCTGCAGGCAAGATTTTGAAATTGAGTGCCTTCAAAATCCTGTGGACTGGTGAAATGCTCAAGAAGCTACAAAGTTTTTAACCCCCTCATTTCATCCACTGGCATTTATGTCTATGCTTACCTGTCAGATACCGACAGAATTCGAAGGTTTACCATCCCGGTCAGCTGCTTCAATTGCAGCTACATAAATTGGCTCAATCACAAAAAAACATAGAATTACATAGAATGTACAGCACAGGAACAGGCTATTCAGGCTGACTGATCTATGTCTGTGTTTATGCTCCACACGAGACTTACAACACCCGTCTTCATTGAAATCCATCTACATAACCTTCTATTCCTTTCTCCCTCATATGTTTATCTGGATTCTCCTTAAATGCAAGCATGCTAGTCACCTCAACTACTCCTTATGGTAGTGAGTTTTACATTCATTCCACTCTGTGACTAAAGAAGTTTTTCCTGAATTTCCTATTGGATTTATTAGTGACTATCTTACATTTACGACTCCAATATCGACAGAAAACCTCGGGCAGTTGTCAATACTCAATTTTCTGGGAGTGGTCAATTGAGGGGCTATTGGGGACTACATAGTTATTTCCCATCTGTACACTTTTTTATTTTCCCATAAACATCTTTCCTTGGTTTACCCTCCATCTAAAAGCACTTTCCCGCATCTCCTAAAAGCATGAATAATCACCATTTTGTTTGCAACCAAAAAATCCTTTGGTTGGGATATTGGATGAGATGCCAAGTGCATGGTTTTGATGTATGATAGAGAAATTAGGATGGTATAGAGCAGCTTCTGGCTGACATCCCATCTGGTGAAAAAAAAGTTGTTTACAACAACTTGTATAAGCGTACAGTTCTTTTAACATTTTAAAATGTCTCAAGGTGCTCCACAGGAGCACAATCAAACAAACATTGTCAAAAATTAGACCTTATGCTGTAGACCTATGCTCCCTCAAGTTTTGTCTCTTCTCTTTTCTTTCCCCTTTCCTGAAGATAACAACTCAAGTTCAAGTAAGGCTCTGCAGGTGCTGGCAACCCTCTTCATGCATGAGGCTAGGCTATGAGTGGTTGTTGGAGGACAATCACCTCAACCTCAGGACAGTAAGGCAGGAGTTCCTCAGGGGAATGTCCTAGGCCCAACCATTTTCAACTGCTTCATCGATGACCTTCCCTTTATCATAAGGTCACAAGTGGGGATGTTTACTCATGATTGCAGTGTTCATTTGTGACTCCTCAGATACTGAAGCAGTCCATGCCCACATGCAGCAAAACCTGAACAGCATTCAGGCTTGGGCTATTAAGTGGAGAGTTAACATCTGTGCCACACCGGTGCCAGACAAAGACCAACTCCAACAGAATCAAATTACCTCCTATTTGCTGTTCAAAGGCATTACAATCGTGAAGTACCCCATCATCAACATCTTTGGCATCACTATTGAGCAGAAACTTAACTGGGGTAGCCATATATATATACTGTGGCTACAAGAGCTGGTCACAAGCTGGTATTCTGTGGTGAGTAACTCAACTCCGAACTCCACAAAGCCTTTCAGGAGTGTGATGGAATACTCTCCACTTGCCTGGATTAGTGCAGCTCCAACAACACTCAAGAAGCTCAACACCATTGAGAACAGAGCAGCCCGCTTGATTGGCACCCCATCAACCACCTTAAACATTCACTCCCTTCAGCAGTGGTGCACAGTGGCAGCATTTTGTACCAGCTACAATTGGTCAAGGCTTCTTCAACAGTACCTTCCAAACCCACAATCTCTACCACCTAGAAGAACATGGACTGCAGGTGTATGAGAACACCACCACCTACACGTTCCCCTCCAATTCACTCACTATCCTGACTTGGAACTATATCGCCGTTCCCTCAATGTTATTGGGTCACAAACCTGCCTCTCCCTATCTGATAGCACTGTGGCTGTACCTACACAAATCAGACTGCAGTGAACATAGAACATAGAACAGTACAGCACAGTACAGGCCCTTCGGCCCACGATGTTGTGCCGAACCTTTAACCTACTCTAGGATCAAACTACCTACATACCCTTCATACTACTATCATCCATGTACATATCCAAGAGTCGCTTAAATGTCCCTAATGTATCTGCTTCTACTACCACCGCTGGCAGTGCATTCCACGCACCCACCACTCTCTGTGTAAAGAACCTACCTCCGACATCTCCCTGAAACCTTCCTCCAATCACCTTAAAATTATGCCCCCTGGTGATAGCCCTTTCCACCCTGGGAAAAAGTCTCTGGCTATCTACTCTATCTATGCCTCTCATCATCTTGTACCCCTCTATCAAGTCACCTCTCATCCTTCTTCGTTCCAATGAGAAAAGCCCTAGCTCCCTCAACCTTTCTTCGTAAGACATGCCCTCCAATCCAGACAGCATCCTGGTAAATCTCCTCTGCACCCTCTCTAAAGCTTCCACATCCTTCTTATAATGAGGCGACCAGAACTGAACACAATATTCCAAGTGTGGTCTAACCAGGGCCTTATAGAGCTTCAGCATAACCTCGAGCCTCTTAAACTCAATCCCCCTGTTAATGAAAGCCAACACACCATACGCTTTCTTAACAACCCTATCAACTTGGGTGGCAACTTTGAGCGATCTATGGACATGGACCCCAAGATCCCTCTGTTACTCCACACTACCAAGAATCCTGTCTTTAAGCTTGTATTCTGCATTCAAATTCGACCTTCCAAAATGAATCACTTCACACTTTTCCAGGTTGAACTCCATCTGCCACTTCTCAGCCCAGCTCTGCATCCTATCAATATCCCGTTGCAACCTACAACAGCCTTCCACACTATCCACAACTCCAGCAACCTTCGTGTCATCGGCAAACTTGCTAACCCAGCCTTCCACTTCCTCATCCAAGTCATTTATGCAAATCACAAAGAGCAGAGGTCCCAGAACAGATCCCTGCGGAACACCACTGGTCACCGAGCTCCAGGCTGAATACTTTCCATCTACTACCATCCTCTATCTTCTATGGGCCAGCCAATTCTGTATCCAGCCAGCCAACTTACCCTGTATCCCATGCCTCCTTACTTTCTGAATGAACCTACCATGGGGAACCTTATCAAACGCCTTGCTAAAATCCATATACACCACATCCACTGCTCTTCCTTCATCAACGTATTTTGTCACATCTTCAAAGAATTCAATAAGGCTTGTGAGGCATGACCTGGCATGACCAGTGGTTCAAGAAAGCGGCTCCCCACCACCTTCTCAAGGGCGATTAGGGATGGGCAATAAATACTGGCCTTGTCAGCAACGTCCAGATCCCATGAACGAATAATAGTAGCTACAGTATTTATATGGCTGGTCCAGTTAAGTTTCTAGTCAATGGTAACCCCCAGGATGTTGATGATGGGGGATTCGGTGATGGTAATGCAGTTGAACATCAAGGACAGAGGGTGGACACAGAGAGGGGGATGGACACAGAAAGGGGAAGAGGGAGAGATTACAATCACTCCAGACAGATGGACATTTATCCGAATTCTTTAAATCGCTATATCAAGTGTGCAGGCAGACATTGACTACTTGTGCAAGCAAAAGCAATGCCAGGTATCTCACTAAATGGGGAGAAATGTGTTTTAATTCGGACTGTGTTTTGATGGTATTAGGTTTGCTATATATAGATTAATTGCCCTCATGTCTGTGGTGGAGTCAATAATTTTGTCAAATCTCCATGTTGCAACATACTGGTGCCTATCCCTGATGAAAGGGAGATGGTTAGATTCTCTCTTGTTGGAGATATCATTGCCTATCACTTATGTCACACAAATGTTATTTTCAACTTATTAGCTGAAGCCTGAATCTTGTCCAGGTCATGCTGCATGCGGGCATGGACTGCTTCAGTATCTGAGCTGTCGCAAATGGTACTGGACACTGAGCAATCATCAGCAAACATCCCCACTTCTGACCTTATGATGAAGCAGTTGAAGATGCCTAGGACACTAACCGGAGGAACTCCTGCACTGATGTCCTGGGGCTGAGATGATTGGCCTTCAACAACCACGACCATCTTCCTTTGTGCTAAGTATGACTCCAACCAGTGAAGAGTTTTCCCCTTGATTTCCATTGACTTCAATTTGGTTAGGGCTGCTTGACACCACATTCAGTCAAATGCTGCCTTGATGTCAAGGACAGTTACTTTCACCTCACCTCTTGAATTCAGTGCTTTTGTCCATGTTTAGACCAAGGCTGTAATGATGTTTGGAGCCGAGCGCCCCGGCAGAACCCAAACTGAGCATCGATCAGCAGGTAAGTGCCGCTTGAAAACAATCAATGACACCTTCCATCATTTTGCTGATGATCAAGAGTAAACCAATGGAGCGGTAATTGGCCGGATTGGATTTGTCCTGCTTTTTGTGTACACGACATATCTTGGCAATTTTCCACATTGTCAGGTAGATGCCTGTGTTGTAGCTGTACTGGAACAGCTTGGCTCGGGGCACAGCTAGCTCTGGAGCACAAGTCTTCAGTACTACAGCTGGTATGTTGTCAGGGCCCATAGCCTTTGCTGTATCCAGTGCCTGCAGCTGTTTCTTTATATCATGCGGAGTGAATCAAATTGGCTGAAGACTGGTATCTGTGATGCTGAGGATCTCAGGAGGAGGCCGAGATGGACCATCCACTTGGCACTTCTGGCGGAAGATGGTTGAAAATGCTTCAGTCTTTTGCACTGATGTGCTGGGCTCTCACATCATTGATGATGGGAATGTTTGTGGAGCCTCCTCCTCTGGTTAGTTGTTTAATTGTCCACCACCATTCACATCAGGATATGGCAGAACTGCAGAACTTTGATCTGATTCGTGTGTTGTGGGATTTTTAGGTTTGCTTGGTGCTGCTGGTATACCCAGAATATGGTATGCATTTTCTGGTAGTTTCTGAGTGGTGTACTTGAAATCTGAAACTCTCTCCCCCTGAAGGCTGATAATGCTGGGTCAATTGAAATCTTCAAACTGAGATTTCCAGATTTTTGTTGTGGAAAGATTTAATGGAATATGGCGAAATAGAGCTGAGGTACAGATCAGCGATGATTTATAAAAGCAAAATACTGCAGATGCTAGAAATCTGAAATAAAACCAAAAAGTGCTGGAAATACTCAGCAGCTCTGACAGCATCTGTGGAGACAGAAGCAAAGTTAACATAATCTGATGAAAGGTCACCGACCTGAAATGTTAACTTTGTTTCTCTCTCTGCCAGACCTGCTGAGTATTTCCTGCACTTTTTGGTTTTATTTCAGTTATGATTTAATTGGATGGTGGAGCAATCTCAAGGGTCTGAATGGCTTACTTCAGTTCTATGTTTCAAAGAGAGGAACCAGGGGTTCGGTACAGTGGTTAAAAAATATGTACTTCTATAAATAATTATATATGCACACATTGTAAAACTGCTTTGCGCTAAGAACGAAGCCTGTTCTTTATTTTTTGTATCTGAGAGAATATTCAGAGATCACTTTTCAACAGGAGACAGAGTTCCTTCCACGCTTCCTTACTACTCAATTTCCCCTTTAAGCAGACACAATCTGAGACATCATTGAGAGAATAGCATAGTCTGAATGATGGAAGTTTTCCCCTTAGTTAGTTGTCTCCTTTGGTATAGTCTAATCCTTTTTGCATTTCTCATTCCATCTCCCTGCTGCTCCTGTCCTAGCTCCATCATTAGGATATGTCTTGGAATGCCTACAGCAAACCCCATGGTAAGAGTTCCATGACAAAAGAGTGGGAAGCAGAAGTTCATTATTTTTGAACATCTGAAAGGCAGCCTTTATTAATTGCACATCTGAAAGAAGATCTTTCTATTTACTTCAGTTAAAACTAATGGTTCAGATGAAGTTTGTCAGCATTCAAAGCCTGTGAACTCAACCACTTCTGGGTTTGACATGCAGTCAAGCAGTTCCCTCTTATCTTTAAACCAGGCTTAAATCAGATGTAATTCAGGTGTAAATGGAAAAATATCTGGTTCAGTACTCTTAGCCCCTATTATCCTCTTATTTGCGTATGTGCACCACTTTGGTGTTGGCTGCATCTTCGGCCAGCAGCCAACTCTACAGGAACCTGACATATATCTTGAAACGCGTTTAACTCTGGCATGTCGGACTTATGTCCCAGATTGCAATCTGCTTCACAGAACAACGTCACTTTTGCACCAATGCAAATTGGAATTTTCAGTCCATACCATTTTCCTTATCCATTAACAGATAAATAAATAAATACATAAATAAATGCAAAAGTAAAACATCACGGATGCTGGAAATCTGAAATGAAAACAGAAAATGTTGGAAATACTCATCTTAGACGTCCACTTCCTCTACACCTTCATTCCCCACCAGGATTCTTCCTTGAATGGAGGTTCAACCAGTACCCAACCACCACCACCTTCCTCCTCCTTGCTGAACTTGTTCTTACTTCGAGCAACTTCTCCTTTGATGTTATGCACTTCTTCCAAATAAAAAGTGTTGCTATGGGAATGCATAAGGATTCAAGTTGTGTTTGCCTTTTCATGGGATGTGTGGTACATCTATTGCTCCAGTCCTACTCAGGCCCCCTCTCTCACCTCTTTTTCTGGTATATTGATGACTGTATTGGTGTGCTTGCTGCTCTTGTCCTGAACTGGAAAATTTCATCAAACAAAGAACAAAGAACAAAGATAATTACAGCACAGGAACAGGCCCTTCGGCCCTCCAAGCCTGCGCCGATCCAGATCCTCTCTCTAAACATGTCGCCTATTTTCTAAGGTTCTGTATCTCTTTTCTTCCTGCCCATTCATGTATCTGTCTAGATACATCTTAAAAGACTCCATCGTGCCCGCATCTACCACCTCCGCTGGCAATGCGTTCCAGGTGCCCACCACCCTCTGCGTAAAGAACTTTCCACGCATATCCCCCCTAAACTTTTCCCCTTTCACTTTGAACTCGTGTCCTCTAGTAATTGAAACCCCCACTCTGGGAAAAAGCCTCTTGCTATCCACCCTGTCTATACCTCTCATGATTTTGTACACCTCAATCAGGTCCCCCCTCAACCTCCGTCTTTCTAATGAAAATAATCCTAATCTACTCAACCTCTCTTCATAGCTAGCACCCTCCATACCAGGCAACATCCTGGTGAACCTCCTCTGCACCCTCTCCAAAGCATCCACATCCTTTTGATAATGTGGCGACCAGAACTGTACGCAGTATTCCAAATGTGGCCGAACCAAAGTCCTATACAACTGTAACATGACCTGCCAACTCTTGTACTCAATGCCCCGTCCGATGAAGGAAAGCATGCCGTATGCCTTCTTGACCACTCTATTTACCTGCGTTGCCAACTTCAGGGAACAGTGGACCTGAACACCCAAATCTCTCTGGACATCAATTTTCCCCAGGACTTTTCCATTTACTGTATAGTTCACTCTTGAATTGGATCTTCCAAAATGCATCACCTCGCATTTGCCCTGATTGAACTCCATCTGCCATTTCTCTGCCCAACTCTCCAATCTATCTATATTCTGCTGTATTCTCTGACAGTCCCCTTCACTATCTGCTACTCCACCAATCTTAGTGTCGTCTGCAAACTTGCTAATCAGTCCACCTATACTTTCCTCCAAATCATTAATGTATATCACAAACAACAGTGGTCCCAGCACGGATCCCTGTGGAACACCACTGGTCACACGTCTCCATTTTGAGAAACTCCCTTCTACTGCTACTCTCTGTCTCCTGTTGCCCAGCCAGTTCTTTATCCATCTAGCTAGTACACCTTGGACCCCAAGCGCCTTCACTTTCTCCATCAGCCTGCCATGGGGAACCTTATCAAACGCCTTACTGAAGTCCATGTATATGACATCGACAGCCCTTCCCTCATCAATCAACTTTGTCACTTCCTCAAAGAATTCTATTAAGTTGGTAAGACATGACCTTCCCTGCACAAAACCATGTTGCCTATCACTGATAAGCCCATTTTCTTCCAAATGGGAATAGATCCTATCCCTCAGTATCTTCTCCAGCAGCTTCCCTACCACTGACGTCAGGCTCACCGGTCTATAATTACCTGGATTATCCCTGCTACCCTTCTTAAACAAGGGGACAACATTAGCAATTCTCCAGTCCTCCGGGACCTCACCCGTGTTTAAGGATGCTGCAAAGATATCTGTTAAGGCCCCAGCTATTTCCTCTCTCGCTTCCCTCAGTAACCTGGGATAGATCCCATCCGGACCTGGGGACTTGTCCACCTTAATGCCCTTTAGAATACCCAACACTTCCTCCCTCCTTATGCCGACTTGACCTAGAGTAATCAAACATCTGTTCCTAACCTCAACATCCGTCATGTCCCTCTCCTCGGTGAATACCGATGCAAAGTACTCGTTTAGAATCTCACCCATTTTCTCTGAGTCCAAGCATAACATTCCTCCTTTGTCCTTTAGTGGGCCAATCCTTTCTCTAGTTACCCTCTTTCTCCTTATATATGAATAAAAGGCTTTGGGATTTTCCTTAACCCTGTTTGCTAAAGATATTTCATGACCCCTTTTAGCCCTCTTAATTCCTCGTTTCAGATTGGTCCTACATTCCCGATATTCTTTCAAAGCTTCGTCTTTCATCAGCCGCCTACACCTTATGTATGCTTCCTTTTTCCTCTTAGCTAGTCTCACAATTTCACCTGTCATCCATGGTTCCCTAATCTTGCCATTTCTATCCCTCATTTTCACAGGAACATGTCTCTCCTGCACGCTAATCAACCTCTCTTTAAAAGCCTCCCACATATCACATGTGGATTTACCTTCAAACAGCTGCTCCCAATCTACATTTCCCAGCTCCTGCCGAATTTTGGTATAGTTGGCCTTCCCCCAATTTAGCACTCTTCCTTTAGGACCACTCTCGTCTTTGTCCATGAGTATTTTAAAGCTTACGGAATTGTGATCACTATTCCCAAAGTAGTCCCCTACTGAAACTTCAAACACCTGGCCGGGCTCATTCCCCAACACCAGGTCCAGTATGGCCCCTTCCCGAGTTGGACTATTTACATACTGCTCTAGAAAACCCTCCTGGATGCTCCTTACAAATTCTGCTCCATCTGGACCTCTAACACTAAGCGAATCCCAACTTTGCTTCCAATTTATACCCCTCCCTCGTCTTCAAATAAACTATTTGTGACAATTCCCTTCCCTTCCTCAACATATCTACTGCCATTCTGGTAATAGGCTGTCATCCAATATCTCCTCGGGTGATAAGAACATAGGAACAGGAATAGGTCATTTAGTCCCTAGAGCCTGTTCCACTATTTCATAAGATCGTGGCTCATCTACCATACTTTGCGTGAAGAAGTGTTTCCTATTTTCACTCCTGAAAGATGTGGCTCTAATTTTTTGACTATACTCCCTTGCCATAGACTCTTCAACTTGAGGAAATGGTTTCTCACAATCTACCCTCCATTCCCCTTAACATCTTGAAAACTTTAATCAAATTACCCTTAACCTTCTAAATTCCAGGGAATACAACCCTAGTTTGTTTAATCTCTCCTTGTAGCTTAACCTTTAGTGTTCAGGAATCATTCTACGAAATCTACACTACACTCCCTCCAAGACCAATATATGTTTCCTAAAGTGTGGTGCCCAGAACTACTCACAGTAGTCCAGGAGTGATCTAGCAGGGTTTTGTATAGCTAAAGCATGATTTCTACCCCGTGGTATACGATTCCTTTAGATATAAAGGCTAGCATTCTATTCGACCTATTGATTATTTTCTGTACCTCCTCATGACATTTTAATGATCTGTGTATCTGGACAACCAAGTCTATTTGGATCTCCACTGTTTCTAGCTTTTCGCTATTTAGAAAATACCCTGTTCTATCCCTTTTAGGTTCAAAGTGGATGACCTCACTTTTGCCTACATTAAGCCCACTGACTCCCACAGTTACCTTGATTACACTTCCTCCCACCCTTCCTCCTCCAAGGATTCTACTCTATTCTCTTAATTTCTCTGTCTATGTTGTATCTATTCTGACAATGCTGCTTTCCATACCACTGCTTCCAATATGTCTTCCTTTTTCCTCAACCAAAGATTTCCCATCACTGTGATTGACAGAACCCTTGAACATGCCCTACCAACTTCCTGCTCTTCTGCCTTCACCCCTACCCATCCCACCCAGAACCATGATAGGGTTCTCCTTGTCCTCACCTTCTATCCCACCAGCCTCCACATTCAACGGAGCATCCTGCGTCATTTCCACCACTGCTAGCGCAATGTCAACACCAAACAGATCTTTCCCTCCCTTCTTCTCTTAGCATTCTGAAGGGACCATTCTCTCCAAGACACCCTGGTCCACCCTTCAACCACCCCAACACCCGCTCCAATTCCCACTGCATCTTTCTGTGCATGCACAGGAGATGTAACACCTGCCTTTTCATCTACTCCTTTTCCACTTTCTAACTCCCATAACACTCCGTCCAGGTGAAAGCATGATTTACGTGTACTTCTTTCAATTTAGTATACAGTATTCACAGTTCACAATGTGGTTTCTTCTACATTGGAGTGACCAAATGCAGATTGGATGATTGCTTTGTTGAACACCTCCATTCAGTCTGTAAATGTAACACTGAGCTTTTGTTTGCTTGCCCTTTTAACTCGCCGTTCCACTCTCACCTCGACCTATCTGTTCTCACCTCCTACACTGCTCAGCAGAAGCTTTAAGAACAACACCTCATCTTTTGATTAGGCACATTACAATTACTCAACATTTATTTCAGCAATTTCAGATCATAACCTCTTCTCCCTTTTTTTGGATAGCTGGTAATGATTCTGCTCTTGTTATTTACAGCTCCCCTGGATACATCTTCTGGTTCTTTTCTTGTCCTATTACCACCCTTTTGCCTTGCGCCATCATCACTTTTGCCAATTGATCCTACCTTCTACCCAATCACAGACCTACCCTTTTGTTCTTTCCCCCCAACCACCATCCACACCCATCCTCCTTTCCCTGCCTCTGTCTTGCTTAAAAGCTGTTACATCTCTATCTCTTTCCAGTTCTGCTAAAGGTCATCAACCTGAAACAATGGGCAGGAATTTCCCTGCAGGCTTCGTGATCCCACTGTCAGGCTCAAATGGGGATCAGAAGCCCCCACTGCATGGGGAACAGCCACTCAGCTGTAATTTTCCCCGAATTGGCCAATTAATGGATGGCGGGTGGGCTCTTAAAGCTGGAGGGCCAATAGGAGGTGCCCCAAGAGGGAGGTGCCTGCTCTGCAACTTTTTAAAATCTCAAATAGAAAAAGCCTTAGCAGTCGGGCCACCACTGTAGAGGGGAAACCCCCTCCACAAGGCACTCTGTGGCTGCAGCTGAAGGCAGACAGGAAGGGAGGGCCTCTAAGCCTGTCTGGAGGGCTGCTCTGCCACCCATCTGGTGCCAGGAGGCTGCTTTCAGCAGCTTCCCTGTTCACCCCTGCCTGCGAGGACCTGGAGGCCGACTGGAAAATCCCAGTCAGCCTCTGACAATAGGCCTTAACTAGCTGAACTGGCTGCCCACCGCTTGCAGGTGGGTTGGCCTGCTCGCCTTCCATCCCGCCTCTGGGAAAATGGCCCAGGGACAGAATGGAGCCAGGGAACAGATATGCCAGCCAGTGACGCAAAATTCTGTGTCCGTCCACCTCCTTGCTTGTGCCTATCGGGACCTAAAAATTCGGCCCGTTAACTCTGTTTATCTCTCCACAGATGCTGCCTGACCTGCTAAGCATTTCAACGTAAATAAATGCAGTTGTTCCTTACATACTAAATTTGTGCAAATATGTAAATCTCTGTATAAATCTCAGGAACTGGCTCTTTCCCTTATCTGTCCATCTGCTTAGGTTATGTGTTTTGCAACACAGTGAAGAAAGGTAAACTTTAAGAAAAAAATTACACTAATTTGCAGGCTTTCTTCATTACTAAATATCTCTGCAGCGTTAATTGATGTTACTGCTATTCAAAGCCTTCCTTCAAACTTTAATAAAGATGCAGTCCTTCCACTGTTTACAATAATCATTTTGTTTTCTGGTTGTTTTTGAGTTCCATCTGTGTGAATCTAGTAGCTCCTTCTCTCTACAGACAGACAAACACCAGAGATTGACGAGGGATATCTTTCTCTCTCTCTCTCTGTTCAGGCGGCCTCGCACTTTTGAACTCTGTCTGCTGGCTGCTACCATTCAAGCCTATCATTGCTGCAGACAGAGACACTGGAAAGAAAACCATCTGAATTACTGTCTCCAAGAAAACTCTGAACCGGTTAACCACATCTACTAGCCAGAAACTTCAGGACAACCGAGTTCAACACTGAGACACCTGAATTACCAGACTCCACAGACTGTAAAGTCTTTTTTTTTATTGTTCCAGACTTTAATCCAACCAATCGATTCTTCTCCACTCTGTAACCTATTTGTGTGTGTGTGATTCTTGCACATGTATGTGTGTGTTTGTGTGAAAGTTGGAGCGTAGTTTATTATTTTACTTAGATCAGGTTTTGGTTTTAAGGACAATAAAACGAGCTTCTTTCTTGTTTAAACTCAAGAAAACCTGTCCAATTGGTTCTTTTATCATAGCACATAAAGGGGTAAACACTCACTAAATTGGTAAGCATATCCACTCTTTCAAAGAAATAAACCCTTTGGCGGTCAGACAAGTAGAGGGACAAGAGTGGAACCTTTTGACCACTGCTCAACTGATTGTAACAATAGGAAGCATCGTAATAGACAAAATTGCCAATAGATATAGCACTTTTTATATAAAATACTCTAAATTGATTTTCACAGTTAGAGTGATCTGAAAAATACACGTCATTCAAAAATGATTAATTTAATGTGTTTTTTTCAAAAGATTATTCTTTCATAGGATGTTAGCGTTTCTGGCAAGATCAGCATTTATTGCCCATCCTAGTTAGCCTTGAGAAGGTGGTGGTGAGCCGTCTTCTTGAAACGCTGCAGTCCATATGGTGTCAGCACACCCACAGTGCTGTTAGGGACAGAGTTCCAGGATTTTGACCCAGCGATATTGAAGGAACGGTGAAATTTAACATGTGCACTGACCAGTTGTAATATTTAAGAAATTAAATTCAGCCTGATTGGCACAAGAAGGTACATTTAAATTTGAACATTGTTCGATTGAAATGTTTACTGCTATATCTCTTTTAGGCTTCATTTATTTTAATACGTTCTCCTCAACAAGCTGATATTAACTTTTGTTCACCCAGTCTTATGTACCTTGGTGGTGACTGTGTCACTGAAAATATGAGGCTGCAGCCATGAAAACCTTATATAGCATTGCAAGTATGCCCTTGACAAATAAGATTTTTTTTACTGTCAACTTCATATAGTAGGCCTTTTTATTACAGGTTGTGAGTGCTGGCTGTAGCAATAAAATTCAAAAAGCTTTAGATCTTATTGTGCTTACTACTGACTCCAACACAATGGCTTGTGATGACTTATTATTACACTGCATCCACACTGCTTTTTACATATTGGCCTTCTGTGTGACTGCATTTCCATTTGACATAGATTTCAGCCATAATAGCTTGTTCACATTTTCGGGATTAAAGTCAGTTCCTGAAATGGTCAGGAATAGACTTTGTCAAATTTTGATCATCCTGCCCACCTGGAGGAGGTTCGCAACACAAAAAAAGGTCAGTCTTTGTCTCGCCAAGTTTTAGATAAGATATTACTTTACTGAAAGTATTGCAGATTTATTCTGTGATCGACATGGTGTAATCTAATAAGGTCACCTTGTGCAACATAATGTCATTACATGCATGACAATAACAAACCTGGAGAAGTGTCTGGCAGGATGAGTTACAATATCTGGAAGGTAGTGCCCCTTAATGAAATTTAGAAAAGGACTGGATCGTCAGAAGCATTCATAGTTTGGATTTTAACCAATTTTGACTGTGGGAACTATCAAAAACATTTGTTTACAGATAGTATTTAGCATTTCTTGGGTCTGAGGTTGTGACATTTTCTGAAACAGAGGATTGTCTTGTGGCTGTGTTTTTCATAAAATATAGGAAAATGTTGCACTGTGGATTCAGTTCAGGAACTCTGGAAGGAAAGAATCTGGTCAATTCCTGCAGGGCTTTTAAGACAAACTGACATTATGTCATCGAGTTCGACCTTAAAACTATCTCCTCTGCCAGTCCGCACACAAGCTCCCAAGCCGACTGCACAAGTCTTTATATAGTCAGGGGGGTAGGACATTCCTGTGTTCAAATACTAAAACATGAGTGTCACAAAAAACAGATATCTAGTCCATATTTGGCCAGCTTCTGTCACAAATACATTCATCAAGAAACTCTCTGAAACAACCGTAATAACTCGAGTATCGTATCATGAGGCTACCATTTATATAATTTTCTGTACCTGAAGAAAATCACGAAGCACTTTACCAGACTAGCCATTAGCAGTTTCTCCGATAGTGGTAAATGTCATCCTCTAGCACAGTTCATTATATTGGCATTTTGATGATTCAACACATGTGTACAGCCAGCTGGGAATGGAATGCGGTAAAGTTGTGTGTTTTCTTTTGCTTTATGTTATGTTAAGTGTGTAAACAGTCTGCATGTCTTATAATTTTCACAGTGAGAAGGCCGTTGCAACATTACCCCAGTGCTTTTACATTAAATTCTTCCTAAAGTTGAGTGATTTTTATAAATTTATTGCTACAGTATCCTTCTATAATAAAATCCTTTGCCACTACAGTACATCCGTCATACTTCAAAGTGCCAAAAGTATCAAAAAAGGGAAAGAAAGCCAGTCGTTTTCAGCTGCTTTTTCTGACCTTGATAACCTGACGTGCCTAAAGTACAAGTGATAGATAATTACAAGCAGCTGCCAGTCTGCAGAAATGTCCTCAGCAATTAGCCACTAATTGATTTCAGGGTATGCCTATTTAGACCACTCAGCAGTGACTTTAAAGTGACAGACCAGGTAAAAAGGTAGCTTCATCTTAGCAGCCAAACATCACAGTGGTACTCCAAAATACCAGACTACTCATAAATAACACCATGGAAGATCAGCTAGTGTTCATGATGTAGACACAAATATGTATACAATATAAAACAGTTATTCCATATATTTGCATGGTTTATGATGGTGTTACAGAGATAGGACCTGATTGTGGTGATTTAAATACATGGGGGTGAAATTCTGGGCCCTGTTGGGGTTGGGAACGGAGGGGGACAGGGGCCTGAAGATACCGATGCTGACCGGTGTATTGGTTTTGAGATGCTATTTCTGGCGCCAACAATGTTCACCAGGACAGTGGAGGGCGTGACAGTGATCTCATCTGCCCCCCGATTAAGGTCAATTAAAGCTGTTAAAGAGCTCATTGTGAACTCATTCAAAGAGAAGGTTGAAATTTTGGCAGGGGCGCATGTGTTGCACATGCTGACTGGGGCTGACCAGCAGAAGAGAGGTGGGCACAGAGTGAGGAGCCAGTCATGGCCACCCCAGGGATTTACCTCACCCGGTAAGAGGGTCAGCAGCGCAGAGGGGGACTCCGCCTTTGGGAAAGAGGTGCCCTTGGCACTGTGCAGGTGGTGGGGAGAGTAGTCACTCAGCACTCAGGGATTGAACAGGGTCATCACCGGCTCCCTTGGCATCACGGAAGCAGAAGATCGGGGACAAGGCTGCCAAGGAGAATAAGATGGCCACCTGTCCACAAGGAAGGCTGTAGCTGGCAATGGGGGCATAACTCTCAGATTTTGGGCCCAGTGTTGATGAGGGGAACACTCTCCACAGGAAGGGCAAAACTCCAAACAGCAGGCGAGGAAAGAGGGGCAGGAAGGAAATGGAGCTCACACCCTCAACACAGGATTGACTACCAAAGACAGAGATATCTGGAGATGACCAAGACCCAGTGTTGGAGGAGACGGCGACTGTCCAGGCAGATGGTCACAGACATCTGCGCCCTCGTCACCGAAGACCTTGCACCTCACAGCTCTGCTCACCACGCCCTGCCAGTAGCTGCCAAAGTCACTGTAGTGTTACGACTAGATGAGAAAGGTGTCTAGGGGTCTTTCTCAGCCTTCACCTGGTCTTATTGTAACGGGTTTAATTTTAAACACACCATGTTTTTAGCTCCCCCTTGGTGAATCCTTGTTCACTGCTTTCCAATTATAAGGCAAAGAAACCAGCACAAGCAGGCTTTCTTAGGTTTAAAGAAGAAAAGTGAAATTTATTAATACTTGAACTTAAACTCTATTACAGTTAGCGCCTACGGATACACGCTAGCATGTATACATGAAACGCACATGCAAATAGAGACAGAAAACAGCAGAAGAAAAAGTAGTGGAGAGGTTTGCGGCAATATCTGAAGAGTTTTTGTTATTGTGCTTCAAGCTCGCTGTAGTCCTTGATTGATGATATGGTCTTGCTTTTTGTTGGGGCCCAGTATTTTTCTTAAACCTTGTTCGCTGTAGGAAACTTTTGTCTCTTGGGGTTCATGTCTCTTCAATGGTTTCCGAAGCTGGTGAGAATGAGATGAGAGCAGGCAGGAGTGAGGTCTTATCAGTCCAGGAGCAAACAGCTTTCTGCCAGTTTAAAACTCTGTGGCAAGTTCAAATTCAAAAAACCCCAACAGCCAGTTAGTCATGTGACTAAACTGGCCTGACCATGTCTGTTTATGTATTCGGCCATCTTAGCAGTTAACCTGGAATGCTAGCTTCTCCACCTTCAACGTCTGGTAATCAAAAGTCCATTATGGATTAAATTGGAGCAAGGAGTGGCCCCTTTGATCTTTCCAAGTACTGTCTGTTACTATGCAAATGTCTTTCCAGTCAAGGGTCTGCTGTTCTTTTTAAAAAACAAGTTCTTTCTTTACTCCAGTAACAGTTTAAAAATCAATGTTCATGTGGTAAAATTAATGTATCTCATTCTTGGCAGGTGAGGGCTTGCATGACACTAGTCTTGAACCTCTTCGCTTCTGGTTCCTTCCAAGGATCAGCAGTGGACCTTAGTGGCATTTCGCAGATGGCAGCCCACCACTGCATCTCGGAGGTCACTGTTGCCCTCTTTGCCAGAGCTGGACAGTACATTCATTTCACAACAGATGCGGCCTCACAGGCACAGAGGGGATTTGGTTTCAGCTCCATTGCTGGATTCCCCAGGTGCAGGGCATCACCGATCACACCTAAGTGGCCATCAAGGCACCCAACAACCGCCCAATCAGATTCATCAACAGGAAGGGTTTCCACTCACTCGACATTCAACTGATTTGTGGCCACAACAAGAGCTTCCTTCATGTGTGTGCTCACTGTCCTAGCAGCTGCATTGACTCCTTCATCCTCCACCAGTCCAGGATGCCTCAGATCTTCACTCCAACCCTCAAAGGCCGTGTATGGATCCTAAGGGACAAGGGAAATCCCTTGAAGATATGGCTACTCACCCCTCTACTGGAGCCCCAGATAGAGGCACAGAGGTGATGCAACTAATGCCACCTGCTCACTAGGCCAACCAATGAGCAGGCCTCCGAACTTCTGAAAATACGATTCCATTGCCTGGACAGGTCAGGTGGCACCCTCCAATACCCTCCTGCAAGGGTCTCGGTCATTGTGGTGGTCCGCTGTGTTGTCTATAACATAGCCTTCCAGAGAGGTGTCCTTGAGGATGGTGAGACCCTGGAAGGAGACAGCTCATTGGGGGAGGAGAAGGAAGAGGAGATGAGAGAGGAGGAAGTGGAGGCGGAGGGAGTTGACGCTGAACAGAGAGGTGCCCTGCTGCACAAAGAGGTGACCGGGCACAGCTTGGGGCGTGAAGGGCTCGTGAGGATGCCATGAATGTCAGGGATCATCTGTTTCAGGAACATTTCATCTGAGCCCCTCTGACCCAGTTTGAGGGGCATGGCTTGGAAGGGAGACTGCGATACTTATGCTTACACATGTATTGAAGACACAGCCTGGAACATCTAATCACTTAATGCCAATGAAGCAAGCACATTTGCCCAGAGACTTTGCCCTCACAGTGGAGGATCCTGTTATCTGTTTCACCACCTCATACCCCTTTTCCTGTCATGGCAGCATTAAAAGGACGTGTGGCTTAAAGTGCCATCATTTATACAGTGCAAAGAGAGGATAACAGAGACAGAGACAGTAAGAACACACCCCAGAGACCCATTTAGTGCTCTGTACACCACACTCGTCCACTCCTACATGGTGATTCTCTTGTAGGAGGCAGCCTGCTCACACATCTCGGCATGCGGCTGAAATGCATAAGTTGGTCGTTCTTGTTGTGGAGGTGCCCATGGGGGCATCTCCAGAGACTGCTGCCCCTGCAGCATTGCAACGGCAGTCTCTGTCACTTGGCCTTCCCGTACAGATGGTCCCTGAGTCAGAGGGGCCAAGGAGGCTGAGGATGATGATGGCGCTTCATGAGGGGTGGCACCCTCATCATAACATCCTCAGCCCTTGCCGGGCACTCTGGATGCCTGGAAAAGAACACCAGTTGGGACACAGCTGGCATCCCTAGAAAGATCTCTGTGCCACCAGCACCACCGACTGGTCCACGCCACACAAGATCTTAATCATCGTGTGGAAGTCAGTGTGTAGTTCCTGCATGCACTCTGAGTGATACTGTATTTGGCTCTCCTGCAAGGGTCTCGGTCATTGTGGTGGTCCGCTGTGTTCTCTGTAATAGGTTAGACACTCTCTCAATGGAAGAGCTCAGGTGCTCATAGCCCTGAGACATTGTGGTACACATGAGCTGGATGGATTCCTCTATCCTCTGCCCAAGACCCCACACTGCTTCAGGGGCCCCTGACATGTGGGAGCACATCTCCTGCTGCTGTTCAAGGTAATAATATAAGAAATAGGAGCAGGAGTAGGCCATTCGGCCCCTCGAGCCTGCTCCATCATTCAGTAAGATCATGGATGATCTGATTGTGGCCTTAACTCCACTTTCCTATTTGCCCCCATAACCCTTGACTCCCTTGTAGATCAAAAATCTGTCTAATTCAGCTTTGAATATATTCAATGACCCAGCCTGCACTGCTGTCTGGGGAAGAGAATTCCAAAGATTAACAAGCCTCTGAGAAAACAAATTCTTCCTCAACTGCATCTTAAAAGGGAGACCCCTTATTTTGAAACTGTACCTCTTAGTTCTAGATTCCTCCACGAGCGGAAACATCCTCTCAGCAACTACCCTGTCAAACCCCCTCAGAATCTTATATGTTTCAATAAGATGACCTCTCATTCTTCTAAACTCCAATGAGTATAGGCCCAACTTGCTCAACCTTTCCTCATAAGACAACTCCTTCATCCCAGGGATCAGCCTAGTGAAACGTCTCTGAACTGCTTCCAATGCAAGTATATCCCTCCTTAAGTAAGGAGACCAAAACTGTATCCACTACACCAGATGTGGTCTTACCAACGACCTGTACATCTGTAGCAAAACTCCCTGCTTTTATACTCTATCCCCCTTGCTAGAAATGCCAACATTCCATTTGTCTTCCTAATTACTTGCTGTAGCTGCATGCTAACTTTTTGTGACTCCTAAAGCCCTGCACCTGTGCAGCTCGCTCTGCTTCTGGTACCTCCTCCTGCCCATTGGTGCTGTGATGATCACCTTGTGCCACCCTATCCACATGCATGTGAGGACCCACCACAGTGAGTGTATCTGCGCTGGCAGATGGTGCGCTCATACGGTGTAACATTGCTTCTTCATCTCCTTGTTGCTCCTCTGGACCCATGGAGGGAGGGGTAGAGGCTGCTGTGGGTTGGACATCTGCACTTGTGGAAGTCAGAAGAAGAGGCGATGAGGAGCCTGGGAGAGTAGAAGCTGCTGCAGTGCTGAGGCTGCTCAATGTTGCTTAGTGTGTGACATGCTAGCGGATGCTTAATGACCACGTTGCCCTTTGTACTCACCAGGTCCACCAATAGTTCATATTTTTCCAGGCCCAACTGCCTCCTCTTCCACTATCCTATCTATCTGCATCACTGCCAGCTCCACTGGGGCAGTGCGGTAGAAGAATGGCACCCCTCCTCCCATCTGGGCCCTCTCCCGGACATTGTGTACACGTTTCTCCTGCAAGGGCAAAAGAGAGTGGGATAAGGCACTATTGTCCTCTGTGTCATCCCATGGTGTTGGCACATAGATATCAGTTTCTTGCAATCTGAGTGAGCAGAATAATGTCAATGTCACCCTCCAGCAGACATGCCACCTGAAGCTCAGCGCACGCTGCTCCTGATGCCTTTTAAGCATCTAACATGTCTTCTGTAAGAGAGAAGTATATGATATGTAAAGAAAGCCAGCTGATAATTGCCTCCACTTCTTTTTGATTTTGTTCCTGTAAGGTGATAAATTGTGTGTGCTTTTACAGGTTTGTGCATGCTAGTATTTTCAAAGATCTCTCAAGAACGTTATCTTTCCAATTCGCATTTGTTAAGTTTCATATTTGATCACATCCATAGTGCCACCTTGACATAGAGGGCTGCATTTCCGGTGAGCGACAGGACCCAGACATCAGGACCATATGCAGGTCCTGACCCTAATGGTGTCTGAGTAATGCCCGCCAGCACGATCTTCCAGAGGCAGCCAATTAATAGGATTAATTAGGGATGGTGGGTGGGCTGCAAAGGCAGGAGAGCAATTGGAGCACCTGAAGCTGTGGGAAGCCCCTCCACAGGATGGCGTCCGGCTGTGGCTGTGGTCCAATGATCATCAACTCTCCTGTAGGGGGGATTTAAAGAAGACATCAATGGCCCTCTGGCCTGCTGCCAGGAAACCATCTCGAGAGAGCTGCTGGGCTCTGCACTTGGCAGGGGCAGTACCAATGGCGGGAAAATACTGGCTCATTGCAAAATGGTCCCTAATTAGGGCCTTAATTGCATATTTGGCTGTTGCCCTATTGCCTTCTTCACTTCCTTGGAATGGGCAGCCGACACTGGTCCCTGAATGCATCAAGGAGCCATCCCGACGCAGTTCCCCACTATTTTCCTGGCCCCTTCCAGCTCCAACTTTGTCTCCACTGGGGCTGGGAAAATTCAGCATAGAGAGTTAAGTGAGAGCTTCAGCTTACAATAATAAAGATGCAGTAAAACAGTCATGATGTATAAAATTAGTCGCCACTGAGAAGACATTTGAATTATGATTGAATATGTTAAACTGCTATTTATTGTTGAACATGGCAACAATTGAAATTGTGACTTTGTGGACCCTTTAATATTGTGAGTTGGGGGGGGTGGGGTGCGGGGGGATGCTTCCATTAGGGCTGAATTAAATGCATTGCTGACAGGAAAAATAAGTTGAGAAACAAAGGGACTTGCCACGGCAGTTTGAAAAAAAAAGTAATTTAAAAACAAATCATGCAAGTTTGACGAAAAATCCTGCATACTCATTTACTGACTCATTTATATTTTGTGTCTGCCTAAGAAACCATAAGGCCAATGGGTGTGGCCTAATCTGGTCAGCAGTTTCATTAACATGCCTTAACCCACATCTGCAAACAATCAGAATAGCTACAGAATGAATAAGCAACATTTGCAAACATTTTAAATGCAGAAACAAAATGTCCCAGTCACACAAATATAGGGTTTGAATTAAATACTTTTCACAGTACGTAATATATGCCACAATTATAGTATTATGCAAAGCTTTGGGACACCCCTCATTATAGAAAAATATATTGGAGCCATGGAAAAACTGCAGCACAGATTTACCAGGAGGAGAAAGTCATTTGGCCGAATGTCTCATCACCAGAACTTTCAAACAAGCACCAAGATGTAGCTTGGCTGGTGGTGAGAGGAGCCCTCCCCGCCAGATCCTTCCTGCACGCCCGAAGTCTCACCCCCTCTGCACAATGCCCTCGAGGTGGCTGTGGTGGGGAAGAGACGGTTGCCCACCTCCCTCTGGAATGTGTCATTGCAAAGCAGGTATGGAAAGAGATGCAGTGTTTTTTTGTTGAGGTTCATCCCAAGCACCTCAGTAACACAGGAGTCTGTGCTCTACGGGCTGTTCCCAGGGACGCACACCGAGATAAACATCAACTGCTGCTGGAGGACTATCGATTCGGTGAAAGACGCCCTTTGGTCTGCCCGAAACTTGCTGGTCTTCCAGCGCAAAGAGTTGTCCACGACGCTAGGGATGCTAGGGACGCATGACCGAATGTAACAGACTGGCACATTCCAAGGTCCAGGACTACGTGCTGAGGGACGCACTAAAGCTTGGGGCAGCCGCAGCAAAGACTCAATGGGGAAAGGCCACTGTGTAAGGTCCCCCCATCAAGCTGAACTGAGGGGCTGGATCCATGGAAAACCCCTCAAACTGTATCTGGAAAATTTTTGTTTGTTGTAAATGTATATGGCATGAAAAATGAAATTGAAGGGTTGTGAGGCAACTCACTCCTGTATTGAAGGAAACTGACCTCCTTTGCACTGTTTGTATTTTTTGACTTGGTGCTGTTTGGAACTGTTTTGTAATGTATTTTTTTTTTTACAGATTTTTATGAATAATGTATATTTTGGAAATTAATAAAAAAAAGAGGAGGAGCCTACGCACAATGGAGAGAGATCGCTGCTCCCACATGCTCAGCTTATGGTATATCCTGGGTACTCGCTCCTCCCAGGTTTTGGTGCATGCCCCAGCCCCTCTGAACCATATCCCCAGCACCTTCAGGTAGTCTGACCTGACGGTGAAGGGGACAAAGGATCGGTCAGCCCAGTTCCCAAAGAACATGGCCTCGCTCTTGCCTTGGTTGACTTTGGCTCCTGAGGCCAGTTTGAGCTGGTCGCAGATGCTCATCAGTCTGCGAATGGACAGCAGATCCGAGCTTAAGACGGCGACGTCGCCCATGTACAGGGAGGTTTTTACCTCAGTGCCTCCACTGCCCGAGATTGTCACCCCTCTTATGCTCGCATCCTTCCTAATAGACTCAGCAAAAGTTTCAATCCAGCAAACATACAAGACAGGGGAGAGAGGACAGCCTTGTCTGACTCCAGATTGGATCGGGAAAATTTCTAATTCCCACCCATTGATTGAGACTGTACTACTGATGTTTGTGTAGAGCAGTTTGATCCAATTGCAGATTCCCTCCCCAAACCCCATTTTGGAAAGCACGTCCATCATATAGGTGTGCGATATGCTGTCAAAAGCCTTATCCTGGTTCAGGTTGATGAGGCAGGTGTCCACCCTCCTGTCCCGTACATTGGCGATCGTATCCCTGAGTAGCGCAAGACTATCAGAGATCTTCCTGCCGGGTACAGTGCAGGTCTGGTCAGGTGAATCACCAACTCCACAGCAGACTTGATTCGAGTGGCTATGACTTTGGACAGAATCTTGTAGTCAACATTAAGCAGTGAGAAGGGCCGCCAATTTCTGATTTCTGCCCTCTCCACCATCCGCTTGTTGATGAGGGTGATGATGCCTTTCCTCATGGATTCTGACATGCTGCCGGCCAGGAGCATACTCTCGTATACTTCCAGCAGGTCTGGGCCGACCCAGACCCACAGGGCCGAATACAACTCAACCGGTAAGCCGTCGCTTCCGGGAGTTTTACTCGTCTCAAAGGACTTGACGGTCTTTGTCAGCTCGTTCAGAGTTAACGGCTTGTCCAGTCTCTCCCTCATATTGTCATCCAAGACATCTGTGATAGATGACAGGAAGGACTGGGAGGCTCTGCTGTCTGTGGGCTTCGCTTCATACAGCTCAGCATAAAAGTATTTGGTGATCCTTAGTATGTCGGACTGCGAAGACGTTACAGAGCCATCCTCTTCCTTCAGGCTGCTGATCACAGAGCTCTCTCTTGTACTTTTTGGAAGAAGTAACGCGAGCACATCTCATCCTGCTCAATGGAGCGGACTCTGGACCGGAAGATTATCTTGGAGGCCTCCGTGGCAAAGAGCGAGGCCTATTGTCTCTTCACCTCATGGAGGTCCTCCTTGACCTCGACCCCCATCGACTGCAGCTGGAGCAGATTTTGCATACTTTTCTGGAGTCGGGATATTTCCTTCTGTCTCTCTCTCGCCCTCTGAACAACTTTGAAGATAAAGAACCTCTTGATGTTCTCCTTGATCGCCTCCCACCAGTGAACTGGAGATTCAAAGAGGGGTTTCACGGTTCTCCAACCTTTGTAATTCCTTTTGAGTTCCTCAACGTTCTCTGGAGTTAGCAGTGTAGCATTGAGCTTCCATGTCCCCCTGCCAAACCGCTGGTTGTCCTGTAAGTGACAGTCGGCCAGTAAGAGGCAATGTTCGGAGAAGAACACCTGCTCACGTCGGTGGGTCATCAGATTTGAGGCGCTCACGTTGTTGCTGTACGTGGCGCAGGTCTGGCCCATACCCCACACCTGTGCTGCGGAGGTCACCCGTGCCACTTTCAGCCTTATCTGGGGATCAAAAACAGACCGGGTCCGGAGGGACATGATCTTCAAACCTCTGGATAAGGGCAGGAAAAATGTACCCAAAGTCGCCCTCATCCTGAGGACCACCTTCGTGTATGGCTGCATCAAGCTGTGCCCAGATCCCCAGTACGCAAACACCAAGTGTCACTACGTGCTGAGGTTCTATCTGTCCCCAGTGTAGCGAAGGATGGGCCTGGTCACATTGCCGCGGAATGCTCCATCCAGTTGAACTGTGCCGTACCACCTATCCTTCGTGGAAAAGTTTCTGCGGAAAAACACCTTTGACGACCAATCCATCAAGCAGTGGTCTGCATGGAATGTCCACAAGGACCTACGGGAAAAGGAGATGGTGGATCCTGTCGGATAGTTCCCCGAGCAGACCACCAAAGTCATTTGGCCGAATGCCTCATCACCTGATCTCTCAAACAAGCACCAAGATGTAGCTTGGCTGGTGGTGAGAAGAGCCCTCCCCATCAGATCCTTCCTGCACGCCCGAAGTCTCACACCCTCCGCACAATGCCCTCGAGGTGGCTGTGGTGGGGAAGAGACGATTGCCCACCTCCTTCTGGAATGTGTGTTTGCAAAACAGGAAAGAGATGCAGTGGTTTTTGTCGAGGTTCATCCCAAGCAGCTCTGTAACACAGGAGTCTGTGCTCTACGGGCTGTTCCCAGGGACGCACACCGAGACAAACATCAACTGCTGCTGGAGGACCATCAATTCGGTGAAAGACTCTCTTTGGTCTACCCGAAACTTGCTGGTCTTTCAGCGCAAAGAGTTGTCCACGACCGAATGTTGTAGACTGGCACATTCCAAGGTCCAGGACTACGTGCTGAGGGACGCACTAAAGCTTGGGGCAGCCACGGCAAAGGCTCAATGGGGAAAGACCACTGTGTAAGGTCCCCCCACCATGGTGAACTGAAGGGCTGGATCCATGGAAAACCCCTCGAACTGTATCTGGAAAATATTTTTTTGCTGTAAAATGTATATTGCATGTAAAATGAAAGGGAAGAATTGATAGGCAACTCACTCCTGTATTGAAGGAAACTGATCTCCTTTGCACTCTTTGTATTGTTTGACTTGGTGCTGTTTGGAACTGTTTTGTAATGTATTTTTTACATATTTTTATGAATAAAGTATATTTTGGAAATAAAAAAAAGGAGGAACCTAAAAAAAAGAGGCACCTCATGTACAGTTTTAAAAGAAACTTATCTATGCAGTGCTTTATGTTATGTCAATTTTGAAGTGTTATGTAATTAACTTTCACAAATTTTAGGAATAAAAGTATATTTTTGAAAAAAAAATGTCTGCAGTGGGAAAAGAATGTGCAGTTTTTGTTGAGGTTCATCCCGAGCAGCTCCATAACGGAGGACTCAGTGTGCTCTGCGGGCTGTTCCCAGGGACATACACTGAGATAAGCATCAACCGCTGCTCGAGGACCATCAACTCGATGGAAAGCGTTCATTGGTCTGCCCTGAAACTTGCTGGTCTTCCAGTGCAAAGTGTTGCAGACTGGCACATTCCAAGGTCCAGGATTACGTGCTGAGGGGCGCACTAACGCTTGGGACAGCTACCACAAAGGCTCATTGGAAAAGGCCACTGTGTAAGACCCTCCTGCCATAGCATACCGAGGGCTTGGAAATCATGTAAAACCCCTCAGGCTGTATACAGCAGAGAATGTTTAACATGAAATGTAAATATACATTGTAAATATAACCTGTAATATCAAGTGTAGTGAGGCACCCCATATACTGTATTGAAAGAAACTGATCTGTGTTGTACTTTATGAAATGCCAAATTTGAACTATTATATAATGTACTTTTACAAATTTGATGAATAAAGTATATTCTTGGGGGGAAAAAAAACAGGGAATGAGAGGATATAGTTATGATGAAGCGACTGGGAAACAAGTATGGCTGTATCGCTAGAAAAGGGGAGCTCAAGGCGAGACCAAGTAGTAGAGTTCAAAACAATGAAAGGGTCGAGTGAATAATTAGTGAAAGAGTATGTTTTTAAACTGGGATCCCTCGACCCTAAGGTTTTTTTATTCTTTCATTGAATGCATCGCTGAAAAGGCCAGCATTTGGTTGCCCATCCCTAATTGCCCTTGAGAAGGTGGTGGTGAGCCGCCTTCTTGAACCACTGCAGTCCATATGGTGTAGATACAGCGACAATGAAGGAATGTCAATATAGTTTCAAGTCACAATGGTGTGTGGCTTGGAGGAGAACTTGCAGGTGGTGGTGTTCCCATGCATCTGCTGCCCTTGTCCTTCTAGGTGGTAGAGATCACGGGTTTGGAAGGTGCTGTCAAAGGAGGCTTGACGAGTTGCTGCAATGCATCTTGTATATGGTACACACTGCTGCCACTTATGCACCAGTAGTGGAGGGAGTGAATGTTTAAGGTGGTGGATTGGGTGCCCATCAAGTGGGCTGCTTTGTCCTGGATGGTGTCAAGCTTCTTGAGTGTTGTTGGAGCTGCACTCATCCAGGCAAGTGAAGAATATTCCTTCTGACTTGTGCCTTGTAGATGTTGGACAGGTTTTGGGAGTCAGGAGGTGAGTTAATCACTGCAGAATTCTCAACCTCTGACCTGCTCTTGTAACCATTGTATTTCTAGGGCTACTCCAATTCAGTTTCTGGTCAATGATAACCCCCAGGTTGTTGATAGTGGGGGATTCAGTGATGGTAATGCTGTTGAATGTTAAAGGGAGATAGTTAGATTCTCTCTTGTTGGAGATGGTCATGGTCTGGCACTTGTGTGTTTGAAAGGTCCTATCAGGGTAGCCATAGAGATCTGATTTCTGTCTATGATCACATGTCTGTATTTCTCTGCAATTGATGAGTATCCAGCACATTTCTTCTGTTGATACATACACAAAGAGTGTTGTACTGTTTTCCTTTGGTTATCTAACACTGTGTTTCAGAGATTAGGAAAGAGTTTCAATGAGGGCGTGTCAACATTTGCAGGGAGTTCAGAGTAATGTCTCAGTACTTGCAGTGGCCTCCCCATGTAGATAGGCTTTGAAAACCATCGAGTGAAAGGTTATTTTCACTGGAGATCTGGTAATAAGGGGCCATTAAATCAGGGTTAGTACAAAGGCCTAGAGGAAGAGATTAGAAAGATTTCTTTTTCATGCAAAAGGTTATTTGGAAAGACAATCATCCCATTTAAAAGGAAGATAGCTAAACACTTGAACAGCTGAAGAAGCAAGATATTGAAGGGTACCCGAAAGAATAGGGAAATGATTTTAAAGTAGATATATCTGTGGGAGAGCCGGCGCAGATGCAGGCATGATGAGATATATCTGCCTCTCTCCATATTTAAATTTCCCTGATTTTACAATAAATCATGATTTATTAACTTTTTCTGAATCCTCATTAATATACTTTAGCAGCAACCTATACTTTTCACTGTTCATTCAAGTGTTTTCTTGGTATTTAAATAAAGATATCTAAACCCACCCAACTCAGTTTTATTGTTTAGCTTGCAAAGATTTTCTGCAAAATGCATTATTCACTCTCTACTAGTATGCAGTTTCTATTATGGCTTCCAAACGTTGGGAGGCGGGGGCGGGGTGGGGGTGGTGGTGGGGGGAAGGCAGGTGCTGGGCGCAGGAGGGGAGGGGTTGGGTGTGAAGGATGAAGGAAACAACCTTTCATTTAATGTTTTGCATTCATTGGCACCATGCCAATGTAAAAAGTCCCTGCAGGTACAGCCAGCTGCCAGGCAATCTCTTTCAGCTGTGATGGTGGGATGATCTGGTCTGCAGACTTCCATATGATTGCCATCAATGGAGCTCTGTGACTTTCTGACAGAAGAGTGCTTGTAGGAAACAGTGATGATTGTCATTTTCTTCTGCCTCTAAGGTGAGGTGTCATTTCGCAGAACAGAACCTTAGAAAGAAGCTTATCTGAGCAACTAATGAGAGTATTCTTTCCAAGTTGTTAGTTAAGGTGGAGTGACAGACATCCCCAGAGTTAGAGTTTTTGATCATGCATTTCACTGCTTGCACTAAATAACATCAAGTGGTATTCATTGTTTACATGTTGCGCTTCTCGGCTATATTTTCAGCACTGAAGTGAGGTTAGCCTGATTACATAATCACAGGGACCTTCAACCTGGCTTGATCCTGCTCAAGGGAGCTCACTATAAAGGGAGGGATTGAAAAATTGTTTGTTGTTTCAAATCTTAGCGGCTTCCCCTGTCTAAAGGACCTGTGAGGTCACTGACTAGAATATTTTGCTGCACAAAAGAATACTTATGACTGAGGTGACTGCAGACCATCTCTGCTTGTGGATGCTGCATCAGAGATGCTTCTGCAAGAACCAAAGCAAAAGGATATTTGCCTTATTTGGGCCAAGTGAATGCGTTGTGAATGTTTGTTTTGGGACACAATGATCTGCCTGCTATATCAATGCAATGATTGACAGATGCTGCTGATGTTCCCTGTGATTAGTTTCGAAGTATTCACGGTTGTGGTGACCTTGACTGCCACTGGCAGTGCTGTCCCTGTGGTGGAGTCAGCTTTTAGCAGATGGCACAGCTCCATCTTTGCCTTTCTGGTGAAGTGAAGCCAGCAAAGGCAGATTTTCTCAGATATATTTCCTCTAGAGTGTCAGAGTATGTGGACAGAGTTGTATGGATAAGGAGCATTTGCTTCAGCTGCAATCAAAACTGCCATGAATATTTTCCCTTCATTCTCTTGTGCATCCTCCAAATAACACAAAATAAGAGGAATCACTCTAAAATTCTCAAATCCAAAATCCAGCCAAAAAATTAAAAACAAGCACATTGTCCACACTTCAAAACATGGCTCTTGGAAATGCAGAGTTAGAGTCCACTTTGGGAAGTGATCATGGGACAATACAGCTTGTCCCCCTTTCAAGGAGTTACCTCTTACCTTATTGGGACCACCCCCACCACACCACCCCCCTCACCCAACCCACCCCAGTCTGATCTTCACTGTCCATTTCACTTGGGTGAACTGAGGATATAGAGCATTATCTACTACAACATTGGAGAATCACACGTGAGCTTATTGTACAGGCTTTAATATGCATTGCAACATTTAAATAAAACTCTCTAAAGATGCTGATTTCAGATTTCCAGCTAGGCACATGACTTAAGATACATGAAGCAAGGTTTGTGAGCTTTACTTGGTTTCTTTCAGTTTAGGAACACAGGAACAGGAGTAGGCCCCTTGAGCCTCGAGCTTCTGTGATGCTTTGGAATCTTCAAGCCATTAGGGAGAAATGTCACTGGTTCCACTTAGTTTTGTGTCTTGTTTCCTGCCTATATTCCCTGGGCAGGAGAAGTGCAGAGGGCACTTAGAATCTACAGCGGAAAATAAACATGATGCGCAGAGAAACTTAAAGAAGAGTGTATGTGGTTGTCAGGGTCTGGATGAAATTTAAATGTAAAGATTGTAATAAGTATCATATCTCATTAGGTTCCTTTTACAAACTGCATCAGAGGGTTTGTTATTGGGAAATGTAACCTTGCATCCCATTCACTTTATCACATTGCCATTGACAACAAACCTGCATCGAAGGACAAGGGAACAAGTCAGAGCCCATCCAGATTTGGGCATATATCGCCGTTCCTTCATGGCTGCAGGGATAAAATCCTGGAACTCCCCAATCTAACAGCCCTGTGGGAGCACCTACACCAATGGACAGAAGCAGTTCAAGACGAAGTCACACCACCACCATCTCAAGAGCAACTAGGGATAGGCAACAAATGCAACCTTAGCTAGCGATGCCCATACCCATGATGAATGAAAGAAAACATCACCTTATTTACTTTAGACTACTGCCAATGAAGTCAGTGATTCTGTAGTGCCATAAGAGTGCCAAAAATCCAATGAAAACAAAGATTTCTATCGGCATCTTTAAAGATTGTGCTATCTCTAGTGACAATAGTTTAGTTTAGAGATACAGCACTGAAACAGGCCCTTCAGCCCACCAAGTCTGTGCCGACCATCAACAACCCATTTATACTAATCCTACACTAATTCCATATCCCTACCACACCCGTCCCTATATTTCCCTACCACCTACCTGTACTAGGGCCAATTTATAATGGCCAATTAACCTATCTACCTGCAAGTCTTTGGCATGTGGGAGGAAACCGGAGCACCCGGAGGAAACCCATGCAGACACAGGGAGAACTTGCAAACTCCACACAGGCAGTGCCCAGAATTGAACCCGGGTCGCTGGAGCTGTGAGGCTGCGGTGCTAACCACTGCGCCACAGTGCCGCCCGCATTGCGGGTGATGGGAGAGGATGCCATCTCTTTTTTCATTCATTCTTGGATGTGGGCATCACTGGAAAGGCCTGCATTTAGTGCTCATCCCTAATTGCCCTTAAGAAGGTGGTGGTGAGCTGCCTTCTTGAACCGCTGCAGTCCATGTGGCATAGGTAGACCCACAGTACTGTTAAGGAGGGAGTTCCAGGATCTTGACCCAGCAACAATGAAGGATGGTGATATATTTCCAAGTCAGGATGGTGTGAGTCTTGGAGGGGAACTTGCAGCTTCGCATGAGTCTGCTGCCCTTTATGGGCGCTGGTGGGTTTAACAGCACATCCTGCCGCAAGATGGGCTGGCAATGCAGTTTTTGCATTCATTGACCTGTGCAAACCGTCCCGGCTGTTAAGGAGATGCAGTGAACAGAATAGAAAGTTGCACAGTGTGCTTTTAAAACCACTGTAGGTGCATTGCTTGCAAATGTGCCCTTTTATCCTATTCCAGGTGCTATGGAATCCAGTCTATGATAGAAGTGGAGTGACATTTACAGCAGTGGAATCTTGGGCTGTATTACAGCTATGAGGACCATCAAATGAAGCCATATGGGTTGAACTGAGGCAAGATAAAGGGCAATCACACTGCTGGAAGTATACTATAGACTCCCAAACAGTCAGAGGGAGATAGAAGAGCAAATAGGTCGGCAAATTGCTGAGAAATGCAGACAAAAGAGCAGTAGGGGATTTCAACTACCCTAATATTAACTACCCTAACATTAATATTAGCCCTAAAATTCAGAGTAAAGGGTACAGAGGGCACAGAATTCTTAAAATGCATTCAGGAGAACTTTTTTAGCCAGTATGTTGCAAGCCCAGCAAGAAAAGGGGGCAGTTCTGGATGTAGTTTTAGGGAATGAAGCTGGTCAGGTAGAAGGGATATAAGAAGTGCAAGGGTGAAATGAAAAAGAAAATTAGGAAAGCAAAGAGAGGGAATGAAAAAATCCTAGTGCATAAAATCAAGGAAAATCCAAAGATATTATATAAATGCATAAAGAGCAAGAGGATAACTAAAGAAAGAGTTAGGTCAATTAGAGCCCAAAAAATTAACATGCTTGTGGCGGCAGAAGATGTGGACCTGGTTGAATACTTTGCGACTGCTTTCACAAAAGAGAGGGAATGAATCAAACATTGTAGTTAAGGAGGAAGCTTGTGAAATATTTGATGGGGTAAACATAGGGGGCTGAATATTTACAGCTCGCTGCCGAGATTGGTGGGAGAATTACTCCATGGAGCTGCCGCGATATTTAGCGTGGTGACTCATTCACATGGCTGGGATGGACTAATCCCCCCCCCCACCTCCGATGATGTAGAGGAGGCGGGCGCTCGGTCCCTGGCAACCGTGTCCAGCGCCACTGAGCTGGTGCCGGTGCCATTTTTAAAGGGTTTCCAGCTCATTTTAACTTTAATATTTAAAATTACAGGACCTATAAAGTTAAAGTGACAAATTTAATAAAAGTTTCAATCCCCGTCCCCACCCCCCCACCCCATGACTAAACAATTGATTAATTGCCCTCTCCCCCCAAAAAACTTACCTTGCGATCCTGGCCTTCTTCTACCAAAGTTTATAACCATTTACCTTCAACCCCTTCCCAACATCCCCTGCACCAATCGCAGTAGATTTCCGCACTCCACCCCCTCTCCCCTCCCGAAAAAGTACCTGCTCCCCCACAGCCGCACCCCCCCCCCCACCCCCACTCTGCCCCACCCCCGAACCTGTGTTCCACTTCGGATCTCCGAATGAAGATGTGAAGGTGCGGGAGTTCCGGCAACTGACCAGAATTTCGCAACGGGACGGCTGGTGGCAGCAGTGATTAATTCATTAATTATAATATATTAAATATTAACATATGTAAATTGTGATGCCGCCACCGAGTGGCAGGGGGATGTCATGAGGCCTCACCACCGCCGGTAATATGGTGCGGGGCCATCCCGTCGTTGAGGCCCGCAGGGGTATTTTCCACGGCCCCCTCCACCATGACCCCTGACGTCGGGGGCCCGGTAAAATTCACCCCAGTGAGGGAGGAATTATATGATGTTTAGCATCTTTAAAAGTGGATAAATCATCAGACCCAGATGAAATGTATCCCTTGCTGCTAAAGGAAACAAGGGAAGACATCGCAGAAGATCTGAGCAGCATTTTCCAATCCTCTCTGGCTACAGGCATGGTTCTGGCATACTAGAGATCCACTAATGTTGTGTTTGGTTGGCATCCTTCCATCTCTGAAGGATGATGGACATACAGGAAACAATCCATTTAGGTGAGGTGTCTTCTCTTGGTGCACCTTTGCTGATGGCTGTGAAGGCCAATCCTTGAGTGGCAGGTTCTGCCACATGTGCTGCATGTGAAGCTGCCAAGTGACATGATGAGTTGTTGTTTTTGACATTGGTGCCTGTTGCCAAGCTGCTGTAGCAACTGGTCATCGTGGTAGTGCAAACCAGTCCACAGGATGTGTCGCCATTTTCCTCTAACGTTGTTTAAAATGGAAGGAAGGGATAGACTGAGTAATTACAGGCCAGTCATTCTAACCTCGGTGGTGGGCAAATTATTGGAACAAATTCTGAGCGACAGTATTAATCGTCATTTAGAAAGGCACAGATTAATCAGGGACAGTCAGCATGGATTTGTTAAGGGAAGGTTGTGTCTGCCTAACTTGACTGAATTTTTTTGAGGAGGTAACGAGGGTCGATGAGAGTAGGATATTTGATTTTGTCTACATGGATTTTAGCAAGGCTTTTGCCAAGGTCCCACGTGGCAGACTGGTCATGAAAATGTTGTGTTTTTGTGACTGGAAGACTGTTTCCAGTGGGGTTCTGCAGGGCTCAGTACTGGATCCCTTGCTGTTAGTATATATCAATGATTTAGAATTAAATATAAGGGGGCATGATTAAGAGGTTTACAGATGATATGAAAATTAGCCTTGCGGTTGATAGTGAGGAACAAAGCTGTAGACTGCAGGAAGGTCGGCTGAAAAGTGGGAAATGGAATTCATTCCAGAGAATAGCGAAGGAGGAAATATATGGTGTTTAGCATCCTTGAAAGTGGATAAATCACTATGCCCAGATGAAATGTATCCCAGGCTGCAAAAGGAAACAAGGGAAGACATCACAGAAGATCTGATCACCATTTTCCAACCTCTCTGGGTACAGGCATGGTGCTGGCATACTAGAGGTCAACCTACGTTGTGTTTGGTTGGCATCCTTCAATCGATGAAAAGAAGTATGAGATTATGCATTTGCAGAGGATAGAATCATAACAGCACAGAAGGAGGCCATTCAGCCCATCAAGTCCATGTCAGCTTTCTGTACAGAAGTCCAGTCTGACCCATTCGCCTGCTGTATCCCCATAGCCCTGCAAGTTTATTTCCCTCCAGTGCCCATTCAATTTCCTTTTGGAATCATTGATCATCTTCGCTTCCACCACCCTCATAGGCAGTCAGTTCCAGATCATTACTACTCACTGCATAAAAAAGGTCTTCCTCACATCTCCCCTGTATGTCTTGCCCAAAACCTTAAATCTGTGCCCCCTTGTCCTTGTACCATCAGTTAATGGGAACAGTGTTTCTTTGCTTACCTTATCCAAACCTATCATAATCTGTACACCTCTGTCAAATCTCCCCTCAATCTCCTTTGCTTCATGGAGAACAACCTCAGCTTCTCCAACCTAACTTTGTAGCTAAAATTTCATCATGGAGACCGAAATGTAACTTTTTTTTATGATGAAAAAGGCAAGGGAATATACACTAAGTGGTAGGATTTTGAGATCTGTAGAGGAACAGAGGGACATTGGAGTGTATGTCCACAGATCCCTGAAGCTAGCAGGATAGGTAGATAAGGTGGTCAAGAAGGCATTCAACATGCTTTCCTTTATTGGCTGAAGCCTAGAAGTTATGCTAGAACTATATAAACTGCATAAACCACGAGATAAACCGCAGCTAAAGTTATGCATACAGTTCTGGTCACTGCATTACAGGAAGGATATGATCGAACTAGACAGGGTACAGAGGAGGTTTATGAGGATGTTGGTGGGAATTGAGAATTCTAGCTATGAGGAAAGATTGGATTTAAAATAATTGGTAGAAGGATTAGAGGAGAGTTAAGGAGAAATTATTTTGTCAAGATGCTAGTGGGGTCTGGAACTCACTGCTTGAAAGGATAGTAGAGGCAAAAACCCTCATCACATTTAAAAAATACTTGGATATTCACTTGAGGTGCTGTACCCTACAGAGCTACAGGCCAAGAACTGGAAGATGGGATTAGACTAGATAGCTCTTTCTCGACCAGCATGGACACAATGGGCTGAATGGTCTCCTTCTCTGCTGCAAATCTTTCTATGTTTCTATGTTTCTTTGATAACTTGTTTTTAATGTGAATTAGCAACTATCCGAGGCAAAGCAGATTCAGTGTGGGCCAGATGTTGTGCCTCTTACTGTGTTGAGTGCTTTATATCCTCAGCATACTATATGTCTTGATTCAGGGTGATTCCTTATCACAGCTGTACACTATAGCCATGCCAGGCTTACAATAGTGAAAGAAAAAAAGACTTGTATTTACACAGTGCCTTTCACAATCTCAAAATATCCCAAAGCACTTCACAGCCAACAAGTACTTTTCAAGTGCAGATGCTGTTATAATGTGGGGAAGCATGGCAGTCAAATTGCACTCAACAAGGACCACAAACAGCAAAGTGATAAAGACCAGATACTCTTTTATAATGATGTTGTTTGAGGGATAAATATTGGCCAGGACACTGAGGAGAACTCCCCTGTTCTTCTTCAAAATAGGGCCATGGGATTTCTTTAGGTCCACCTGAGAGGGCAGATGGGGTCCTTGGTTTAACATCTTATTCGATAATGCAGCACTCCTTCAGTAGTGCACTGGCCGAGATTTTGTGCTCAAGTCCCAGGAGCAGGTCTTAAACCTGCAACCTTCAGAAATCCACAAGGTTTGCTGCTGCTTGTGAGACCTTTTGGAACTGGTGGTCAGGCACTGCTGGTATTGGATACAGGTTACAAAACAAGCTCGCACAATACGCAGCCTAGTTTTGACTTAAGTTTTAAAGTTTAAAAAGAATTCTGACTGCTGGTAGTGCCTCCATTCAAATCTTAATTATTGAAGTGATCGAGCTACTTTGTCAGCTCTTTTCAATGATTAGAAGTTGTGCCTGCAGTCTGAGGTTGGTAAGAAGCATTCAGCATGCACTCACATTCCTGTTAAAAGGAAACTGCTCCCATTGGTACAGTTTAACTTGGGCATTATTCTGTTAAAGATATATCTACAGGGCAGTTTTTTTTTATACCCATACGCTATAGATGAACTCCTGAAATGTGCCCGGTTGAAAAGATATGATTAATGCATCATTAAAACATTGCAACAGAATATTTCCCCCGAGAGCAGGCCTGAGATTGATTGACTGTAGCTTGGCAGCACCTGGACACAATAGATGCTGATAGCCATTGAAAATGGATGCTTCCATGGCAACCTAAATGTTCTGGTTATCCAGCTGACTATCCTTAAAGAAAAATGCACGATAACCAAAAGTGTGTGGTGGATGAACTAACCAAACAGAAAATCTAAAAGCACCAGAATTTTGGAGTTGCAAGTAAACTAAAGGTAAATCTGATTTTTCTTCTCTAATTCAGTTTGAATATGTCTCTTTATTTTCTAATCGCTCATGTGGCAATCCTGACAAACAATAACAAAAATATCAACTGCCCTGTACATACATATAAGGTCGTGAGCTATTTTAAATCAATAAAATACAGTCTCATAGGCATGTACCCAATGTGAGTGAAGTGATTTATGACTTTAACCTCTTATAGGGACTAAACCAAATCAAGAGTACATCCCTGTGAATCTCCTTTAATTAAGTTCAAACCAGACAAATTCTTATAGACACTTATTTGGGTCCAAAGAATTGAGCTAGTTTTCCCTCAAAGAAAGAAAACTAACAGAGAATATAACCATCTTTCGGATAGCCTATTTTTAAAAATAATTATGGCTAAGTCATAAATATCCCAGATATTATAAGGGTCTGGGAAATCCTCTTCAATACGGATCTCTCCACCTAAAGAGGCACAGAGAGAGGGTTCTTGTAATTGTATACAGAATACTACATGAGACGATTTATTAACTTTTATATATTTATTAAAGAATTGAACATGCAAAACACTTTTAAGTGGATAAGTACTTCACAATATCAAATATTACTAAGAGATGTAACATATAATCTTATTTCTAACAGAGAATACAAAGGTTTAACCTTGCTAATGTTACAGCAAAATATCTTAGAATATCCATCAGAATTTAAAGCAAACTTTTACCTCAAATTCCCTGAGTAAGCCATTGGGTGAGAAGTATTGTTGAGGACTTCAACACTTCTAATTTTTGCTCAGAACCCCTCATGTTTACTCTGTTTCGAAGGTAGCATCTGACCTTTTAGCATATAGGTGTTACCTTTCTGTGTGTGTTTTTCCTGCTTTTGAAATCCATATTTAGTAGTATCATTAACTAACATCTCCATTTAATGTTTTGCTGGAATACCCCTGCTCCTGAAGTTGTGAGCATTTATCTGGTCAAAATGTTTATAATTGTATTTACTTGGTCTCTTGTTGCTGTAAGTACTATTCCATTTATTGTTTTATTATCTATAATTGTGTTTCTATGGTATCTTGTAACAACCTTTTGAATCGATCTGTCTACATCACCAACCAACACGATCAATTAAGTTTATTTCTACCTCTTACTGATGTCACACAGGATATTTCAATGTGTGTTTATCCTCCAAGTCCCTGGCAACAGAAACGTTGAAATGGATTTCCCAACTTTAAAGGTGTTTCTGGTTCACATTCTATTGTAACAGGGACCTTGAAAGATCTTGAAATTTCTAACTCTACCTTCTTAAAGGGAATTTCAGTGAGTCTTGAAAACTGACTCAATCTCCAATTCTAAAAGGTACAATATATTAACTATATCTAAATTCTACCTAAGTAAGCCTATTATACCTATATTCCATCACATGAGATGGCATACATGTTTGCACAAAGAGCATATATTTTTGTCTGAATGGTTCTTAGCTTTGTTACTGTGAGTCTGCTGACAGGCCCCAGCTGCTAGCCACATCAGTGGAATGGGAATCTTGGTACAATACCCACAAGAATGCCACTTATGTGCTGTTGTGATCTTCTTGGCTTTCTTACTATCTATCTTTGATTCAAAAACTGTACACACAAGGAACAGACTGGATGAAGTGAGCTAACACATCAACAAGTTGATAAGGGATTCTGGACTTTATAAATAAAAGCTTAGGATGTGAAATTCGACTTGGGTGGGGACACAAAAATAATACCGCATCTGCCACCAGTTATACATTCCGCCCTGTCAATCCCCCAAATATTAGACTGGACGGATAACAAGCACCAGAAGTGATACAGCCCATTTTTTTGAGCACTTGGCCAAGTTGAATTTCACCCCACAGAGTACCACATCAAGAATGTTATGCTAAACCTTTATAAATCACTAATTAGGCCTCCGCTGAAGTATTGTGTCCCATTCTGGGCGCCATACCTTAAGAAGGAACTCAAAGGTCTTGGAGAGGGTGCAAAGGAAACTTATTAAAATGGTACAAGGGATGAGGGCCTTCAGCTATGTGGAGAGACTGGAGAAGCTGGGATTGTTTTCCTTAGAACAGAAAAGGTTAAGGGGAGAGTCAAAATTATCAGGGGTTTTGATAGAGTAAATTGGGAGGCACTGGGCTGAATCTTAACTCCCAAAAACAGGTAGGTTGGGATTGAGTCAGAGGTTAAAATTTAAAAAATCTAAACAGGAAACCAACTTGCTTCAAACTTGCATAATGGAGGTGGGACAAGTGGTGCTTGCGGGAAGCGGGTTTGGCTTTTGAATATTGTAGTGAGACTGTCTGCCTTTCAACAGTCATTTCATTTTTATCTCATGCCGACCTGGTTTCCTAGCCCTTGGGAAACTCGGCAGGTGAAAGAAAGTGAGAGGGACTCAATCAATGAGGTCAATGCATTTACAACCTACTTGTGGGCCAGGAGGAGCAGGAGAACTTCCTCCAGGTGCAACAAGTTACGCAGTAAATGCCCCCCATCCTCCGACCGTGATCTGTCTCCTTCTTCCCACCATCAAACCGCACTCCCCACAACCACCATCACACCCCACGAGCATCATCTGCTTCCCAAACCACCATCAAACTGTCTCCTCCATGATGACCATCAGAACCCCCCCAACATCAGGCACCACATCCATCATCTGAGTCCCCAACCACCATCAAATTGCACTGCCGCGGCCACCATTGAACCCCTGTTGGACCTCACAACCATCATCATCCCTCCTACCCCAATCACCAATGCACTCCCCCGCCATGATCAAACCCCCCTAACTACTATTAGACTCCTACAACCACCATCTTCCACTTCCCACATTCAGATCCTCCCTGCCACCTCCCTGATTGCCATTGGACCAGCCCCTCACAATCAGAATTCCCCCCCCCCCCACCTCCCCCACCTCCCCCACAGCCATCAGGTCTCCCTCTCATGATGCAAGTCCCCCCACACCGTGCAATTGGGAACCCCTCCACAATCAGGATGTCCCCACCCCCAACTTGAACTACCTGCTCTCCTCAACTGAGGCCTTGTGTTGGAGGCTTCCATACCCAACATTCCTCTAGACTATCAATCAGGCTGCCTATGCTAAGGAAATCGATAGAAAGAAATTTAAAGGATTCTTGGAGTTGGAACTATTCTTCCAACCTCCTGAACTTGAAAACAGCAACTCTGCATGGAACATGCCTCTAGTCTAAAATCCAGGCCGCTTTTTCCACTGGTAGAAGAATAGGTAACCAGATAACATGAATTTAAGATAATTGGCAAAAGAACCACAGGGGAGACTTGGAGACACTTTTTATGCAGCAAGTTCCAATGATATGGAATGCAGTACCTGAAAAAGCGGCAAAAGCAGATTCAATAGTAATTTTAAAAGGTGTTAAGGTCAGGTGAGGAGGGGGTTCCAGGCTCCCCTCTTGTCCTTCTTTTTATTTGACCACAGCAGGGTTTATTCCTTTTTAAAACAGTGGTTGTGCTTACCACTGCCGTGAGTGTTTTACCTTTTAACTGTAATGTGATTGTGAAAGAACCAATCAGATGAGTTTTCTTGAGTTTAAACAAGAAAGAGGTGAGTTTATGATACATAACAATCTAAGACCAATCTGAACAAAAATAAATTTGCGGTACACATTCAGGATGCCAATTTTTACACTTGGAGGGGGTTTGCTCTTTCAAAGTCAAGGTTTTTGGCTTGCCTCGAGTGACATGCTAATGAAGCAATCTTAGGTAATTCGTTCACTTAGAGCAAGCCATTGTTCTGGGTCCATACTGCCCAGACCTCTGTCTAGGGTGGGTCTTTGGAATGTGAAAAGGTGTTTCAGATGTAAATTGTGGTGTTCATCATGGCTGCTATTTTTTTAACTTAACTGCAGGATTTTTTCCATTAAAAGTTTAATGTAAGTTTCTTCCAAACCGACAGATTGCTACAGAGACCAGGGGAAGAGAACCACCTGCAAGTCTGCCTCCAAGAAAGCCTTGAGCCAAGCGGGCCAGTCATAAAGTGCACTTTGACCAGCCAAGTTCGTCAAGAATACAACTTCATACAGAAGACCACCGAATCATCCAACTTCACAGACTGTGTATTTAATTTCCATTTATTCTGGACTCTACAAAATCTACTTTTCACTCTGTAATCTATTTGTGTGTGAGCGTGTGTTGTGTGGGTGAGTCTCGTGTGAATGTATGCGTGAATGTGTAGAGTAAATTTATTTTTGTTCAGATCGGTTTTAGATTGTTAAGTATAATAAACTCACTGAGGTGATAAGCACATCCACTGTTTAAAAAAGGAATAAACCGATAAATTAATAATCCCTTATTTGGCACATCGTGTTTTCATGACAAAGCGAATTGGATAAGTACACAAGAGGTAAAAATTGCATTGTGATGTGAAAAGGTCAGGGTAGTGGGACTAATTGGATAGCTCTTTCAAAGAGCCAGCACAGGCATGATGGGCTGAATGTCCCCCTTCTGTGCTGTATGATTCTATGCTTCTATGATTCTACTAACATATCCTTTAATCTCTTAAAATTTGGCTTTCAATCCAGGCCAGATGAATGACAACCTCTTCTCGCTGGTGTAATAAATTCATTCCTCCCAATTTTCTCTTCCTTACTCCTGAAAGTGACCCTGGCTGACTCTAGTTTCATTAGTACTGGCAGCTTTCCACTGTCACCATGAGTCTACACTTAAAGATTGATAACGTGGATGGAGAACTGCCAGCCTTCTTGAAACTGTACCGAACAAGGGTCCAATGTTAACTCATTGAGTTCAGCATTAATGGGACAACAGCATTCTCAAAATGGGGTCAGTAAACTTACTGCCTCTTACCTTCCGGGAGCGGAGCAGAGAGGAGCTCTTCCAGTGCGCCGGAGTTTTGAAAAAGCCAACAGTGACGTCAGAGGGGAGCTGCAAGGTGATTGGTTGGGAGAAGACTTGGAGGGCGGAGTACCAGAGCAGTGAGCATATAGAGTAACATACCTCGGGTGGAAAAAAAACTGAACACATGGCGTCACAGGAAAGCTGTGACCTGATTGGCTGGTAAGGAATCTGCACTGAATTTGAAAATAAAACATAGATAAACTAATTAACGCTAATTAACTAATTCATTATTAAGTTGAGGAGGAACTAAACCGGAGGGAGGAGATTACTGCATTTAGCATTTAATATTTATAGCAGAAATCTAGTGCTAGGGACCATATAGTTAATTGTAACTTAATTTAGTAAGGATTTAATAAGTATTTATTTTAAATTAATTTATTAATTAGTGCTAGAAATGACAGTTAGAGGGGTAAAGTGCTTCACCTGTGAGATGTGGGAGGTCCGTGACGCTTCCAGCGTTCCGGCCAACTACATCTGCAGGAAGTGTACCCAATTGCAGCTCCTCACAGACGGCATGGATCGGTTGGAGCAGCAATTGGATGCACATAGGAGCATGCAGGTGGCAGAAAGCATCATAGACAGGAGTTTTAGAGAAGTGGTTACACCAAGGTGCAGGCAGATAGATGGGTGACCGCTAGAAGGGGCAGGCAGTCAGTGCAGGAATCCCCTGTGGCTATCCCCCTCTCTAACAAGTATACCATTTTGGATACTGTTGGGGGGGATGGCCTATCAGGGGAAAACAACAGCAGTAGCCAGAGCAGTGGCACCATGGCTGGCTCTGTTGTTCAGCAGGGAGGGACAAAGCGCAGAAGAGCTATAGTTATTGGGGACTCTATAGTCAGGGGCACAGATAGGCGCTTCTGTGGTATGTTGCCTCTCTGGTGCCAGGGTCAAGGAGGTCTCTGAACGGGCAGGGGGCATTCTGAAGGGGGAGGGTGAACAGCCAGAGGTTGTGGTACACATTGTTACGAATGATATAGGCAGGAAGAGTGACGAGGTCCTGCAGGGGGAGTTCAGGGAGTTAGGTAGTAAGTTAAAAAACAGGACCTCAAGGGTTGTAATCTCTGGATTACTCCCTGTGCCACGTGGCAGTGAGGCTAGAAATAGGAAGATGGTGCAGCTAAACACGTGGCTAAACAGCTGGTGTTGGAGGGAGGGTTTCAGATACCTGGACCATTGGGATCTCTTCAGGGACAGATGGGTCCTGTACAAGAAGGACGGGTTGCATCTAAACTGGAGACGCACAAATATCCTGGCTGCGAGGTTTGCTAGCGTCACTCAAAGAACAAAGAACAAAGAGCAGTACAGCACAGGAACAGGCCATTCGGCCCTCCAAGCCTGCGCCGATCTTGATGCCTGCCTAAACTAACCTTCTGCACTTCCAGGGACCATATCCCTCTATTCCCTTCCTATTCATATATTTGTCAAGATGTCTCTTAAACTTCGCTATCGTATCTGCTTCCACCACCTCCCCTGGCAGCAAGTTCCAGGCACTCACCACCCTCTGTGCAAAAAACCTGCCTCGCACTTCCCCTCTAAACTTTGCCCCTCGCACCTTAAACCTATGTCCCCTAGTAACTGACTCTTCCACCCTGGGAAAAAGCTTCTGACTATCCACTCTGTCCATGCCACTCATAACTTTGTAAATCTCTATCATGTCGCCCCTCAACCTCCGTCGTTCCAGTGAAAACCATCCGAGTTTTTCCAACCTCTCCTCATAGCTAATGCCCTCCAGACCAGGCAACATCCTGGTAAACCTCCTCTGTACCCTCTCCAAAGCCTCCACGTCCTTCTGGTAGTGTGGCGACCAGAATTGGACGCAATATTCTAAGTGTGGTCTAACTAAGGTCCTGTACAGCTGCAACATGACTTGCCAATTTTTATACTCTATGCCCCGACTGATGAAGGCAAGCATGCCGTATGCCTTCTTGACTATCTTATTCACCTGCGTTGCCACTTTCAGTGACCTGTGGACCTGTACGCCCAGATCTCTCTGCCTGTCAATACTCCTAAGGGTTCTGCCATTTACTGTATACCTCCTACCTGCATTAGACCTTCCAAAATGCATTACCTGACATTTGCCCGGATTAAACTCCATCTGCCATTTCTCCGCCCAAGTCTCCAACCGATCTATATCCTGCTGTATCCTCTGACAAACGTCATCATTATCTGCAACTCCACCAACCTTTGTGTCGTCCGCAAACTTACTAATCAGACCAGCTACATTTTCCTCCAAATCATTTATATATACTACAAACAGCAAAGGTCCCAGCACTGATCCCTGCGGAACACCACTAGTCACATCCCTCCATTCAGAAAAACACCCATCCACTGTTACCCTCTGTCTTCTGTGACTGAGCCAGTTCTGTATCCATCTTGCCAGCTCACCTCTGATCCCGTGTGACTTCACCTTTTGCACCAGTCTGCCATGCGGGACCTTGTCAAAGGCTTTACTGAAGTCCATATAGACAACATCCACCGCCCTTCCCTCATCAATCATCTTCGTCACTTCCTCAAAAAACTCAATCAAATTAGTGAGACACGACCTCCCCTTCACAAAACCATGCTGTCTCTCGCTAATAGGTTCATTTGTTTCTAAATGGGAGTAAATCCTGTCCTGAAGAATCCTCTCTAATAGTTTTCCTTCCACTGACATAAGGCTCACCGGCCTATAATTTCCTGGATTATCCTTGCCACCCTTCTTAAACAAAGGAACAACATTGGCTATTCTCCAGTCCTCTGGGACCTCACCTGTAGCCAATGAGGATGCAAAGACTTCTGTCAAGGCCCCAGCAATTTCTTCCCTTGCCTCCCTCAGTATTCTGGGGTTGATCCCATCAGGCCCTGGGGACTTATCTACCTTAATGATTTGCAAGACACCCAACACCTCCTCCTTTTTGATAATGAGATGACTGAGACTATCTGCACTCCCTTCCCTAGGCTCATCATCCACCAAGTCCTTCTCCTTGGTGAATACTGATGCAAAGTACTCATTTAGCACCTCACCCATTTCCTCTGGCTCCACGCATAGATTCCCATCTCTGTCCTTGAGTGGGCCAACCCTTTCCCTGGTTACCCTCTTGCTCTTTATATATGTATAAAAAGCCTTGGGTTTTTCCTTAATCCTGTTTGCCAATGACTTTTCATGATCCCTTTTTGCCCTCCTAACTCCTTGCTTAAGTTCCTTCCTACTGTCTTTATATTCCTCAAGTGCTTCATCTGTTCCTAGCCTTCCAGCCCTTACAAATGCTTCCTTTTTCTTTTTGACTAGGCTCACAATATCCCGTGTTATCCAAGCTTCCCGAAACTTGCCAAACTTGTCTTTCTTCCTCACAGGAACATGCTGGTCCTGGATTCTAATCAGCTGACGTTTGAAAGACTCCCACATGTCAGATGTTGATTTACCCTCAAACAGCCGCCCCCAATCTAAATTCTTCAGTTCCTGCCTAATATTGTTATAATTAGCCTTCCCCCAATTTAGCACCTTCACCCGAGGACTACTCTTATCCTTATCCACAAGTACCTTAAAACATATGGAATTATGGTCACTGCTCCCGAAATGCTCCCCCAAAGAAACTTTAGTATAAATGGGTGGTTGATGGTCGGCACAGACTCGGTGGTCTGAAGGGCCTGTTTCAGTGCTGTATCTCTAAACTAAAACTAAACTAAATGAGACAGACATTTTTTCTTCTTCCTTTATCAATTGCTATTTTCCTATAATGTTTGGTCAAGATACTGGGAGAACTCCCCTGCACATCTTTGAATAATACCTTGGGATCTTTTGTGTTCAACTGCTAGACTTTTGGTTTAACATCTCATCGGAAACATGGCACCTCCAACTGTGCAGCATCGCGGATTCATAATCACCCACTTCGCACGACTGGCCGTACTGAATGCCTATCCTATTGCTTTGATATATTTTACTTTTTATATCCAGCTATGTACCTTTGCTTAATCCTCCATACATTTTTAAATCAATGCTTTCTTTTTGTTAAACAAACCGATAACCTCTTCTGCTGTGAAATGAAATCTTTCAGATCTTTTTAATTTAGTTGATGCTGACAGAGAGGGAGAGCTCTTCTGAAATAATTGCATATTCTCAGAACCAAGGAACCATACCCTTAAATAGATGTGAATTAATGAAGTAATAATGGACTTATGCACAAATGTATTATTGATTTCTGTTGTCTATTAAACGTTGAATGTCTAATGAGGTGTCTTTAGTTGTTGGTAAATTATCACAGTGTTTCTAGTTTTATTGTATGCTTGCATTTTTCTTTACGCTTGCAATGAGTGGTTATTTCAGTAGCAATGTAATAGAATTGGCAAATGTTCAATAATACTGAATAACGGTTGCAAGTGAATCAATTTGATTACAAAAAGAGGTTGCAATTTGTTGTTGACTAAAGCTGGCAGCATTAAACCAGTTAGTTGTATCAAAATAGTGAAGAAAAGATTGACAAGTACTCCAGTATATTAACCGCACTGTAGTCACACACATGCAGATTATATTCAGGAAATTATTTTGATGTTGATTTCTTCCCAGATGCTGATAGAACAGTTCAAAATAATATGACAGCCAAGAAAATGTTAAGTAATTCAGTAAAATCTTCAAGAAGTTGGCATGGTGAGGAACCCTCAACATGGTGGACTTGCTGTAGTTAATGTTATGTCAGACTTGGGTTGACATATTAGGGCTGATTTCTGTTTCACTACAACAACAACCTGCTTGGATATAGCACTCCACGGTAGTGTAAACAGACAAAGTTTGACACCAAGCAAAATTAAGGAGATACTCGGGCAGATGACCAAAGGTTTGGAAGAGGTCGGTTTAAGCTTTAAAAAAAGCTAGTCTCAGTAATGGGGACCATGAAACCATTGTTGATTGTCATAAAAACCCATCTGGTTCACTAATATCCTTTCGGGAAGGAAATCTGAAGTTCTTACCTGGTCTGGCTTACATGTGACTCCAGACCCACAGCAATGTGGTTGACTCTGAAATGCCCCCTGAAATGGCCTAGCATGCCACTCAGTTGTACCAAACCGCCAGAGAAAAGTCTAAAAGGAATGAAATCAGATGGACCACCCGGCAGTGACCTAGGCACCAGAAATGACAACCGCAAACCCAGCCCTGTCGACCCTGTAAAGTCTTCCTTACTAACATCTGGGCACCTGTGCCAAAACTGGGAGAGCTGTCCTGCAGACAAGTCAAGAAAGACTCCTTCAACAGCATCTTCAAAGTCCCCTAGAAGGACAAGGGCAGCAGATGCATGGGAACACCACCGCCTGCAAGTTCCCCTCCAAGCCACACACCATGTTGACTTGGAACTATATGGCCGTTCCTTCACTGTCGTTGGATCAAACTTCTGGAACTCCCTTCTTAACAGCACTGTGGGTGTACCTACACCTCATGGACTGCAGCAGTTCAAGAGGGTGGCTCACCACCACCTTCTCAAGGGCATTTAGGGATAAACAATAAATGCTGGCATAGCCAGTGACACCCACATCCTGAGAAAGAATAAAAAAAGTATATTTTACAGAAGGGGAGAGAGAGAGGTGAAGAGATGGAGAGGTTCAGGGAGGGAATTCCCAAGCTTAGGGGCTAGGCAGCTGAAGGCATTGCTGCCAAAGGTACAGCAGAAGGAAATCAGGGATGTACATGTGGCTGAAATAGGATCTTGGATAAACAACTAATGCCCTTTTCATATAGACAAGAATAATGAACCATACCAAAAATTGTGTTCATTTACTGTGTGCTCTCCTTAAGTGCCAATAAGAAGTAGATTTCCATTGCTAATACACTACAGTCTGTTGAAAAGCCCTGCAATAATTTTAGTACTGATGAAGGAGAAACACATGGAAGTCATTATTCGGGAATTGTTGTTCCTCATTGTATTAATTGCTCTTGGCACAAGACGTTAGAAAATAACGTTTCCCAGGCTCATGTGTTGGGTCAATCCATGCAGTTGAAGCAATTTGTTTGATCAGCACCTCATCCATTGACTTACTCATCCACTCTCCACCATTGGCACATGGTGGCTGCAGTGTGTACTATCTACACGATACACTGCAGCAACTCGCCAAGGCTTCTTCAACAGCATCTCCCAAATCTGCAATCTCCAACATCTAGAAGGACAAGGACAACAGGTGCATGGGGACACCATTACCTCCAAGTACCCCTTTAGGCCACACACAACCCCAATTGGACATATGTCACCATTCCTTTATCGTTGCTGGGTCAAAATCTTCAAAGTCCCTCTGTAACAGCAGTGTGGCAGTATCTTCACCACATGGATTGTGGCAGTTCAAGAAGAACTACCAGCAGCTTCTCAAGGGCAACTAGGGATGGGCAATAAATGCCAGTGATGCCCACATGCCAAGAATGAGTATAAAACATATGCACTATATAGCAGATGGTCATGGTCTTAATTTCAGAGGCAGATGGAGGATTCAGAGTGTATAGCCATATTGAGAAATTGAATTCACAATGGTAAGGAGGTAGAGTGGGGCATGAATAAGATTGGGCAGTGTTATGATTTGGAATGATGCACATCAGGAGCCACATTGAGAGTGCCCCAAACCTATTTTCCTGAGGACCTTTGAGAGTGAGTGAGAGATTGAGTTTGATTAGATAAATGGTATCCTGCCTGAAATAAGATTAAACCTAGATTCCAGAGGCAAAGGGCTGCGTTGTCCCCTCTGTACCAGATCATTGTGTTAGCCAGCCCATTTAAAAAAAAAATGATATCAGGCTGATTTACAGGCCCACTTCCTGCAAATATTGTCATCCTTGTACAAAGGAAGGAAATGGATTTAATTCCAGAAGTTAAATTATACTTCTGTTACTGCCAAATTGTATCAAGTTATGAAATTTAATAAGCTGGTACTTTACTGTCTCTGCAGCTGTAGACTGCACAATTCAGCATTATTTAAAAGATAAAGTTCACTTTTGTAATGGAATGAAGGAAATTTTATTTTAAACCTCAGCTACATGGTGTAAAAATGTCATTTACATTTTAAGTACGATGTAAAAACCTGAATAATGAAAACAAATGGATTAAAATGACACACCAGCTACCATTTCCCAAAAAAGTACCTTTCATGAATTTGCACCATAAATCTGCAGATATAGCTGAATCTGCAAAGACTGCAGATTTCAGAAATATATGGTCGAATTTACAATTAATGCATAGTAGAAATTATTTTGAACAGCAACAGCAACTTCAATTATGATACCGATCTCATGCACAGATTATTTTACATTTACTTTCATGGGCATCGAGACCTTTGGAACCATATCATGTACATATTTTGAAGCTTAAGCCTATACCATATGACAACTATTGGAAATACTTCAGCGACAGATTCATTGGCTCCTCCCATTCCCTGAGCTTAGTGGATAGTAAAGCTTTGGTGTGCAGCACAGAACCAAAAAGACCACAGGGTCCAAGTTTGATTGTTAGTCTTAGTTGAGTTAGTTGATTTTAGTCAGGCTAATAGTTCACTCTAATCAGCCTCAACACTCCTGGTGAAAATCAGCCAGAGGCTCCTAGCTGGATGTGCAAAAATGTGGGTGTTAGTTGAAGACAAGATTGAACTGTTACTCATCATCACGCTTCACAAATGAAGAATGACCACTTGTGTGATGGGCTATAGTTGCCATTAAGGCAGGCGAATCAGTACCTTTTTGTCTTTTGTTCCGATGAAGGGTCACTGACCCGAAACGTTAACTCTGCTTCTCTTTCCACAGATGCTGCCAGGCCTGCTGAGTGGTTCCAGCATTTCTTGTTTTTATTTCAGATTTCCAGCATCCGCAGTATTTTGCTTTTACCTTTTTGTCTATTCTTGAGTTGTACACCTAAATTCTTTTAATTATTCATACTTGGAATGTGGGCGTCGCTGGCTAGGCCAGCATTTATTGCCCATCTCTAATTGCCCTTGAGAAGGTGGTGGTGAGCTGCCTTCTTGAACCGCTGCAGTCCATGTGAGGTAGATACACCTACAGTGCTGTTAGGAAGGGAGTTCCAGGATTTTGATCCAGCGACAGTGAAGGAACGGCAATATAGTTCCAAGTCAGGATGGTGTCTGACTTTGAGGAGAACTTGTAGGTGGTGGTGTTCCGATGCAACTGCTGCCTTTGTCCTTCTAAGTGGTAGAGGTCGCGGGTTTGGAAGGTGCTATCTAAGGAGCCTTGGTGCTTTGCTGCACCAAGGTGGTACACACAGTGCTGCCACTGTGCATCGGTGGTGGAGGGAGTGAATGTTTGTGGATGGGGTGCCAATCAAGCGGGCTGCTTTGTCCTGCATGATGTCAATCTTCTTCAGTGTTGTTGGAGCTGCATCCATCCAGGTAAGTGGAGAATATTCCATTACACTCCTGACTTGTGCCTTGTAGATGGCAAATGTTACTTGCCACTTATCAGCCCAAGCCTGGATATTGTCCAGGCCTTGCTGCATTTCTACAGGGACTGCTTCAGTATCTGAGGAGTTGCGAATAGTGCTGATCAGCAAATATCCCCACTTCTGACCTTATGATTAGGTCGTTGATGAAGCAGATGAAGATGGTTGGACCTAGGACACTACACTGAGGAACTCCTGCAGTGATGTCCTGGGAATGAGATGATTGACCTCCAACAACCACAACCATCTTCCTTTGTGCTAGATATGACTCCAACCAGCGGAGAGTTTTCCCCCTGATTCCCATTGACTTCAGTTTTGGTAGGGCTCCTTGATGCCATACTCGGTCAAATGTTGCCTTGATGTCACGGGCAGTCGCTCTCACCTCAAATCATAATGTTTAATGCTGACTGTGTGTCATGGAAGTCTTTTTTTTCTCTGTTTGTAAACTAGGGGGACCTGTGTACCTTTAAGACTGGGAGAAGTTATAATATTCTCTCGGAACAGAGTGTGCGAGCTAGAAGCCTGTCCCTGAGCAACAGCAAGAGTGATGTGGTCACATGCCATATTGTATCGGTTTGACTGTGTGTAAAGACTGGCTAGAACTAGTTTGATCTGGCAGACCAGCGAAGCGTGCTCTCCTTGAAGGAAGGATTTTGTCTCCCTCTCAGCAGAAAATCTATATTGGCCTATAGGCTGTGCTTCACCTAAAGAGGAAACAACCCTGGAAAGGAATCTTTGCATTATTGGAGGTAGCAAATTCCTTTTTCTACCAGTCTCTAAGAAGTGTCTGCCTCAGGAGTGACTTTCTGTTGTCTTTTGTATTTCTGGGAGTTCTGGAAACTCAGTAAAGTTTCTACTGATAGACTGCTAATTCAAAATCTAATTAGACCTGTTTTTATACTATTTGTTGATAGGTCTGCGTGACACCTACTGCAGCCAAAGTGCCTTGAATGCCTATCCATTACAGACTGTTCATCAAATTCGCCTGGAGACTTCGAGTGGCATCTGACCTTTCAACTCTGGGACACCTCACTGATCTAAGAAAGTAATCAACCAGGACTTACAACCCAGTTGTTTTATTATTCCTTAGAAACAGCTCTAAGTTAAAACATCATTTTTAGAACCCGTTAACCATTAGTTTTGAATGTATGTGTGTGTGCATGAGGTTAGGAGGAATAAGAAGTTATAAAGTCTTTTCGGACATATATTTATATCAGTATTGTTTAAGATTTAGTTTATTACTAAATAGTTAATTGTTGTTATTTAAAGATACCTGGTTTGGTGTGTTTGATTCTGGGAGTTGGGGGGTTGGTTACCTCAGTTGGTTAGACAGTTAGAGTTTGATGCAGAAAGACAGCAACAGTTTGGATTCAATCCCCATAGTGGCTTTTTTAGTTCATGAAGGTCTGCCTCCTTGTCTTACCCTGTGCTTGAGGCAGGGTGACCCTCAAGCTATACATCACCAACTGTCGCTTTCTAATATGGAGAGATGCTGATGGTCCTTTGAGACTATGACTACAGCAACTTCTGAGTGTTAATAACATGTTCAACTTGGCTAATTTCCAGTAGATGGAAAACTGTAATAATATGCTGTGACCTATGGAGTAATGGGACTGAATTGACAGGGCATTACACCTGCCTCGGTCATAACATACTGTAATGACCAGGCGAGAAAGGGGGTCTAGGACTCAATTTCTCAGCCTCTTCCTGGTTTGGCTGTAACAGGGTTTAACTTTTAAAACACTGTGTTTTAGCTTCCCTCTCAGTGAGTCCTTGCTCAGTGCTGTCTAATTGTAATGGCAAAGAGATCAACCAGACAAATTTTCTCAGATTTAAACAAGAAAGGTGTAAGTTTATTAACCTTAAAACTCTAATTCAGTTAAAACAACTAAAAATACGCAATGTGACAATGCTAGCATGCATGCACAATAAACACACACACAAATAGAGACAGAGGAGGAATTAGAATTAGAATTAGAATTAGAATATTACAGCGCAGTACAGGCCCTTCGGCCCTCGATGTTGCGCCGATCATCTGACCTACACTATTCCATTTACATCCATATGTCTATCCAATGACCACTTAAATGCCCTTAAAGTTGGCGAGTCTACTACTGTTGCAGGCAGGGCGTTCCACGCCCCTACTACTCTCTGCGTAAAGAAACTACCTCTGACATCTGTCCTATATCTTTCACCCCTCAACTTAAAGCTATGTCCCCTCGTGTTTGCCATCCTCATCCGAGGAAAAAGACTCTCACTATCCACCCTATCTAACCCTCTGATTATCTTGTATGTCTCTATTAAGTCACCTCTCCTCCTCCTTCTCTCTAACGAAAACAACCCCAAGTCCCTCAGCCTTTCCTCGTAAGACCTTCCTTCCATACCAGGCAACATCCTAGTAAATCTCCTCTGCACCCTTTCCAAAGCTTCGACATCCTTCCTATAATGCGGTGACCAGAACGGAGAAAGAAGGAGAAAGGTTTGAAGTAATAGCTGCAGTTCATTTATTGGCTGTGGGTTTGATGTACAGTCTTGGATTGAAGTTAAGTCTTGCAGTTCTCGTTGGGGCCAAGTGCACACTTTCAAACTTGTTTCATTGGTCTTCTGTCTTGAGGCTTAAGTTACTTCCATGTGTCCCTGGAACTTTGCATAAGAGAGAGAGAGAGAGAGAGAGACAGACAGAGAGAGACCTTCCTTCTCATTTGTCTTCAAATTGCAGTCTGTCCTTTCTGTGTGACACAATTCAAACAACCCCAGGTTGGCCAGCAGGTTAGTCATGTGACTAGATTCTTATTTGGAACAGTCTCTCCTGCGAGATTTTGTGGATTCCTTCAAGCTTAGCAGACACTCTCAGGTGCGGCAGTGGGGGACGGGGGCGGCGTTGAATGCGGGCTCTTAGACATTCATTGTCTCTTGATCAAAATCCATCTGGCTAATTGAATCAGAGAGGCAATTCCATTGTCTTCTTCCTGCAACTGTCTTTTAGAATGCAAATGTGCAGCCATGTTTTCAGCCACTGTTGTGGTCTTTTTAAACAAGTTATTTCAAGTCCAGTAACAGTTCAAAAATAATGTTCCGTACGACAAAATTAATACGTCTCATTTCAGCAGGTGTGATTTTCATCACAATATCAATTGGGGGCTCGTCCGGGATCATATTAATTTGGGGCTCGATTGTCTGGGATCCAAATCCAATGCCAATTACGTGAATTATAAGGGAAATAATAATTGGAAAGAGAAAAAATAAAATGAACCAGGTTTCTTGTATAATAGGGTAAAGGTTATACCATCAGAGTGGCATTAGCAATTGTATCAGTTTCTGGGAAGGAGAATATGTCCCTCAGTGACTTGAAAACGTTAACCAAGATTAAACTAAAAGATCTAGCAGCACAATTGGGGTGAGAGTTGAAATTAGGTGCTAAAAAAGCATAGATATTTGATTTAATAGTCCAGTATTTAAAATTGGAAGAAGAAGAGGAACAAGAAGATAGTAAGTCAGACAGTGATGCAATGGAATTAGCTAAAATTCAGTTACAGTTGAGGCAACTAGAGCTTCAACAGGAAACAGAAAAAGCAATAGCAATAAGAAAACTTGAACTTCAGAGAGAAAGTGAAAGAGAAGAGAGGGAATTTAGGTGAAAAGAGATGGAATTAAGACAAAGGGATAGTCATGATTCCAGGGAAAAATCTTGTCAGGAAAAATCTGAATTCAGCCCAGGACCCAGCGAAAAACTGTTTAAATTCATACAAGTTCTCCCCAAGTTTGAAGAAAGGGTCGCAGAGGCACTTTTCATATCTATTGAAAAAATAGCCATAAACAAATGAAATGGCCAAAGAAAAGCTGGACACTGCTTATGCAAAGCAGGTTGATGGGCAGAGCTCATGAAGTTTATGCCATGCTTCCTGAAGAGGCTTCTACAGATTATGAGATAGCAGAAAAGGCTATTCACGTTGTATATGAGTTAGTCCCTGAAGCTTACCATCAGAAGTTTCAGAACTTACGGAGGTTGGCTGGGCAGACGTATGCAGAATTTGAGAGGGTAAAGAAAATTAATTTTGACCATTGGATATAGGCTTTAAAGATGGAAACCACGTTTGAGAATATTAGAGAATTGATTCTCTTGGAAGAGTTTAAAAATTCAATCCCTTCAGGAGTGAGAACCCATGTAGATAACCTGAAAGTTTTAAAAGCTAGGCAAGCAGCAGAAATGGCTGATGATTTTGAGCTTGCGAATAAGCCAAAACCTTTTGTCCATTACGCCCATAAACCCGAGAAGGATAGAAAGTGGGAGAGTGAAAGGAAGACAAGTAGCCAGGGACGAGAATGAACAGCTGAGAATGCCCCAGGATTACCTCCTCAAGCCACAAAGGAAGGTGCTGAGGGTAGAAGTGAGGTCCACAAGCCTAAGATGGGTCATCTTCATTCAGAATGCTGGAAGTTGCGAGGTAAACCCATAGGACCTGTTGGGGTACACAAAGCTAATGCAGAGAAAGGAGCTCTGACTGAGAGTACAACAGACCAGGCTATAGCTTCAACAGCAGCTGTAAAACCAGACACAAAAACTAAAGTGAGTGTAGAGGTTAAGAATAAGTTACCTGAAAATTATAATGAATTTTTGTCAAAGGGTAAACTCCATATCCTTTAAATGAGGCAGGAAAACCTATCATTATACTCAGGGATACAGGAGCAACCCAAACACTTTTGCTGGGGAAAGGTATAACATTTCAACCAGAGAGTGCCCTGAACACTAAAGTTTTAGGTAATGGAATTGGCGGGAAGTACATACCCATACCTTTATATGAAGTGCACCTAGAGTGTGACCTCATATCTGGGATGGTAACTGTAGGAGTTGTCCATAGTTTGCCAGTAGAGGGAATTGATCTACTCCTAGGAAATGATTTGGCCAGATCAAAAGTATCAGTTTCTCCTATAATTACAGGGAAACCAAGTGAAGTTAAAGAAACAGAACAATTACAGGAACAAGTTCCAGGAATATTTCCTACATGTGTAGTAACCCAAGCAATGACTAAGCAGGTTCCATTGTCGAAGGTAAAATTGGCACCACAAACAGATAACCGAGTATCTGAAACCTTATTTGGGGATTTAGATAACCCAAATGAGATGGTTAACAAATTTTCAATAATTGCAGCATAACAAGCTGATGCAGAGTTATACAGAATAGCATAGTCGGCTCTGACAGAAGCTGAGGTGAAAGGAGTTCCAGAAGACTGTTAACTTGAAGACGGGGTTTTGAAGAGGAAATGGAAACCGCTTCATAGATCTGCATATGAAGACTGGACAGTTGTTGAACAGATAGTGGTACCACCTAAATATCACCAGGAATTATTAAGGTTAGCACATGACATTCCTTTTGCAGGACATAGGGGGATTCAGAAGACTAAATCACGCATAAGTCAACATTATTACTGGCCAGGTCTTATAAAGGATGTGAGGCAATTTTACAGGATATGCCATACATGCCAAATGGTGGGAAAACCGCAACCTACCATAAAACTGGCACCACTAATTCCCATACCAGTGATTGTGGAGCCATTTAGTAGAGTATTGGTAGACTGTGTAGGACCCTTGCCAAAAGCAAAAGCGAGATATGGATTACCACTCGAAGTTCAATCGGATCAAGGTTCCAATTTCATGTCTAAGATATTTCTTGAAGTCATGGGCAATTTGGGTATCAGGCAGTTGAAATCTTCAGCAAATCCCCCACAGACACAGGGAGCTTTAGAGAGGTATCATCAAACTCTCAAAACTAAGATTAGAAAATACTGTCATGAATATCCACATCACCACCAGTGATTCACCGAATGAGTCTACAGGTTTCAGTCCTTTCGAATTGGTTTACAGACATGAAGTAAGAGGTCCTCTAAAACTCATCAAAGACAGATCCTTAGAACAAAGGAATGAATCTTCAATACTGGGCTATGTATTTGTATTCCGGGAAAGGCTCACGAAAGCTTGCTCTGTGGCTCAGGAACACCTTAAGGCATCCCAAGCCAATATGAAATAAATGGGCAGACAAGAGTGCAAAGATCCGTAATTTTCAACCAGGGGATGAAGTATTAGTATTGTTACTGGTACAGAGGGAACCATTAAAAGCGCTGTTCAGTGGCCCAAATAAAGGGATCAAAAGAGTGGGTAAGGTAGATTACTTGATTGACACCCCAGATCACCATAAGAAGAATCGGTTGTGTCATATCTACATGTTAAAGCAATATTATCGCAGGGAGGAGGATAAACCAGTACAAGTATGTCAGGTAATGGGGACTGTTGAGAAGGAAAAGGATAGTGAGGATGAGGCAGAAGGAGGTCTAGACAATTCTCAGATTGAACCTTCAACTATCCAGTTAGCAAATACAGAATGGCTAGGAAAATTGGACAACATGCTTTTGTACTTAGATGCAAATCAGCGTGAAGACCTAACCAGGCTTTTCACAACATTTAAAATAATCTGGAGGGATAAGCCAGGATATACAAACTTAGCCACACATGATGTGGATATAGTGAACTTTATTACTAGGAAACAATATCCTTACTACTTAAGTCCAGACAAACAGGCTCATGTAAATGCAGAAATCCAATACATGCTGGAAAACAACTTAATTGAACCTCATCAAAGCAGCTGGAGTTCACCAATAGACTTAGGATCTAAACCGGACAGATCAACCCGACTTTGCACAGACTACAGAAAAGTCAATGCAGTAACCAAGGCAGACGCCTGCCCAATTCCTCGCTTAGATTGTCACAAATTTAACCTTGTTACGTTATATGCATTATGATGGTACAAAAAAAAATTATGTTAATTACCAGTGGAGCGAATGGAGGTATGAATGTGAAAATATGTTTAGAGTGTTTTTTCAGTTTCTGTTCTGCATTGTAATGTAATGCATTTTAAGAATGGTGTTTCATTTTGCCACAGGCAGAGGTGTCATGGAATTGTTTTTTTTTCTCTGTTTAAAAACTAAGAGGGGTCTGTGTGCCTTTAAGACTGAGAGAAGTTTTTATATTCTCTGGGAACAGCATGTGCGAGCTTCAAGCCTGTTCCTAAGCAACAGCAAGAGAGATGCGGTCATATGCCATATTGTATCAGTTTGACTGTGTGTAAAGACTGGCTAGAAGTGGTTTGATCTGGCAGACCAGTGAAGCGTGCTCTCCTTGAAGGAAGGATTTTGTCTCTCAGCACAGTGGCGCAGTGTTTAGCACCGCAGCCTCACAGCTCCAGGGACCCGGGTTCGATTCTGCGTACTGCCTGTGCGGAGTTTGCAAGTTCTCCCTGTGTCTGCGTGGGTTTCCTCCGGGTGCTCCGGTTTCCTCCCACATGCCAAAGACTTGCAGGTTGATAGGTTAATTGGCCATTATAAATTGCCCCTAGTATAGGTAGGTGGTAGGGAAATATATAGGGACAGGTGGGGATGTGGTAGGAATATGGGATTAGTGTAGGATTAGTATAAATGGGTGGTTGATGGTCGGCACAGACTTGGTGGGCCGAAGGGCCTGTTTCAGTGCTGTATCTCTAAAACTAAATCTAAAACTAAAACTAAAATGTACGTTCGCCTAAAGAGGAAACAACTCCTGGAGAGGAATCTTTGCAATATTGGAGGTAGCAAATTCCTTTTTCTTCCACTCTCTAGGATGTCTCTGCCTCAGGAGTGACTTTCTGTTGTCTTTTGTATTTCTGGGAGTTCTGGAAACTCAGTAAAGTTTCTACTGATAGACTGCTAATTCAAAATCTAAATAGACTTGTTGTTATACTCTGTTGAAAGATCTGTGTGACACCTACTGCAGCTGAAGTGCCCTGAATGCCTATCCACTACAGACTCTTCATCAAATTAACATGAAGACTTCAAGTGGCATCTGACTACTTGACTCTGGGACACCTCACTGATCTGGGAAAGTAACCAACCAGGACTTTTTTTTATTCATTCCTGGGATATGGGTTTTGCTGGCTAGGCCTGCATTTATTGCCCATCCCTAATTGCCCTTGAGAAGGTGATGATGAGCTGTCTTCTTGAACTACTTCAGTACGCCCACAGTGCTGGTAGGAAGGGAGTTCCAGGATTTTGACCCAGCGACAGTGAAGGAACGGTGATATACTTTCAAGTCAGGATGGTGTGTGGCTTGGAGGGGAACTTGCAAATGGTAGCTGTAAATGGTTCCCAGTAGTTTTATTATTCCTAAGAAACAGCTCTCATTTAAAACATCATTTTAGAACCGGTTAATTGTTGGTTTTTGAATGTATGTGTGCGTGAGGGTTAGAACAAAGAACAGGCCCTTTGGGCCTCCAAGCCTGCGCCGATCCAGATCCTCTATCTAAACCTGTCGCCTATTTTCTAAGGGTCTGTATCTCTTTGCTTCCTGCCCATTCATGTATCTGTCTAGATACATCTTAAAAGACGCTATCGTGCCCGCATCTACCACCTCCGCTGGCAACGCGTTCCAAGCACCCACCACCCTCTGCGTAAAGAACTTTCCACGCATATCCCCCCTAAACTTTTCCCCTCTCACTTTGAACTCGTGACCTCTAGTAATTGAATCCCCCACTCTGGGAAAAAGCTTCTTGCTATCCACCCTGTCTATACCTCTCATGATTTTGTACACCTCAGTCAGGTCCCCCCTCAACCTCTGTCTTTCTAATGAAAATAATCCTAATCTGCTCAACCTCTCTTCATAGCTAGCGCCCTCCATACCAGGCAACATCCTGGTGAACCTCCTCTGCACCCTCTCCAAAGCATCTACATCCTTTTGGTAATGTGGCAACCAGAACTGCACCAGTATTCCAAATGTGGCCGAACCAAAGTCTTATACAACTGTAACATGACCTGCCAACTCTTGTACTCAATACCCCGTCCGATGAAGGAAAGCATGCCGTATGCCTTCTTGACCACTCTATTGACCTGCGTTGCCACCTTCAGGGAACAATGGACGTGAACACCCAAATCTCTCTGTTCATCAATTTTCCCCAGGACTTTTCCATTTATTGTATAGTTCACTCTTGAATTGGTTCTTCCAAAATGCATCACCTCGCATTTGCCCTGATAGAACTCCATCTGCCATTTCTCTGCCCAACTCTCCAATCTATCTATATTCTGCTGTATTCTCTGACAGTCCCCTTCACTATCTGCTACTCCAGCAATCTTAGTATCATCTGCAAACTTGCTAATCAGATCACCTATACTTCCCTCCAAATCATTTATGTATATCACAAACAACAGTGGTCCCAGCACGGATCCCTGTGGAACACCACCAGTCACACGTCTCCATTTTGAGAAACTCCCTTCCACTGCTACTCTCTGTCTCCTGTTGCCCAGCCAGTTCTTTATCCATCTAGCTGGTACACCCTGGACCCCATGCGACTTCACTTTCTCCATCAACCTACCATGGGGAACCTTATCAAACGCCTTACTGAAGTCCATGTATATGACATCTACAGCCCTTCCCTCATCAATCAACTTTGTCACTTCCTCAAAGAATTCTATTAAGTTGGTAAGACATGACCTTCCCTGCACAAAACCATGTTGCCTATCACTGATAAGCCCATTTTCTTCCAAATGGGAATAGATCCTATCCCTCAGTATCTTCTCCAGCAGCTTCCCTACCACTGACCGGCTCACCGGTCTATAATTACCTGGATTATCCCTGCTACCCTTCTTAAACAAGGGGACAACATTAGCAATTCTCCAGTCCTCCGGGACCTCACCCGTGTTTAAGGATGCTGCAAAGATATCTGTTAAGGCCCCAGCTATTACCTCTCTCGCTTCCCACAGTAACCTGGGATAGATCCCATCTGGACCTGGGGACTTGTCCACCTTAATGCCTTTTAGAATACCCAACACTTCCTCCCTCCTTATGCCGACTTGACCTAGAGTAATCAAACATCTATCCCTAACCTTAACATCCGTCATGTCCCTCTCCTCGGTGAATACCGATGCAAAGTACTCGTTTAGAATCTCACCCATTTTCTCTGAATCCACGCATAATTTTCCTCCTTTGTCCTTGAGTGGGCCAATCCTTTCTCTAGTTACCCTCTTGCTCCTTATATATGAATAAAAGGAGGAATAAGAAGTTATAAAGTCTTTTCAGACATAGCATTATCTCAGCATTGTTTAAGATTTAGTTTATTAATAAATAGTCAATTGTTGTTGTTTAAAGATACCTGGTTTGGTGTATTTTATTCTAGGAGTTAATAAAGTGTTTAATTTGGCTAATTTCTGCTAGGTGAGAAACTTTAATAATATGCTATGACCTGTAGAGTAATGGGACTGAATTGACAGTGCATTACTCCTGCCTCGGTCATAATACTGTGAAACATTGACATCTCTAAGACAGTTAGGGAATTGGATATTAAGTGTATATATAATGATCACCTAAATGTGTTTGATTGCACAATTGGAGTGGATGTGTGCTGCTGAGCAGCTTTGAGTTTTTGTGATTTGCTATCGAGAGATATTTTGTCTGTGGTTCACTTGCTCCTGCTCTTCATGTTGTAGGATTTCCTAACTTTCATTCACTGAGTTTGAGAGTGAGCCATTGTGGAGAAGTGCCACGTACATGGTCACTGATCTATTTTTGTTTTAGTATTTAATTCGCATCCACCTCTCTTCCTGGATTTCCCACTGCTCCGCTCTTCTCTCTGATGGGATTTCCGTTTGTAAACTCGTTATGTCTCTAACCTGTGCCAGTTCCGACAACATGTCAATGACCTAAAAGGTTAACTCTGTTTCTCTCTCTGCAGATGCTGCCAGAGTGTTTCTAGCACTTTCTATTTATATTTCAGATTTCCAGAATCTTCAATATTTTACTTTTGTTTGAGGGTTACTAATCTGTTAGCACAGGCAGCAGCCAAACGATTCCATGAATGGGTGGTTGATCCTCTGCTGAAACTTTGAGAAACAAATCCATTTAGCTAAAAGTAATAAGGGATTAGATTTTCTTCTTCACTGCCTCGTCTTAGGTTTAATTCAATCCCAGTACATGTTAAACCTGACCATCCTGTGGTCACTGTCTCCCAGGAATTCTATACCTACCATTTCTTTCCTGTATGTTGTCTGGGTCATTTAAAAACACCTGTTGAAGACTGTCACTCCCTCTGGTGGCTTCCCTTATACACTGAATCATGAAGTAGGCATGCATACATTCACCAATTCTGGCTCTGAACAACTTGGGCTTTCCCAATTTTAATGGAGCTCATTGAAACTACCGATTAAAATAGCTTGCCTATTCTAAAACATCCTCCTGATCATTTTGTAAAGCAAACTGTCCTTCTTGTGCTGACTTGGTAATCAGTGGAAGTAGCTATTTCTATAGCTTTTTTTTGCTCAGAAGTAACTTCATTTATTTCCCAATTGTTCTGGCGCCATCTCCTTTATTGTCCTTGATTATACCCTGAGTAATAAATTAATTCCCATCCCTTGGGTTTAACTCTGTTTCTGATATCACCACCTATACATACTAATGGGAAAAATATAACTTGATTTGTCAGAGCTGTTCAGAGCTATACTGAAGGGAAATTGGGGTTGGTGCTTTTAAGTGTGATTGTTGGTTAATGCTGCAAACTAATTTTTTCCTACCTTCTGACGCTCACAGTTTCATGCAGCATTTATGCAAACAAAGAAGTTAAAGCTCCAAACAGAAGGATGCCAAAAACCACATATACTGAATCCCATAATATGTTATTTACTAAGAAGACCACAGGAAATTCTAGTAAGTGGAAAAAGCCATCAGGCCCTAGAATCTTCTTATCATATCCCTCAATCCCCTCTTTCTCCAGAACATATACAGTTGTGTCTTGAAGCCCATTTAAACTAGCTGCTTTTAGACTTGCATCATGTGTATAAATATGGTAGGTTGTAGACTAACTATTGCCAGTTTATTTTATTGATTGCTGGCCCAAGGTAAGCATATTAAGATAAGTGCTTAGTTATGGGTTATAATACAGAATTAGGCATGAGCACATAATTGAGTAATGAGACAAGGAGTAATATACTGCAGTCTTGGCCGACCACATTCTCTCTGACCAATGAGAAGGGGGAGTTCTATAAGAAGTCTACCCCTGTTGAAGAATGTCTGAACGACTGAAAGCAAGGAATATCAATCAAAATGACATCACTGTTTCAGAGGATACTTTCACAAAATGGAGGGGACTTTATGTGGGCGATGGGGGTCTTGGCCACCAGCTGAAGTGCCGACGAGAGGCCAGCGTCTCCTCCTCTGGGGAAGACCTGCCACATTACGTGCCAGTTAGGCACTTAAGTGGAAAACAAAGGGCCTTCCCAGGATGAAGGACCCCCGCGATGTAAGTCCTGCCTGCTGAGAGCTGGCAGCCAACCAGAGGCTGGCAGCTTTCACTGAACAGTGCCGTCGCGGAGGTGGTGGCTGCTGGTAATGGACCCACCAGGGGCAAGGGACCCAGGCCACAGGTGAGTCAGGGCAGGAGGGGTTTCGCAGGGTGGGGGTCTTGGTGGAGGGGGGTGTAGCAGGATCGGCAGCAAGGGCAGCGGGTGGCTCTCAGTGGGACCCCCTTCCTGTTACCGCGACCCTCAATCAGGCAGTAAATGCCTTTTAATGAGGGACTCCCCTTCTCCATGGATCGGGCAAGCAATCCACATGGACTTGCTTGGCGTGTTCCCCATGTGGCAACAGGCCTCCCCTGCTGCTGGGCTCATAAGGTGGGATGAGGCCTTAATTGGGCATTAATTGCCAACTTAAGGGCCTCAATTGGCGGTGAGGTGGAAAGGCCGTCCATGGGCCTTGCCACCATGGACATAATTCGAGTGGAAATGGGAAGGTGGCGGGGTCCTCCTGCCCCTCCACCTTCTCGCTCGATTAAATGCTCTCCCCGCTTCCAAACTAGCCAGTGGGGACAGCATAAAATTCCCCCCTATATAAAAATAGACATGCTTATACTTCTGAAGTTACAGTGGGTAGAAACCTGAGAAAACATAAAAATTAATCTAGGATTAGTCCAGTCCGCATCCTAATTCTGGAATATTACTTTAATTTCTGTGCATTTAAATGATCCATTACTAGTGACTAGAATCAGGGCACGTATGCAATGGAGATTGTTTAATAGGATTAATTGCATAAAGGGAAAGTTTAGTCATCACATGAAGAGTTCCAATTAAGAGTTCAAGTGCATTTTACAAACTTGGCTTTTGGTTGCTAGGGAGTAGATTACGAGCTTCATTTCTAAAATAAGTGACTAAGATTCCAGTCATCAGTAACAAGCACCGAATATTTACCTGGGTTTAATTTATTTAGCTGAGACAGCTTCCTTTGATTGGAGGCTGCAGTGAATTGCTTCATCATAGACCTGCTCTATTTCGGTTCTGATTGAAGTCATATTTTAATCATTATGATTGCTTGCTAGCAATGTTATGATGTCATTGTCAGTTATCACAGACAACACACATTCCGTACAAGATGAAACAAGGTTGCATTTTTTTAGAGCACTATAATTCATAGTAATAGGACAAAGCGTGCACCATTTAATACATTTAAAGATTCTGCCACTTACAGACAAAAGCTCAATTGGAAAATGCACTGCCTCCTCGAATATTGACCCACAGAGGTCAGGAAGGACCCTGATTAAACCCCTAGTCTATGCTGCATTCACTAATCTTGGCTGGGGGTTGTTGTATAGGTGCCCCATTGAGCCTCAGTTAGCCTGGGCAAGAAAGAGAAAAAATTTAACCAAGGTTTCCACTCCTGGTCGCTATTCTGTGACTCTGCTGGATGACAGATAAGGACAGGGTCCGGCCTATTGTAGTTAATTAGGCTGCTGGCACCCTTACTTTAGGTTCACATCTGGAGGGTGGCTATGTTGCTGAGGCACATAAAGGCTGTCAGCTTCCAGTGGAACCTATATGCTGGTATCAATAAGCACCTCTGGACAGGACAGGAGAATATTGGAAAGGAAACGTAAACCATGTATTCAAATGAATAAATGATACATAAATCTGCTTTAGACACCACATTATCACACAACTATAAGGTATAATTCTCTCTGGATAGGAATATGGGAACAGAAGAAGGCCATTCAGCCTTTCAAACATGTTCTGCCATTAAATTAGATCATGGCTGATTTGTATCTTAAGTCCATTTACCTGCCTTGGTTCCCTAACTCTTAATGCCCTTGCCTAACAAAAATCTATCAATAAAAACAGAAAATGCTGGAAAAACTCAGCAGGTCAGGCAGCACCTGTGCAGAGAAAAACAGAGTTAACGTTTCAGGTTTGTGACCTTTCATCAGTAATATTTTGCTTTTGTAAAAATTCATCAATGTAACCTTTTACATTGTGGTGACAGTTAAGTAAAATAATTGGTTTTAACTTTGGAGAGTGAGGCAAGTGCACCCCATGTAGTCTTCATACACAAAACACCAAATCTTCCAAACATTCTAGTTAGTTTTTTTTCTTTATTATTGTGACAGAAAATTTTATTCACATAACAGAGCACCATCTCTGATTCTGTTCTGGAACACTATCACAACCATTTCTGCTATGCAATTAAATATTGTATAGTTTATAATTTTAGTGTGCTGTACTTTATGCAAAATGGCAGTTGCATAGAATGTAGAACACAAGTATATAATTACATTTGGTGGTTAACTATGTCATCTAAGTAAGAAAGCACTGACTTAACATGAATCTAAACCAAAACATAACTGTATTCAGCAACAACACTGGGCTGAATTTTGCCACAAGTTTCAGGAACTTGACGACGGGACCAAATGGGAGTTCCAAGCCCTCACTTGCTGGGAGCGAAACGGATGTTCCTGGCGGTGTCCTCATAATTGGCTGCCTCCAAGCTCGCCATCCATTTAAGGACATCAGACAGGCCCCTGATGCTGCTGATCCAATCAAAGAGCCAGCAGCTCTGGAGCCTTAGTAGCCACCAGGATAGGTGGATGCTGCTGAGGCAGGTTGGAGATTGAGAGGGTGACTCAAAATGGAGGCACCCTCGAAGGCATATAAATAATGAGATAGTTTTAAGGGATCAAGCAGGGAGGGCCCCTCCAACAGAAGTTATTGGACCGAGGGGGCTGCCTTTCCTACTGGCAGCACCACAACTTTGGATCATGGAGCCTCCGGCTCCAATGGACTACAAGCATGCCATACGGATGCCACCCCGATTAAGCTGGTGGCCTCCCAACGTGGTGAGGACCTGCTCCGCCGCTGGCAAAGTGCTGGCAAGTACAGAAAATCACCCCTATTTGTGGCCTTAATGATTTCAATTGACTGCCCAACTCTGTTGAGTGGGCAGTGAAGCTGTTTGTCGGCCCATCCCCGGGAAACATCCCCAGCAACGGGAATGCGTCGGGGAGCTGTCCCGAGGTGGTTCCCCACTATTTTCCTGGCCCGCCCCCCCACCCCACCTTCTAGACCACTGCCCCAGGGCTGGGAAAATTCAGCCCAGTCTGTATTGATACAGTTCGCATTTATAAAGTGCCACTTAAGATTGCAGCTAACCTTTACCGAGGTCTGTATGTAAATTTATAAGTAAAGATGCAGTTATAGTAGGTGATAAGTGTTTAAAATGGTGCTACAATTCAGACTCATACCAGATGCTTTTTTCTCATACCCAGTGCAAGAGTTTGCTTGGTGAGCAAGACATTGCTCCCCATGAAGTGAAACGTGACCTTATGTGTCAAGAAATCTGGGTAGCAAGATGGAGGGTGAACAGTGATGTCTTTTAGCTATGAAGTATACATTGGATATTGTACAGAGTATGAACACACAATCCTGTTCTCTATGATTGGCGGAACATACCACAATGACATGCCTCTGGGCATCAATTTGGGCTTAGGCTGAAAGCTACAATATCATGAAGAGACAAGATTCGCAGAAAGCAATATTAAAAGAAACAGTAGATATATCTAGATTCCTATACTTCACATAGTGCACAGTGGGGCTGATTTTAAGTGCCTCCCTTTGGTGTCAATGGGGCAGCAGTGACCTGAAAATGGTGACTTGCGCCCGCATACATAGGTTCCCGAGAAGGGCGGCCAGAGCATCTGCTTGTATTTGATGGGAGGATACCTGTAATAAGAAAATCGGGGTACTACCCTGGTTGCAATGTTGAGGGCCAAGTGGGCTAGGTGTTCACCAATGACATAGGAACATTGGAACATAGGACTTAGCAGCAGGGGTAGGCCATTCAACCCTTTGAGACTGCTCCTCCATTCGATAAGATCATGGCTGATCTGATTGTGGTCTCAACTCCACTTTCCTGTCTGCCCCCCCATAACCCTTGACTCCCTTGTCTATCAAAAATCTACCTAACTCAGCCTTGAATAAACTCACTGGCCCAGCCTCTGCTGCTCTGTGGGGAAGAGAATTCCACAGGCTAACGACCCTTTGAGAAAAAAAAAAATCTCCTCATCTCCGTCTTAAAAGGGAGACTATTCTTAAACTGTGTCCCCTAGTTCTAGTCTCTCCTACAAGAAACCTTATCAAGTCCCCTCAGAATCTTACATGTTTCAATAAGATCGCCCCTCATTCTTCTAAACTCCAATGGATTTAGGCCCAAACTGTTCAACCTTTGTTCATAAAATAATCCCTTCATCCCCAGAATGAGTCGAGTGAACCTTCTCTAAACTGCTTCTAACACAATTATATAATTTTTCAAATAAGGAGACCAAAACTGCACACAATACTCCAGATGTGGTCTCACCAAGTTATTGTACAGCTGTAGTAAAACTTCCCTCCTTTTATACTCGATTCTCCTTGCAATAAATGCCTACATTCCATTTGCACTCTATCTATTTGTACCAGATTTAGCAGCCTAGCCAGTAGTCCTTAATAGGGCTGGGGATATTTTTAACTATTACTTTTGCTCCTGTTAGGCCCACAAAAGTACTCTGGCCCACTGCTGTCCCTTGCAAGACACCCCTCCTCAACCCTCCCAGGATCGCCTCCCTCCATGTCGGGCTCCTACTGTCATAAGAGCATAAGAACCTAAGAACCAGGTGCAGGAGTAGGCCATTCAACCCTTCGAGTCTGCTCTGCCATTCAATAAGCTCATGGCTGATCTTCTACTTCAACATAATTTTCCTGCACCATCCCCATATCCCTTGAGGTTTTTAATATGTAGAAATCTATTGATCTCAGTCTTGAACATCCTCAATGACTGAGCCTCCAGAGCCCTCTGGGGCAGAGAATTCCAAAGATTCACCACCCTCTAAGTGAAGAAATTGCTCCTGTAAGAATTTTGTGTGTTTGAAAGCAATCACCTCTCATTCTTCCAAACTCTAGAGAGTAAAGGCCCTGTCTATTTAATCTTTCCTCATAGGACAATCCCTCCATCCCAGGAATTAGTCTGGTGAACCTTCATTGTACTCCCTCTATGGCAAGTATATCTTTCCTTTGGTTAGGAGACCAAAATTGCATACAATGTTGTGGTCTCACCAAGGTCCTGTACAGCTGTAGTAAAACTTTCCTACTTTTATACTATATTCCCCTTACAATAAATGCCAACATTCCATTTGCACTCTACCCATTTGTACCAACTTCAGCAGCCAGCTCTGCATAAAAGCAGGCTGATTTGCTGTCCTGCTCAACTGCCAAGCTGCCTCTGGACACTGGTTTGGAGCCGACAGCTTGCCAGCATTTATAGGGCAGAATTTAATGGAGCCAGTGGGGCACCCGACACCTGGCCAAAAAGGCGGTGGGATCCCCACCTTGGCCATTTAGAGCCCCCTGGCTCTATTTAACAGTGCCTGGTGAGTAGAGGCCCTTAAATGGCTGGTAATCGGCCTCTGGGCGGGAAGGCCATCTTTGGCCCCTTACTAAATTGCGGTGCGATGAGAAGGTGACGGGCCCTCTGCCCCCATCCCCTGCCTCCGGTTGCAATTCTATGACCCCCACCCACCCCATCCTACTAGCCGGTCTCCAGGGAGGCCATTAAATCCAGCCCATATAGTTCCTTTAACATAGTAAAACGTCCCAAGGCACATCACATGAGTAGTATCAAAAATAATTTGATAACAAGCCACCTAAGGAGTATTTAGGGCAGGTGACCAAAAGCTTGGTCAAAGAGGTAAGTTTTAAGGAGCATCTTAAATGAAGAGAGAGAGGGGGAGACATTTTGAGAGAATTCCAGAACTTAAGGCTGAGGGAGCTGAAGGTATGGCAGCCAATGATGAAGAGATGAAAATTGGGGATGTGCAAAAGACCAGAATTGGAAGAGCACAGTGATCTCAAAGTGTTGTGGGACTGGAGGGGGTTACAGAGATAGGGAGGCGTGGGGAAAGGTGGACATTTTTTTAATGGGCATGCTCCGTCCACTGACTGCCCGATATGTGCCTAGAATTAAATTCAGTCAAAACGTAAAAGTCTTAGGCATTTAGTACATTAAATGATTTGCACCATGCATTCATTTATGTGATAAATGAGCCCTTCAGTGTCTTTTTACAGCCCTAACCAAGATAGCAATACAAGAGAGAAACTAAGGAACATATGCCACCACAGTACCAACTACATGTTGCCTTCTATTTGATCCAGGCTATTAGAAAAAGGTAGACTGATATGTTTTATAATTAATAAAAACAGAACAATGCAAACCACTAATGGCAGTGACAGATCCGTCAATCAAATTTTCAGAAGTATGAGGACAATCTCTTGGGAACCACACTTGGCGATGCGCCACCTTCAAATCAGAACTGCATATTGGCAAACTGATTCTTCCTTTGAAACAGACAATCACAGTTAATGACTCTCCCTCTTCTTTGTAGTCCACTATACAAGTTTAGAGCAATTAACTATTTAAATCACCCTAGCCAGGAAAAGCACAAATGATCAGTAACCAGAGGATGATGGTTTAAGCTAATTGGGAAAAGAAACAGAGTGGAAATGAGAATTTTTTTTTTGCACAGCGAGCTGTTACAATCTGGAATGCATTAAGTAAAACTAAGTGTATTACAGTGGCATACATGCAAGGAAATAAGAGTAGTCTTTAAATTATGGATCTCAAGTGAGTTTGTTCCTAAAAATGGATATAGATTTTTTTTGTTTCCTAATGGAGAACAGGTCAACAATACTACTTTCATCTACGTGAACTAGAACACTTCTTCATTGAACAATAGTCTGGCAATCCTGTAAGATTTCAAAACTAACTGAAATGTAGAAGTGACATTTAAAATCTTCTTGATAACAGGCTTTTCACTTTCTGCTCAGATACAAACATCGACCCTGAAGAAATAAGGCATTTATATCTGGTACAGATTTCACCTTAACAAAAGAATGTACTTTAATGTCAAAGGTCAAGTGGAAGGCAGGCATTGCCTTTTAGAGACTTAGGCACGATGTCAAAAGACGTTTTACTGAATTGCTGAAAGGTAGCTCATAAACCGCAGATATCAGCAATTCTTAATAGATAATAAATCTGCTGAGCGCTCCTATCAAATTTAGAAATATGTCTCTTTATCCCAGATGGTGCACTATTTGATATTTTTAGTTGTTGTAAGAACTGGATCGAACACTCATTACTCTTTTAATGATTAAAACTTTTAAATACATTCATAAGATTCTAATCAGATTAATAAGCATCATGAAATATAGATATCCATGGCCTCATATCTTCTTGTGATATTTTTAGCAAGGAATGTTAAATCCCTTACCACTCTATTTATTCCAAGTTTTAGAAAACAAATATAAATGTACAAAAATTGTTATGATTAAATATACTTAATTGTTGTCGTACTGTCAATAAATTGATTTACATTACTGTTTCAAGATTTGCTGCCGTCATCGGCACAATCAAATAAAAAGACTATCTCGAAAGATCTTAGGCCTTAAGGTATTGCACTCCCTCTCTGCCTGTGGCCGGAATTTTACATTGGGCAAGAGGCCCTGCCTACTGGCCGAAAAGTCGGCGGTGAGCCCACCTCCGCCAAGCCTGGGAGCCACACTGGGATTTTTTGCTCCCCAGGCCCTTAATTGGCCTTGGGCAGGACTTCCACCTCCTTGAGGCAGGAAGGAGCTAATGGAGCTGCTGGCCAATCAGCGGGCCAGCAGCACTTAGTCCCAGCAGCGCCACAGGAACGGTGGAGACTGCTGCGACTATACCCAGCCAACAGAAGCAAGAGGGACGATGGCCCCGGAACAATGGTCAGTTTTAGGGACCTTAGCGGGGACAATAAGCCAGGCCCTGGCGAGGCAATGGGGGGGGGGGGGGGTGGTCAGTTGGGTGGGATGGTGGACCGTTGCGCGGCTGGACGGTTGGGGCGTCTGGGGCGGTCCTCTATGGGGCACAGGGTGCCCCCAATCAGTTGGGCCCCACCCCCAGCCCACAAGAAGGCCGGCAGGTTTTACCTGGTGGTGCTCTTGGGGCCTTTGCCGTCCAGCTACCGTGGGTAAAATACCAGTAGCGGCGAGTGGAGGCCCTTACATGGTAGTTAATTGACTGGGGCAGATGGGCCATTTCTCGTCGCTGCCCCACGTAAAATTGCAGCGGGGGCAGGAAGGCGTTGGGAATGACCCTACCCCTGCTTCCCACTCAATTCTCCGCCCCCTTTCCCACCACCAGCCTGCTTCTTGGGTGGGGGGGGGTGTAAAATTCTGGCCTATTTGTTTATTACTGTGTGTGCTAACTGGCACTGAGAACACATGCATTACCTCATCTACAGGAATGTAATTTTACCTCTGCTAAACATTAGTAGCCATGCTGGTATGCTGAGCCTTTAGCCAAAGCAAAGGACATGCAGCATGATTATTCTCTTCTCACAATGTAAGCAGCCAAGACAATGAAAATTGTGTAGGCCGCACTATAGTCTGCTAAACATCCTTCTTGTTATTGAAAGTGTGCAGTTTCTGATTTTTATTCGCTCCACACAATGGCTTTCTAGCTAAACAGCAAGTGTGATCTTGACTCCTTCATAAATTGTTGTTCTGGGGGGAAAAATTGAACTGCATTTTTCACATTTGCAAATACCGCGTAACTTCTGTGGAATTCATTCTCCGAAGTTGGCTGAATAATCTTTCTTGTTCACACAGAAATACACAATTGTGGGCCACAGAGATATTTTTTTCTTCCCTATCAGTGCTTTCGAAAATAGCAGTTTTGTGGGCATAGGACTATTAATTGAGAAAAGGAGGGGAATACTGTTAGCAATACTGGATGATCTAACTCTCAGTCATTTATTTCAAAAGAACTGAATCTGAGATCTGACGTCAGTTTTGTCATTACATTACTCACCTTCCTTTTCATTGTTTTCATTGAGATCTTTTCTCTGCTATTACTAATCACTGTGGTCAGTATGCTCAGTGCTGGCTTCGTTAGACCTCTGGTTGCCATGACATTTCCTTTTCCCACGGTGAGCTACATGTACAGTGTCAATATGCACTTGTATTTCCTGTGTAAAACCCACCCTTCGTGACAGAATTTGCATTAATTAAGATAGCAAACAAAAGATTGAAATAAAGGAGGTGGGGACAATAGTGAGTAATGTAATGGAAGGGCTGAGTCTCTTAAATTCTCTTAAACACACTTGTCAAACTGTGGGTGCATTCTGAAAGTAAAGAGAAAGGCAGAATTAAGTAGTGTTAGCACCATGATATGTGGCTCTGATACCGAGTAAAGGTGCCAAATGTCGACATTTTTGTTTAATCTTCCAATTAAGAGTTTCCATTATTTCTGTGCTGCACTGAGGATACAGGGACAGGCAAACTTCCAATCTCACTTTGCCCATTCCAAACTAAACACAGTACAAAATGCTTTACTTTCTTCACCTCAAATATTACATGGTGCAGATCCGTTGATAACAAAAGGATCAACTAAAGCACTGAGGGAAATGAATCCAGGCTTCATCACTGGAAGATTAAACTGAGTTTTACCTTTAAAAAGTTAACTCTGGGTCTTTGAGAAAAGTTCCCATTCTCTCTAAGCTTCAGTTTTATTGAGCCTTTGGAATACTGCATTCAGTTTTGGACTCTGCACCTGAGGAAGGACATATTAACCTTGGAAGGGGTTCAGCGCAGATTCACCACAAAGATAGCATGGTTTAGAGGGTTGAATTACGAGGACTAATTGCATAAACTTGGCTTGCATTCCCATGCGTATGGGAGATTGAAGGGTGATCTGATTAAGATATTTAAGATGTTCCAATGAGTTGATAGGGTTGATATGGAGAAATGATTTCCTCTGGTGGAAAGGTCAAGAACAAGGGGACATAATTTTAAAATTAGAGCTAGAATAGACCATTCAGCATCAAAATCAGGAAACACCTTTTCACACAAAATGTAGTAAAAATTTGGAACTCCTCCCCAAAAGGCTATGAACAACTTACACATGCAAACGGGTTTTCTGCTATCCCGGCAAAGTAACCCTGGTGCAATGGAAGCAGCTCTGCAGAATTTCTCGACCATGGTCTGAAGGGATTATGTTGATTTGCATCAAATCAAATACTGAACCATTTTGCTGAACCTTAGTTTTTGTGCTCATTTTAAAAATTCTAACATCAGTGGCAGCCATGGTTCATTGTTAGCACCTCACTTCTGAGTCAGAAGGTTGTGGGTTTAAGTCCAATTCAGGAGACTTGAGTACAAAATCTAGCTGACATTCCAGTGGAGTACTGAGGGATTGGTGCACTGTAAGAGGTGCTGTATTTTGGATGAGACATTAAGGCAAGGCCTTAAGAGTCTTCACTCTCAGGTGGATATTAAAGGATGGCGCATTTCAAAGAAAAACAGTGGAGTTATCCCCAGTTGCCTCTATATATCCAATACCAATATCAGTGCAACAGATTATCTGATCATTATCTCATTGCTGTTTGTGGAACCTTACTGTGTGCAAATTGCCTGCCACATTTTCTACATTACAACAGTAATTACACTTCGATGGTGCTTCATTGACTGTAATATGTTTTGGGAAATCCTAAAGTCATGGAAAGTGCTATAGAAATGCAAGTCTATTATTGTATTTAAATTCAGAAGCCAAGGTGAAATGCCTAGAGTATGTGATACCAGCAAGGTTGAAAAGAGCATAAGAGAACATAAGGTAAATCAGGAGATAGCGATCAAGTCAAAACCAAGCTCTAAGCAGCCTAAAGCTCGTAGGAATAGAGCAAGATGAGATGTATAGAGTGCCCTGGAAGTTTAAGATTGCGATTTTAATTTCAAGACAGTGTGGATGTGAATGAAAAGTACATGGAATTATATATTTGAAGACTAAAAGGAACAGAGAAGAAAACTCATAGGAGTACCAACAATTGTAATATGGATAATATAGAACTTGCCACAATTGAGGACAAGAAGTTTCTTGGAGACAGTGGGGTAAGATTTCCCAATCTTCTGCTATAACTGCGGCAGAATCGTGGCAGATATTCCAGCCATGTGGCATAAGTGGACATTGGTGTTGTTTCTCCAGGGTCTCTGCCAATTCCTCTGCCAAAGTTATAGCAGAAGATCAGGGGACTCATGCAAAAATTCTGCCAAGCATTAACAATGGAAGGCAGGTACAATAAAAACAAATTAACAAAGCACCTTTAACAAGGCACTGGACAATGAAAGGAGGGGAAATAAAAAGAAAGACTTGCATTTATATAGCGCCCTTCATGACCTCAGGACATCCCAAAGTTCATTACAGCCAATGAAGTACCTTTGAAGTGTAGTCACTGTTGTAATGCAGGAAACGCGGAAGCCAATTTGTGCACAGCAAGCTCCCACAAACAGCAATGTGATAATGACAAGATAATCTGTTTTTTTAGTGATAGTGATTGAGGGACAAATATTACCTAAGACACCCTACTCTTCTTGGAATACTGCCACGTCCATCTGAGAGGACAGACGGTGCCTCGGTTTAATGTCCCGACCAAAATATGATGCCATCAACAGTCCAGCACTGGAGTGTCAGCCTAGATTTTGTACTGAAGTCCTGGAGTGGGAGTTGAACCCACACCTTGTACCTCAGAGTCTAAATTACTACCAACTGAGCCATAGCTGACATAAATGAAGGCATCACTGGCAACAATGGTGGCAGTGGACCTGGGTGGAGACCAAGGAGTTAAAGTGGTGGAGACAGCCTCCAGCAAAACCAGCAACGACAAAAGCAATATCTGCAAAACAGCTATAGTGACATCCCAACCAGGGAAGGAGCTAACTGCTGAGTAGCTGGCATGTGTTTCTAGTTAATAGTCTAGAAATTAAAGGCAAGGCAGGGCATCTTAGCCCCATGGAATGCACATCCTGTGCCATGTGGGAAATCCTGGATACTTCTTGTTGCCTAGATGGCCAGTTGTGCAGGAAATGTCACCAGCTAGAGTAGCTCGAGCTCCAGGTTTCAGAGCTTGAGCAGCGGCTGGATTCATTAAGGTACATCTGCAAGGTTGAGAGTTTTGTAGATAGCATGTTTCTGGTTGTGGTCACCCTGCAGCTTAAGAGAGGGAATATGTGGCTGCCAGGTAATCAACATAGACCAGGAAGATAGTTCAGGAGTCCCCAGAGTGCATCTCGCTCTGCAAATAATATTTTGAATACTAGTGAAAGTGATGGTTCCTCTGGGGAGTGCAGGCAAAGGCAGGTCCACGATGCCATGGGTGGCTCAGCTGCATGGTGTGGGAGGTGAGGAAGAAGAGTCGAAGAGCAATAGTGGTAGGAGATTCAATAGTGAGGGGAACAGATGTGACTCCAGGATGGTATGTTGACTCCCTGTTGCCATGGCTAAGAATGTCACTGAGCAGCTGTAGAACATTCTGAGGGAGGAGGGTGAACAGCTAGAGGTTATGGTCCATCTCGGCACCAATGACATATGCAGAAAAAAGGGTGAGATCCTGAAGGCAGAGTTTAGGGAGCTAGGAAAGAGATTGTAAAGCAGGACCTCAAAGGCAGTAATCTCCGAATACCTCCCAGTGCCATGTGCTGGTGAGTACAGAAATAGGAAGATAGACATGGCTGGAGAGATGGTGCAGGAGGGAGGGCTTTGGATTCCTGAGGCATTGGGACCACTTCTGGGGGAGGTGGGACCTGTACAAGCTGGATGGGTTGTACTTCAACAGGACCAGGACCAATACCCTTGCAGGGGGTGCTTTTCTAGTTCTGTTGGGGAGGGTTTAAACTGGCTTGGCAGTGGGGTTGGAACCTAAGAGTAGGGATATGGAAACCTGACAGTAGATTCAGAAGGGGGAGAAGAAAAGTTGGAAATGGAACACAGAAAATTAGTAAGTGTGTTTGGAAGACAGAGGAAACAAGGACTAGAAAATAGACAATAAGAGAGTTTGGCAGTGCTACATGGTATGTACTTCACTGCAAGAAGTCTAGGGAATAAAGCAGATGAGCTGACAGCACAGATTGACATGTGGGAGTATGATATTATAACTATTACTGAGACATGGCTGACAGAAGGACAGGAATGGCATCTCAACATTCCTAGTTTACAGATGAGCTGTGAGGAGGGGATAAAAAGGCGGGTGGGGGGGGGTTGCAATATAGATTAAAGAAACAATTATAGCTGTAAGGAGGGATGATGTGAGGCCATGTGGGTTCAACCAAAGAACAAAAAAAAAAGGGGGGGGGCAATCACACTACTGGGAGTGTACTATAGACCTCCCAAACAGTCAGAAGGGGTTTGAAGAGAAATTATGTAGGCAAATCTCTGAGAAATGCAGAAACAATAGGGCAGTAATAGTGGGGGGTTTCAACTACCCTAATATTAACTGGGATTCATGAGAACATTTTTAGCCAGTACATAGCAAGCCCAACAAGAAAGGGGACGGGTTCTGAACTTAGATTTAAGGAATGAAACTGGGCAAGTGGAAGGGGTATCAGTTTGGGAGCATGTTGGTAGAAGTAATTGTGATTCAGTTAGATTTAGGATAGTTATGGAAAAGGGCAATGATAGACCAGGAATAAATGTTCTTAATTGGGGAAAAGCTAAGTTTACTAAGCTGAGATGTGATTTAGCTAAAGTGAACTGGAAAAACTACTTGAAGGTAAATCAGTGCCAGATCAGTGGGAGACATTCAAGGTAGAGTTAGTAAGGGTTCAAAGCAAGTATGTTCCCTTAAAGAAAAACGGTGCGACTAACAAATCCAGAGGCTCCTCGATGTCAAGGGGCTTGAAGGAGAGGATAAAGAACATAAGAGACGCTTATGACATATACCGAGGGCTCAATACTGCAGAAAACCGAGAGAGTATAAAAAGCGTAGGGGTGAAATTAAAAAGGAAATTACGAAAGCAAAGAGATGGAATGAAAAATTATTGGCAAGTAAAATCAAGAAAAATCCAAAGGTATTTTATAAATATATAAAGAGCAAGAGGATAACTAAAGGAAGAGTAGTGCCTATTAGGGACATAGGGGTAACCTGTGTGTAGAGGCAGAGGATATTGGTATGGTTCGTAATGAATACTTTGCGTCTGTTTTCACAAAACAGCGGGATGATACAGACATTGCAATTAGGGAGGAGGAGTGTGAAATATTAAATGAAATTAACATAGTTGGAGAGGAAGTATTAAGGGGTTTAACATCTTTGAAAGTGGATAAATCCCAAGTTCAAGATGAAATGTATGCTAGTCTGTTAACAGAAGCAAGGGAAGAAATAGCAGAGGTTCTGACCATCATTTTCTATTAATCTCTGGCTACAGGCATGGTGCCAGAGGAATGGAGGTCAGCTAACATTGTACCATTGTTTAAAAAGGAAGAAAAGGATAGATCAAGTAATTACAGGCCAGTCAACTTAACTTCAGTGTGGGAAAGCTGTTGGAAAAGATTCTGAGGGATAGGGTAAGTCTTCAATTAGGGAGATATGGATTTATCAAAGACTGTCCAAACACAAGAACACAAGAATGAAAGAAATAAGAGCAGAAGTAAACCATATGGCCCATCAAGCCTGCTCTGCCATTCAATACCATCATGGCTGATCTTAGGCTTCAACACCACTTTCCTGTCCACTCGCCATATCCCCTGATCCCTGTGAGACAAAAATCTATCTATCCCAGCTTTAAGTGTATTCAATGATGGAGCATCCACAACCCTTTGGGGTAGAGAATTCCAAAGATTCACAACCATTTGAGTGAAATCATTTCTCCTCATCTCAGTCCTAGATGATCGGCCCCCTATCCTGAGACTGTACCCCTGTGTTTTAGATTCCTCAGCTAGCAGAAACAATCTCTCAGCATCTACCTTATCCAGTCCCTTCAGTATCTTGTATATTTCAATCTGGTCGCCTCTCATTCTTCTAAACTCCAGATAATATAGGCCCAATTTAGTGAACCTCTCATCATAGGACAACCCCCTCATTCCTAGGGACCAATTTAGTGATCACATCACATCTCAATTTAGCATGGATTTGTTTAGGGAAGTTTGTGTCTGACTAACATGTTTCAATTTTTTGAGGCAATAACAAGGAGCATGAATGAGGGTTTGATGCTGTCTATATGGATTTTAGCAAGGCTTGTGTAAAGTCCACATGGCAGACTGGTCATGAAAATAAAAGCCCAAGGCAAAATGGCAAGTTGGATCCAAAATTAGCTCAAAGGCAGGAAGCAAAGTGTAATGGTTGTTGGGTGTTTTTGTGACTGGAAGGCTGTTTGCAGACAGGTTCCACAGGTCTCAGTCATAGGTCATTTGCTTTTTGCTGTATTCATCAATGATTTGGACTTGAATGTAATGGGTATGATTAAGAAGTTTGTAGATGATACAAAAATTGGCTGTATGGGTGATCATTTTTTTTATTCATTCATGGAATGTGGGCGTTGCTGTCTAGGCCAGCATTTATTTCCCATTCCTATTTGCCCTTGAGAAGGTGGTGGTGAGCCACCTACTTGAACCGCTGCAGTTCTTCGGGTCTAGGTACACCCACAATGCTGTTATGAAGGGAGTTCTAGGATTTTGACCCAGCGACAATGAAGGAACGGTGATATAGTTCCAAGTCAGTATGGTGTGTGGCTTGAAGGGGAACTTGCAGATGGTGGTGTTCTCATCCACCTGCTGAAGAAGAGAACTGAAGACTGCAGGAAGATATCAATGGACGAGTCAAGTGGACGGAACAGTGACAAATGGAGTTCAATCCGGAGAAGTGTATTTGAAGAAGGCTAACAAGGCAAAGGAATACACAATAAATGATAGGATATTGAAAAGTATAGATGAACATAGGGACCCTGTAGTGCATGCTCACAGATCCCTGAAGGTGGCTGGACATGTGGATAAAGTAGTCAAGAAGGTATATGGGATACTTGCCTTTATTAGCTAAGGCATAGAATATGGTTATGGGAGGTTATGCTAGGACTGTATAAAATATTGGTTAGGCCACAGCTGGAGTAGTGCATGAATTTCTGGTCGCCGTACTATATGAAAGATGTGATTGCATTAGAGACGATACAAAGGAGATTTAGGAGGATGTTGCATGGACTGGAGAATTTTAGTTATGAGGAAAAGTCGCATAAGCTAGGGTTGTTTTCTCTGGAATGGAGGAGGCTGAGGGGAGATCTAATTGAAGTGTAGAAAATTATGAAGAGTCTAGATAGAGTGTAGGAAGGCCCTATTCCCCTTAGTTGAGGGGTCCATAATCATGGGGCATAGTTTAGGATAAGAGATAGGAGGTTTAGAGGGGATTCAATGGGAATTGTTTTTACCCAGAGGCAGGTGGGGATCTGGTACTCACTCCCTGAAAGGGTGGTATAGGCAGAATCCCTCACACCATTTAAAAAGTACATGGACATGCACAACAAAGCTACTGACCAAGAGCAGAAAAGTGGGATTAAGCTTCATGGCTCGTCGTCAGCCGGTGAGGACACGATGGGTTGAATGGCATCCTTCCATGCTGTATATTTCTATGATTCTATTTCTATGAGATATCTGGAAGTCCTATTTGAGATCAGAAAAGATAGTACAACATGCAGCTCAACTCTGACCTGGGTAAGATCATTTTCTGAGTTAGCAATTTTATTAAACCTATGCAGTGGTGCTATTGAATAAACTAACCTTTATTGAACATACTTCTTCAATGGCATCAGTGGCTGGCACAATGCTCGTAACTTCTGCACATGGTCATTATACAGAACCATTCACTTAATCAGGCTTGCTTGGTTGGACTAATGTGAGTTTAAGATAAGATAAATTGTTTGTTAGATATTATGCTGTGCCATTGAACAAATCCCTTCGATGTGGTGTTTAATGTTGGAGACAGTGCAATGCTCATTATATTAATTAACGTCGGATGCACCATATCATTCTGAATTGACTATATGCGCTGTAGGAGGCTCAGTTAAACACTGGATGTAATGTATCTTGCTTTATTAAAGAGCTAGTAAAGCAGGAGTTTTCTGGGATGGACAGTCTAAATTAGATAAGACTGAGATGCAACACGATCTGCACTGAGTTAATTAATTTCACCCAAGCATCGTTGGTGAAATTACAATTGACCTCAGCTCCTTTGAGTTATTAAAGGAAAAATCAGGCAGGCTCTCCACTCTGGCTTGCTGTCCAGCAACCTCAACTGGAAGTCTGCTTTTTGTGAAAGTGACAGAAACAGGATTAGGTTCATTTGTGATGTCCCTTACAGTCAAACAGACTGTTGGCAGTCACCATTAACATTCACACATGAATGATGGCCACTTGAGTGAGATACTGAAGGGTACCTGGTGTACGTGAAACTGTAAGGAGTCAGTACCCTCAGGGGCATTGGGGAGGCAAGAGAATTGGTGAAAAGAAAAAGATTGTGTTACAATACCGGGAGCAAACTTAATTAGGCGACCAGGTATTCTAGTCAAGTGACCTCGAAATAAATAGTTCTCTATAAAGTGTGTGGGTAGCTGTGAGAGATAATAGATGTAAAAAAATGAATTCATTTAAATCAAAAAAACAAATTTTTTCATTTGTTTATGGGAGGTGGGCATCGTTGGCAAGACCAGCACTTATTACCCATCCCTAATTGCCCTTGAGAAGGTGGTGGTGAGCAGCTTTCTTGAACCGTTGCAGTCCATGTGCTATAAGTACTTCCACAATGCTGTTAGGTAGGGAGTTCCAAGATTTTGACTCAATGACCATGAAGGAATGACGATATATTTCCAAGTCAGGATGGTGTGTGACATAGAGGGGAACTTGCAGGTGTATGCTGTTGTTGTTCTTCAAGGTCACAGGTTTGGAAGGTGAAGATCAAAGGTCAATAACACAGAACATCAACCAGGGACAGAAGATGAGATAAATTGAGACTTAATGCTTTACCTAGTAATAAGCACAAGATATAAAGGCATGTACACTGTAAGGGGAAAAGAAGGCTGCACCAGATAAGGAATAGCTATGAGGTCCGGGGGAAAAAAACCAATTTCAGTAGGGAGTTTAAGTGCATTAGTCATAGGAGGTTCAATATTAACCGCACAAAAAATGTATTCAATATCTAAATTCTGATAAACATGAACCAACTAACCAAATGCTATCTGAGGAGATTGCTTGCACAGTTGGACTCTCAAAAAGTGCTTGTTGGGACACAAACTCAGCTTTTTCACAGCTTTCTAGTTTTAGCCTGTTAAAACTCCAATTCCTTGAAAATAATGAAATTCCTGATGCTCTTTCAGCTAGATCACAGCAGCAAAAGAAAAGATAGCATGTAACATTAAACATTTACAATAAACAATATATCTGGACAGACAATTGAACCAAAGAAAACAAAGCCTGGAACTTGAAATGGTATTTAAACAGAAGGAGACAAAGGCACAAATAGTATGCCATTGTCCCAGTGCGGATATTTAAATCAAATATCTGATGCTTATTGATCTGTTACATTTAGGTTTAAAGCTTAAAGAGCTTTGGTGCCCTACGGGATTACATTCTGCTCCACCACCAAGAATTTTACATGTCGGCAGTTAATGGAACATTTTATGCCCATCTCCTTTATAGGCAGAGGACTTTTAATGGAGCAATATTTAAGATTTTTCAATGCTTATTGTCACCGATATAAAACGCTGAAAGGAATGTAATGTAATACGGATCGCGATTGCACTGATTGGTCTGTTCTTGCTTGCCCCACCCACGTGCTGCCGAGTTAGTCAAAGTAAAAAGGAAAGCTCCTGCTGTATCATGCTCATGGAGAGGAGAGGAATCACAAATTGGGTCTAACCCTTGTTACGACCAGGTGAGAAGGGGTCTAGGGGATTCCCTCGCAGTCTTTGCCTGATTTAACCGTAACAGAGTTTAATTTGAAAACACTGTTTTTAGCTTCCCCTTAGTGAATCCTTGTTCACTGCTCCAATTGTAATGCAAAGAAATCAAACAGGTTTTTCTTAGATTTAAACAAGAAAGGTCTAAGTTTATTAATCTTAAACTCTAATTCAGTTAACGACTACAAATATGCGACGCAACCACACTAGCATGCATACGCGATAAACACACACGCAGATAGAGACAGAAAAAGTAGAAGGAATAAAGGGGAAAGGTCTGAGGCAATATCTGGTAGTTACAGTCCTTTAAGTTCAATGTGGAGTCTTCGGTTGCCGGTAAGTTGGGGCCCAGTTCATGCTTCAACTTGTTCTGATGTAGTTTTTTCTCTCTTGAGGTTTACATGTCTTCCATGGGTCCGGTGGCTTGGAAGAAAGCGGGAGAGAGAGACAGCTAGGTGAGAGACTTGCTTATTCCAGCTTCAGCTGCACACTGCCTTCTGAATTCAAACTGTCCTGTGGCCAGTTCGAAAAACCTGGACCAGCCAGTTAGTCATGTGACCAACTGGTTTAACCAGTCCTGCCTCTGTGGATTGTATCATTTTAGCAGGGCCTGGAATGCACTTCCATACACCTTCAATGTCTGGTGATCAAAATACATTTGGGTTAATTGGAGCAGGGAATAGTCCTTTGTCTCCACAAGCAGTGCCTCTTAGTATGCAAATGTCTTTCCAGTCTGGTGATCTTCAAACAAGTCATTTCTTCACTCCAGCAACAGTTTAAAATCAATGTTCATATGACAACATTAATATGCCTCATTCTTGCCAAGTGGGGGTCTCCATGACACCCTATAAACATCTATCAAATCATTGCTGCCTGCAGCTTTTTTGATTAACTTTATTGCCCTTTAATATCTTAGAGAAATTATACTGAGACAGGCCTCAATGTGCATTGAGCAATGTTACTGTTTATTTGACTGCCCCATTTTAGATACAGTTGGAACTTGTTAAATTCTTTTAAGTACCACAATAACCTGGAAGAATCGCACTTAAGTTGCTGGTTCAAGAACCTTCAATGAAATCAGTAGATGTATATTGTCAGTACATTAGCAGTAATATTTTTGCTGGCAGCCATTTGAAGGAGTTTGTGGCATTCTATGCTTATACTTTTAGACTATTCCATTGCTTGATTTCCTTCCACTCCTGGATGAATGGGATTGTATGGGCTGCAACATTTCTTTATGGCTACTGTTTGCACAATCAGTTGACATGAAGTGAACTTCTGCAAGGTAAAACAAATGGAAATGGGTTTCCATGATACAGTAGATACTGATCTCAGAACAGTAGCTATAGTACCTAGTGTTAGCTGGTAGGACCTTGCTTATACAGCTTAGCTGTGATGGGGACTACCAGATCCAGGACAGAGCTCTCTGGATGTGTGTCAACATACATGTGCAGAACTCCTCTCCTGGCCATCACTGAGAACACAGTTGGGAGTATCTGTACATTCAGTGCTTTGGAGCAAGCTCTGGATACATTTGTACAGTGTCCAGGAGGCCTCTTGTAAACTATTTGTTTCACTGTTTTGATGCTGTTTTCAACATTATTTTAACTGAATTTTGATCCAACCTTGGCCAGTCCCTGGTATATGTTAGCTGGGTGTTACTGTATTCACTGCTTTACCCAGAGAGTGGTTAGAATGTAGAACCTGCTACCACATGGAGTCGCTTTTAGATTAGTTTAGTTTAGAGATACAGCACTGAAACAGGCCCTTCGGCCCACCGAGTCTGTGCCGACCATCAACCACCCATTTATACTAATCCTAACACTAATCCCATATTCCTACCACATCCCCACCTGTCCTTATATTCCCCTACCTATACTAGGGGCAATTTATAATGGCCAATTTACCTACCAACCTACAAGTCTTTTTGGCTTGTGGGAGGAAACCGGAGCACCCGGAGAAAACCCACGCAGACACAGGGAGAACTTGCAAACTCCACACAGGCAGTACCCAGAATTGAACCCGGGTCGCTGGAGCTGTGAGGCTGCTGTGCTAACCACTGCGCCACTGTGCCGCCCTATCTGGGGTCTATAATAAACACCTAGTAATGTGGCTGTCCCTTTTTTATTCCTAAACTCTACCCATAAAGCTTCATTTAATGCCCCCTCCAAGATATCATCTCTCCTTACTGCAGTAACTGACTCCTTAACTAATATTGAAATGCCCCCTCCTCTTTTACCCCCTCCTCTGTCTCGCCTGAAGATTCTATATCCTGGGATATTGAGCTGCCAATTCTACCCCTCCCTCAACCATGTCTCCGTGATGGCTACTATATCACATTTCCACGTGTCAATCCTTGCCCTTAACTCATCCGTTTTACCTGTAATACTCCTGGTATTAAAGTAGAGGCCATCCATCCTGGTCTTACTCCCTTGAAACTTACTTCCACTGTATTAATCTGACTTGTTTGCTTTCCTGTGTTTAGCTGTGTCCCTATTCTGCTAGGAGTCTGCGTCCCCTCCCCCTGATAAATTAGTTTAAACTCCTCCCAACAGCACTAGCAAACCCGCCAGCAAGGATGTTAGTTCCCCTCTGGTTCAGATGTAGACCGTCCCGCTTGTACAGGTCCCACCTTCCCCAGAAACAGTCCCAGTGGTCCAGGAATCTAAAGCGCTCCCTTCTGCACCAACTCTTAAGCCACGCATTCATCTGTGCTATTCTCCTATTTCTATACTCGCTAGCACGTGGCACTGGGAGTAATCTAGAGATTACAACCTGAGAGGTCCTGCTTTTTAGTCTACTGCCTAACTCCCTGAATTCTTGATGCAATACCTCATCCCTCTTTCCACCTATGTCATTCGTACCAACATGTACCATGATCTCTGCCTCATCACCCTCCCCCTTCAGGATGCCATGCAGCTGTGCAGTGACTTTCTTTATTCATTCGGCGAATGTGGGCATTGCTGGCTAGGCCAGCATTTATTGCCCATCCCTAATTGCCCTTGAGAAGGTAGTGGTGAGCTGCCTTCTTGAACCACTGCAATCCTTGGGGTGTAGGTACCCCAACAGTGCTGTTAGAAAGGGAGTTCCAGGATTTTGACCAGTGACATTGAAGGAACGGCGATATATTTTCAAGTCAAGTTGGTGTGTGACTTGGAGGGGAACTTGCAGGTGGTGGTGTTCCCATGCCTCTGCTGCCGTTGTCCTTCTAGGTGGTAGAGGTCACGGATTTGGAAGGTGCTGTCGAAGGAACCTTGGTGAGTTGCTGCAGTTAATCTTATAGATGGTACGCACTGCTGCCACTATGCGTCGGTGGTGGAGGGAGTGAATGTTGAAGGTGGTGGATGGGGTGCCAATCAAGCTGCCTGCTTTGTCCTGGATGGTGTCGAGATTCTTGAGTGTTGTTGGAACTGCACCCATCCAGGCAAGTGGAGAGTATTCCATCACACTCCTGACTTGTTGAGGTGAATAGCATGGATGCATTTGAGGTGAAGTTAGAAAAGAGCATGAAGGAGAAAGGAATAGAAGGTTACACTGAAGGGCTTAGATGAAGTAGCATGGGAGGAGCTTGTGTGGAATGTAAATACTGGCAGAGAACAGTTAGGCCGAATGGCCTGTTTCTGTACTGTAAATTTGAAGTGATTCTATGTGTCAAAAAGACAACAGTAAAATTATGCACAGAGGTGCTTATTGGAGGCCTCTGTGAATGTTTCTGGTCCCTCTCAACCATTCAAAACATATAGAAACACACATATGTAAACATATACACACAGATACAGTCAAACAGAAGAAAATCATTGTTATCATGTCATAAAACACTGCCAGTATTTGCTATAAGTTAACTTCCAATCTATTCAGCTTCAGAGATCATGTACTGAATTATAAATACACTCAAATGAGCAAAATTAATTTGATTGTCTTGTTACCCAAATGATGTGATAAACAACTTGTGACCTTTACAGTAATTCTTGAGGGATAGTTCTGAAGTTTGTTTAGTCCATGTTAATATTGAGCTGCCTTCAATAATGAGAAATGCATGGGATTTTGCTTTCTTGCAAATATTCTCCTATTCCCCTCTTCCTCTCCTCTGGATGATGTCTTTTGACAGTATGTTGAGCATCAGACACCCTGGCCGGTATTTTACGCCACCCCAACGAGCTGGATGGTGGTGGGAGGGTGGTGTAAAATGGAGAGGGAAGACTCCGGGAGGCCTTCCCGACCCGCTGCCACCCCAGGGCTGAGGGGGCGGAAAATGGGCCACCCACCCAAGGCCAATCAAGGCCCTTAAGTTTCCAATTAACAGCCACTTAAGGGCCTTCGACTGCCTCCACGCGGATTTTACGCATGGCAAGTGGGCATCCTGGAGCCGGGAAAGGCTGCTCGGTAAAAGCTGGTGGCCTCTCGGCGCCCCAGGGTTGGGCCTTGACAGTCGGGCACAGGGTGACCGATGGAGGGCCGCCCCCGCTTCCCCAACCACCCCTAGGAACCAAAACCCCACCCCCCGCCCCCAAACGAGCACCCTTGCCTCGCCGGGGCCCGACTGATTACCCCCGGCAAGGCAACCAAAACTGACCTTGGATCCCGGCTCCCAGGGATCCTCCTCGGTCGGCTGGGCTGCAGTCCCAGCACTGGCCACCGCTCCTGGAAAATGCAGGATGGAACCCCAGGTAGGTGGGAGCGGGTTCGCCTCCAACTTTTACGTTGGTGGCCAGCTCCTGTCCGCCAAACATAAAATCCAGCCCCCTGTTTAAAGTGCATGCATGTTGACATCAGAGGTGGACATGATTTGGCTCAGTTCCTTGCAATCAAACCTCAACTATGTGCTAATTTCTGCAAGTGTGAACGTAGAGAGTGAGTGTAAGTATTTGACTCCAAGGGGTATTACAACTGAACACAATAATTTCCTCATCAGAGATCAACACATATGCACGGCCAGCATACCAGAGCAAAATACTGCTGATGCTGGAAATCTAAATTAGAAACAGAAAATGCTGCAAATACTCAGCAGGTCAGGCAGCATCTGTGGAGCGAGAAACAGAGTTAAGGTTTCAGGTCGATGACCTTTCGTCAGACCTGGAAAAAGTTAACAGGTTTTAAGCAAATACAGAGGCAAGGAGTGGGGTAGGGAGTGGTGGGGTGGAGAAAGACCAGAAGGGGAGGGATGGTCTGTGTTAGGGTGGAAGGCAGCAGAGATTAGATGACAAGGATGATACAAGACAAAAGGGAATGGTAATGGGAATAGCAGAATTATTACCAACAGCTGCTGTCCAAAAAAATGGTGCCAGATTTTATGATCTGAAATTGTTGAATCCAAGGTTGCATCCAGAACACTGTAAAATGGCTAATTAAAAGATTAGGCGCTGTTCCTCTAGCTTACGTTGAGCTTCATTGGAACAGTATAGGAAGCTGAGAACAGAAAGGTCAGAGTGGGAGTGGGGCGGAGAATTAAAATGACAGGCTACTGGAAGCTCAGGGTCACGCTTGTGGACTGAACTGAAGTGTTTCGCAATGTGCTCACCCAATCTGCATTTGATCTCCCCAATGTAGAAGAGGAAGAATCATGACTAAACAATATTGTATACTAAATACTGGACAATGTGGATCACTTCTCACACCTTGGGAGCCACCTCTCAGCAAAGGCAGACATTGACGATGAAACTCAGCATCGCCTCCAATGTGTCAGCACAGCCTTCGGTCATCTGAGGAAAAGAGTTTTTGATGACAGAGACCTCAATTCTAGCACCAAGCTCATGGTCTACAGGGCCACAGTGTTACCTGCTCTCCTGTGTGCATCGGAAACATGAACACTGTACAGCAGACATCTTAAAGCCCTGGAGAGATATCACCAGCGGTGCCTCTGCAAGTTCCTGTAAATTCTGTGGCAGGATGGGTGCACTAATATCAGTGTTCTCTCTCAGGCCAACATCCCCAGTATCAAGACACTGGTCATGGCTAGTCAGTTACGTTGAATGGGCCACATCATCCGCATGCCTGACACAAGACTCCCAAAACAAGCTTTCTACTCCAAGCTCCGTCATGGCAAGAGGCTATCAGGAGGACAGAGGAAATGCTAAAAGGATATCCTTAAAGCCTCCCTGACAAAATGTGACATCTCCACTGGTTCATGGGAATCTCTTGCCCGAGACTGCCCACAATTGAGAAGACGCATCTGCGATGGTGCCAGCCAGTTCGAACAACATCAACATGCCCAGGCAGTGACCAAGTGCAAACAGTGGAAGGAGCATTCAGAAACCTGAGCATCCCATTCACTTGACTCACCAAACACCACCTGCCCCACCTGTGGCAGAGTGTGCAGATCCAGAATTGGACTATTCAGTCACCTAAGGATGCACAACCCGAGGGACTGCCTAAGAAGAAGATACTAAATTGAAAGAAGTATAAGTAAATCACTGTTTCATTTGGAAGAGTGTTTTGGGTCCTGAACGGTGGGAAGGGAGGAGGTAAAAAGGCATCTCCTGCACTTGCACGGGAAGGTGCCATGCAAGGGGAGAAGGTGTTATAGTTTCTAATTTTTGGCTCCAATTTTTACACTATTCTCCCTAGTCCTAGACTCACAAACAAGTAGAAATAGTATTTACCTGAACTTTTCCCCTTAATATCTTGAAAACATCAATCAAATCACCTCAGAACCTTTGAAATTCCAGGGCATACAACTGTAATTTGTGTATTGTCTCCTGATAATTTAACCATTGGTGGCCAGGTATCATTCTGGTAAATCTGCGCTGTACTCCCTCCAAGGCCAATATATCCTTCTGACAGAAGGTCATCAACCTGAAATGTTATTTCTGTTTCTCTCTCCACAGATGCTGCATGACCTGCTGAGTATTTTCAGCATATTCTGTTTTTTATTGCACTTCCACCATAGGTCATTGGATTGCAATCAGAAACAGGAACCCAGGCTGATTTACCCTATCTATACCTGAGGGACTAAAGTCAATTGTCATACACTTGCTACTGCCTCAGCTGTCATCAACTAACTCAGCCAGACTGGAGAACAAACTTGATATCTTCTTGGTATCTCAAAAATATATTCTCAGCCTTGTCCCTCTCCCCTTTTTCCACATCGACCGGAAGACTTGTGCCAGATAGACTGGCATTGTAAACCTTGATGATGCACTATTATCCATTCTTTCCTTGACAAGAAGTGCCACAAAAACTGGGGTCCTGTGCAACTTACTGAGAGAGTTTGCGGAGATTTTACTTGGAGAGTTAATGAGCACAGATGAACAGGTGCAGGAAGAGGTGGCAAGAAAGGCAAAGGGAAGATGGCCAGCTTGTGTTTGAGGTATGCTGAAGAGGACAGAGGCGTAGACTTCAAGGGCTAACCATTTCAATAAAACAGATGATTTCCTTGTGCCAGCAATTACTGAAGATATTGGATTGCCTACAAGGGAGCTTCCAAAATGTGTTGGATATTATGGTGGTTGAACAACCTGCCATCTGATCTTGTGTGGAGGAAAATTCCTTCTTGTGAAGACTTGAAAGCATGTGAGAGCAGCAGGGAGAAGAAGATCCCAAACAGTGTAGGTGCGAGAACACAGCCCTGTTTCACGCCACACAGGATAGGAAAGGGGTCTGATGAGGCGCCGCTATGCTGAATTGTGCCTTTCATATTGTCATGGAATGAGGTGATGATATTTAATAGCTTTGGTGGACATCCGATCTTTGCTAGTAGTCTGAAGAGACCACGTCTGCTGACGAGGTCAAAGGCTTTGGTGAGATCAATGAAAGCAATGTAGAGGGGCATCTGTTGTTCGTGGCATTTCTCCTGTAGCTGGCGAAGGGAGAACAGCACATCAATGGTCAATCTCTCTGCTCAAAAGCCACACTGTGCCTCAGGGTAGACATGCTCAGACAGCTTCTAAAGCCTGTTTAAAGCGACTCGAGCGAAGACTTTCCCCACTATGCTGAGCAGGGAGATTCCACGGTAGTTGTTGCAGTCACCGCCGTCACCCTTGTTCTTGTAGAGGGTGATGATATTGGCATCGCGCATGTCCTGTGGTACTGCTCCCTCATCCCAGCATAGGCAAAGCAGTTCGTAGAGTGCTGAAAGTATAGCAGGCTTGGCACTTTTGATTATTTCAGGGGTAATGCCATCCTTCCCAGGGGCTTTTCCACTGGCTCGAGAATCAATGGCATCACTGAGTTCCAATTTTGTTGGCTGTTCATCCAGCTCATCCATGACTGGCAGAGACTGGGCTGCATTGAGGGTGGTCTCAGTGACAACATTTTCCCTGGAGTACAGTTCTAGGTAGTGCTCCACCCAGCGGTCCATTTGCTTATGTTGGTCAGTGATTGTGTCCCCTAATTTAGACTTGAGGGGGGCGATCTTTCTGATGTTTGGCCCAAAAGCTTTCTGAATGCCATCATACATTCCTCTGATGTTTCCTAGGCTCAACTATCACCAGTAACCTGTCTCTCGATGCAGAAATCAACAAGCGCATGGGAAAGGCATCCACTGCTATGTCCAGACTGGCAAAGAGAGTGTGGGAAAATGGCGCACTGACACAGAACACAAAAGTTCGAGTGTATCAAGCCTGTGTCCTCAGTACCTTGCTCTATGGCAGCGAGGCCTGGACAATGTATGTCAGCCAAGAGCGACGTCTCAATACATTCCATTTTCGCTGCCTCCGGAAAATCCTTGGCATCAGGTGGCAGGACCGTATCTCCAACGCAGAAGTCCTGGAGGCGGCCAACATCCTCAGCATATACACCCTACTGAGCCAGCGGCGCTTGAGATGGCTTGGTCAAGTGAGCCGCATGAAAGATGGCTGGATCCCCAAGGACACATTGTACAGCGAGCTCGTCACTGGTATCAGACCCACCGGCCGTCCATGTCCCCGCTTTAAACATGTCTGCAAATGCGACATGAAGTCCTGTGACATTGATCACAAGTCGTGGGAATCATTTGCCAGTGATCGCCAGAGCTGGCGGACAGCCATAAAGGCGGGGCTAAAGTGTGGCGAGTTGAAGAGACTTAGCAGTTGGCAGGAAAAAAGACAGAAGCGCAAGGGGAGAGCCAACTGTGTAACAGCCCTGACAACCAATTTTATCTGCAGCACCTGTGGAAGAGTCTGCCACTCTAGAATTGGCCTTTATAGCCACTCCAGGCGCTGCTTCACAAACCACTGACCACCTCCAGGCGCTTACCCATTGTCTCTCGAGACAAGGAGGCCAAAGAAGAAGCAGATTAATGTGGAATCTGTCACTTGCTGGCGCCAGGCCTTCACGCATGGCATTGACACTCTGCAGTCAACTGTGGAATGAGTGGTCACCTTGTTGACTATTACAGTGGAATCCACCCTTTAGAGAGTTTTTGATGTCAATGGTAGCAGCAGTCATGGATGTTTATATGGGACTCAACCACTCTCTCCTCTCAGGCAGGTCAGGAGATCAAATGAATAAGGGTTTCACTTGGTTCAGTGATCTCCAAGAGTCTTCTCTCTGGCAGATTGTTAGGAGTGCTGAGTTAAAGTTCAGTAGCAGAGGCAGTCATGCAATAAAAATGGATAATAATATCACATCTTATGTGATGCTTTGTTATCTTTCAACCTCCTGAGCCAATGCCCTCCCTGGTGTCAGAAAGCAAGCTGGGCCAGACAACCTTAACAAATACCAAAGTCTTCCTGCACTTGTTTATCTCTGCTCAATGAATCTCCAAGTGTAACCTCCCCAAACTCACTCAGTAAAACACTCCATGACTCCAATTTTTGTGCCATTTCTTGTCAAGGGAAGAGTGGATAATAGTGCATTATCAAGGTTTTCAGTGTCAGTCTATCTGGCCTTTAGTTCTTCCAGATAACAGACCATAAGCATCTCATGAGCCCTTAAATGTACTGCAGCAGCCTCTCTTCTCACATGCTGTAGCTATAGGGGGAACACTTCATTGAAGTGCTAGAGTAGGCAAAGGAACACTTCAGTCAGGCAATTGGAGCTCACATCATGTTGACAAAAAGTGTACAGGCTTTTCTGAAAACCATTAAAACGGTAATGCTATTTGAAATCTGTGTGTGATGAGAGTGTTTCTGCAGTAGCTGGTGAAGCTGCAATATAATATGACATAAATAGCAATTTTAGTATTTTGGGCAGATGCTGTTGATTGTAACGTGAAAAGATTGAGTCAGTTGTTGGACATGACTATTGATACAGGGGATGGAGAATGTTAGGCTGAAAATCGCTTGAATTTGCTGTAGACAGATACATGAATGGGCAGGATGCAAAGAGATACAGACCCTTAGAAAATAGGCGACATGTTTAGATAGAGGATCTGGATCGGCGCAGGCTTGGAGGGCCGAAGGGCCTGTTCCTGTGCTGTAATTTTCTTTGTTCTTTGTTCTTTGCCGAAAAGCTCTCACTCTTTTACCCCTTCCACTTCCTCACAATCTCCATGTCATCGGTGTCCTCTCCCTTGTCAACCACATTAATAACTTTGGTTTACATAGCACTTTTAACGGAGTAAAACATCCCACAGCACTTCACAGGAGCAGTACCAAACAAAATTTGACAGTGAGTCACATACAGAGGTATTAGGACAGGTGATCAAAATCTTGGTTAAAAAGGTAGGCTTTAAGGAGCATCTTAAAGGAAGAGAGAGAGAGGCAGAGAAGTGGAGAGGTTAAGGGAGGAAGTTCCAGAGCTCAGAGCCTGTCATGCTGAAGGCTCCAATGGTGACTCCATGCACTGTCCTAAATGCAAGCAAAGTTATGCAACATACAGCACGTAACAGTCACACTCATTGTGGGCTGTATGGAGGAAACTATCAGACCAGAGATGAGGTGGGAGTGCCTGCCCTTGACATCAAGGCAGCATTTAACCGAGCATGACATCAAGGAGCTCTAGTAAAACTGGAGTCAATGGGAATCGGGGAAAACTCTCTGCTGGTTGGAGTCATACCTAGCGCCAAGGAAAATGGAGGCACAGGCTACAAAAGCAGGTCAGAGGCTAGGATTTCCATGGCAAGAAACTCACCTCCTGTTTCTCCAATGCTTGTCCACCATCTACAAAGCACAAGTCAAGAGTGTGATGGAATACTCTCCACTTGCCTGGATGGGTGCAGCTCCAAAAACACTCAAAAAGCTCGACACCATCTGGGACAAAGCAGCCTACTTGACTGGCACCACCTTCAACATTCAGTCCCTTCACCACTGACGCACGGTGGCAGCAGTGTGTACATTTACAAGATGCACTGCAGCAACTAACTAAGGCTCCTTCGACAGCTCCTTCCAAACCCGTGACCTCTACTACCTAGAGTGACAAGGGCAGCAGATGCATGAGAACACCACCACCTGCAAGTTCCCCTCCAAGCCACAATGACTTGGATATAGTTCCTTCACTGTCGCTGGTCAAAATCCTGGCACTCCCTTCCTAACATCAATCTAGGTGTACCTACACTCCAAAAAATGCAGCGGTTCAAGAAAGTAGCTCACCATCACCTTCTTAAGGGAAATTAAGGATGGGTAATAAATGCCAGCCTAGCCAGCAATGCCCGCATCCCATGAACAAATAAAACAAAACAGTGAAGGCATCAATAAGAGCGCTGGTTGACCCATTGACATGATTGTATTGGAGTTCTGCTATTTGTATCAGTTCTTAAGTGGTGTTAGAAGTTGAGTGTGCAGAGGGTAGCCCTAGTCTTGAAGCAGCCAAGGAGCAAAAAGTGAAAGAATGGATGGCTGGTACAGCAAATGCATGTCATGGCACAGGCTTCATTACTAGAATGAAATACTTTATGAGTCATGAAGGTAGAAGCATTGGGATGAATTTTACTAATCCTCTGGGGATGGGCTGGGAGGAGGGGGTGGAGGATGGGTGTCCCTGTAAAATGGCAAAGGAAGGCAGGGGGTGAAGTGCATGTTGTCCTCCCGCCGGCATGGCATTTGACCAGTGAAAGATAGCCCTCCTGCCCAGAGGCCAATTGAGCCACTTAAGTGGCCAATTAGGGCCTCTTCCCACTACTTCCCACTGCATTTTACCAGCAGCAGGTGTGCCCTCTGCTGCGTGGGTAGACCGGTTACTAAACCCTGCAGCCTTCCTGTGGACTTGGGAGGGGAGCCCTCCTCAAGCACTCTTTGGTGCACAGAGGGCCCCCCACTCCAGTGGCAATGGCCACCCCCGCAGCAACCTCCCCCACCCTCACCAACTCACTCCCCACCCCCCAACTTGCTGGAGCTCATCTCACTGGCCCTGGTGCTCCCAGATTCCACTTACCTAGCTCGGAAGGCTGCGTCCATCAATGGCATCCTCTTCTTCCAGGCACTACTGAGACTTGTGCGCCGCTGGCCCTCTGATTGGCCAGCAGCTCCTGGTGGATGGCTGGCCATCCTTTAAAGTGACAATAGCAGCCCCAATGGCAACTAATTAGTTGTCTGATCCCCATGAAATTCCCCCGGCTTTCCGGCCCATCATTGGGGACCAACGTCACAAGCATAAAATTCAGCCCATTGTGTGAAGAAGCAACCACAGTAACATGGATGCAGTCAGCGATTTAATACAGGTGTTCAAGGTTTTGAAAGAGGAAACAAGGAGAAACTGCTTTGAATGGTAGATGGGGGTCAGCAATCCGAGGAGACAGATTTAAGGTAATTGACAATAGAACCAGAGGTGAGATGAGGAGAATGATTTTTACACAGTGAGTTGTTATGATCCTGAATGAACTGCCTGGAAGGGTGGTGGAAATTGATTCAATAATAACTTGCAAAAAGGAATTGGATAAACTTTTGAATGGGAAATAAATTGCAGGGCTATGGGGAAAGGACAGGAGAATAGGATCAATGGGATAGCTTTTCATCGAGATCGTATCAACACAGTGGACCAAAAAGGTCCTTCTGTGTTGAATTATTCTATGATTCTATGAATAATTGTTTAATTTCACTAGCTCTTAAAAAGCCTTTCAGATCTTCACTCTTGTCAGGCAAATAACCTCACAAAGTCCACATGTGGATATTGCTTGTTACTGGTAATCAATCAATAAGAATATAAGAAAGGTAAGTATGAAAAATAGGTGGAAATATGAGCATTCCTACTTCAATCATACACAAAGCTCTAGCCTGCAAATATTCTGACCTGATAACTGAAAGGGGGTTAATTGGCGTTCTACTTGTGTGCTGTAAATGAACATGTTTTGCAAACCGTTAACATAAAAGCATCAATGGGCAGCTATATCCTGTACTCTGATTTGAGACAATATTCCCTGTAATTTAGCTTTGCTGTGTGCAGCCTGTTTGTTGCACTGCACGGTCCCTTTAAGATTGCCATGCGGCCGCACATGCAGACATCTTAAAGGGGCCACTGCTTGTGCGTGGCCTGTTTGCCTCCTGCGTGATAAGTTCAGGATTGCTGCACGGCTACACACCAGCGCAGCTGGTGCTTTGAGTGTTTTAATCCTGAATCCTATCCTCTCCTTTTCTTTGATTTTGTCCAGTGTTGAAAATCAGAAATTCATTTTGGGTTTCAGTATATGCACCTTGATAAAAATCAGGAGACAGTCTCTCAAAATTAATTAGTTAACTTGGCAAGCGGAGACATTTCCATATAATATTCCCCTTTCCCTCAACCCCTATTTTGGAGTTTAGTTTTCTTCCTGTTTCATTTTATTCTTTTTGCCTACACCAAGGCTAATTCCTCGGCCAAGAGCCAAGACATGTGAGCTGTTCCCGGACCTATGCCAATGCTGCTCTTGAACCTACAATAGGATTTAATTTCCTTCGAGAGTGCACTGCTTATGAAATTTGCATAAAAGCCCTTTTTGTCCATTATAAATGCAGTCATTAGCTTGTTAAATATACAGTCCAATGACTACAGTAAAATAGCACGTAAAAGGAGTTTACACTATTTTGTTTTATGTGGTCTCAAGAAGCGAGCAACATTGCAAAAGCTGCAATTATTATTCGTCTGAGATATTAGAGGTGGGCCTTTTCCGACTGACTGTGTTGTTTTATAACTAGAGCATGTTAAAGGGCACTAAGAGTCACCGTATAGTGAGGAATCGAGTCACATGTAGAATATTGAGATGGCAGGTTCCCTTCCCTGAGACATGAAAAGATTCACATTTATTTTCAATGAAGCACTTTTTTATTCTTTCATGGGATTTGGGTATCTCTGGCAAGGCCAGCATTTGTTGCCCATCCCTAATTGCCCTTGAACTGATTGGCTTGCTGGGTCATTTTAGAGGGCAGTTAAGACTCAACCACATTGTTGTGAATCTGGAGTCACATGTAGGCCAGACCAGGTAAGGACGGCAGATTTTCTTCCCTGAAGGACATTAGTGAACCAGATGGGTTTTTATGATAATCGATGATAGTTTCATGGCACCATTATTGATGTGTAGCCACTGTTGTAACATGTACGAAACATGGCAGTCAATTGGTACACAGCAAGGTCCCACACCAACAATGGAATAAATGACTGGATCATCTGTTTTTTATTGATGTTGGTTGCGGAATAAATCTTCGTCCAGACACTGGGGAGATCGCCCCTTCTTCAAATAGTGCCATGGGATCTTTAATGTCCACCTAAGAGGGCCTCGGTTTAACGTCCAATTTGAATGACTCGCTCAGAACTGCACTATGGTTCTGCCAAATGGGTAGTTGATGGTCAGCACAGACTCGGTGGGCCGAAGGGCCTGTTTCAGTGCTGTATCTCTCGATGACTCTAAAGTGCCAGCCTAGATTTTGTGCTCAGTGTCTGGAGCGGGACTTGAATTCATGATGTTCAAAAGCAAGTGCACTGCCAACTAAGCCAAGACTGGCACTATAATTAGTAAACCAGTTAAGTTTTTATGACAATCCCATAGCTTTCATAGTCATTCCTTTCCCCCTTCTCTGGTCACAGCACACAGTTTGCCAGGGCACTGGAATTCCACAGGGATTCACCCAGTCCCCCAGAAAAGTTACAACAGGAGATTGGCAGAACCCTTGCAAGCCTCAATTTATTAAATTAAACTTCACAACTTGTCAAGGTGGGTTTTGAACTCACTAGGGCTGATTTTAACTTTCGGCTGTAACAGATAACAAGTTGTAGAGGATCAGCCGCCCATTATACACGTACTGAATGAAAAGGAATATTGGATGGGGGCATATGATGGGTGACTGACCTGCTACCACCCATTTTCCACCACTACCAATAGTTAAGCTCTACTCTACTATCTCTGGGTTGTTCGCCCAGTGCCATTATCCCTAAACAACTCTGTTCGACATAAGAAATTAAACTCCAAGGAAACACACGTGCCAATTTTCCCTAGCCTTTCTTTAATAACACAGCTAGAACTGTGTGATAAACCAAAGCTAAAATGTTTTATTCTAATATTTGATGGAAGAACATGAAGCAACAGTAGTGGCTTGGACGTCATATTGACTCGTTGCCATCCTACCACACTATGATCAGATCATCCTATTCTGAACTAAATGTGGCCATGCTTATGTTTAAAACATAAAGCAGATAATAGATTAATCATTCAGTCTGAAAAGATTTTGTCCCCTATATGTCTTACAGAACTGTATGAAATGATCGGTAATACATTACTATTATTAATAGAGAGTAAACCTTTGCCTTAGTGGTAGCATTCCCGCTGCTGGGTTTGAACTGTGCTCAGAAAAACCTGGCAAGTTGAGAGTAGAATTCCGACTCTGAATTGGGGAATCATATCTAGTGAGATATTCGCATTTGGTGGGTGCATTTGTGGATGACCCCCCCCCCCCCCCCCCACCTCATCGTATGGTTTGTGATAGCCCATAGAACCCTCTAGCCACTTGGAAGTTGTACTATTGATTTGTACTTGTGCTAATCTAAAAGCCTTCCCTGCAATTTGCATGGTCTTTAGTCATGAGGCGATGGCGAAAGATGAAAACGCTTCTAACTTGACCATGCAATTCAGTATTAAAATGTGTGCTTGTCAGTGGGGAATTGCTGGGTCAATTATCTGCAAAGCCACAATACAGAAACTTCTGTTTTCCGTTTTTTTTTCATATATCATTCATTAGCAACCATTCACAGGCCAGTGCTGTCCTTGCAAATGATGACTGACAGACCATGCATTCCCGTCAAGTTACATCACACTAGGAAACATCCAACAACAATTCTGCCATTCTGTCTGAAATCAGGAAGGAAACAGTGAGTCCCTCTGTTTCCTTCCACAAAATGTCATCACGAGCCTGTGATCACCCGATGTCAAGGCCAGAGAAGCGTTTAAAGGAACTGAGTCATTTTAAAGGGAAGTACTTTCAATTGTCCCAAAAAGAAGGGCATTTGGAAAATGTCACAAAGGAAACAAAATCACAGATTCAATTGGGAAAAAATGTATTCTCTCAAGAAAAGGTGACTTGCCACGTTCACAAACTCTGCTGCTTTCACTCAAAAAGGGCTTTTGTTTCTTTTTTCCTTGAAATAGCTGATTTCTTTTTGTTCCACAAGGAAAATTTTAAACACATATATGCCTAGAAATCATGTTTATCGGATGTTATGGTAGGAATGCTTGACTAGCTTGGAAAGTGCATAAGTGTGGATATTGCCTGTGTGGAGTTTGCAAGTTCTCCCTGTGTCTGCGTGGGTTTTCTCCGGGTGCTCCGGTTTCCTCCCACAAGCCAAAAGACTTGCAGGTTGATAGGTAAATTGGCCATTATAAATTGTCACTAGTATAGGTAGGTGGTAGGGAAATATAGAGACAGGTGGGGATGTTTGGTAGGAATATGGGATTAGTGTAGGATTAGTATAAATGGGTGGTTGATGTTCGGCACAGACTCGGTGGGCCGAAGGGCCTGTTTCAGTGCTGTATCTCTAATCAATAATCAATAATCAATTATTAAGCAAGAACTGAATGAGGTTAGGATGTGAAATCCTTGCACAGTCAAATAGACTCTCGGAGCTCATTGCCCAGAATAACACATGAATAACAGCTAAATGATGGGGTGTGGCAGGACTGTTGGTGCCCACTGGCTATATCCCAGCGTGGGTCACCACTTTCTGGAGAGGGCAAACAAAATATATATAATAAAATCAAAATACTGCAGATGCTGGAAATCTGAAATAAAAACAAGAAATGCTGGAAATACTCAGCAGCTCTGGCAGCATCTGTGGAGAGAGAAGCAGAGTATATATATATATATAATATATATAACTTCCTATTATACTGCGTAGGCTAGGGGCTGAATTTTGTGCTTGGTTTGAAGGTGGGTTCTATGGCAGGGATGATGGGTGGGGGGGGAGGTGCCAGAGAATTGGTGCAAGTTCGTCTGCCAAAGAACCCGACACCGTAATGCCAGGTTCCGATTTTCTCGGAGGTGGCAAAGTTCCGTGACAGCACCTCCGCCACTCTGCGACGGGACCGCACTTTAACTATGTTAAATACCGTTCTGCATGAATTAGAATGTAATTTGCCGCGACCCTGCCAGCCATTTGAAATCTTCTGCATGTGGCACTCACGTGCGATCAAGTTCCTGTCTTTGAAAAGCTGGCGCCACCGAGTCGAGAGCCCTTGGTGCCTGCACAGGTCAGGTAAGTTATGCGTTGTTATCCTGTTGAATTTGTTTTAACATTGGACATTGCCACTAAGGTCAATCTGCAGATGTGAGGGGAGATCGGAACTCTGTAAGTGGGTACTTGTTGTGGGAGGGGGAAAGGGGGATCTCTGCAAGTGTATACTGTGGGGGGGGGAGCGGTGAAGGGGCGGGGAGAGCTTTGCAAGGGGGTATGGTGGGCGGGTGGAGGTGGGTTGAACTCTGCAATCCAACATCAGGAGATGGCGTAAACGGCGTCATCAATGCATTCCCCGCCATGTGATTGGGGGTGGGGGGAGAATGGCTGCCATTATTATGTTAAGTCGCTACCCACCGCATAATCGTGACAGCACGTCCACGAATGTCACAGGTGGGAGGCCGACATTTTGCTCACCCACCGCTGCTCCCGGCAGTGCGCTAACAAATTCCAACTCTAGGTGTTCAGAATTCAATTAATGAGGCTCTTAACAAAACAAATATTCCAACTGGCATAGGCCATAGGTTTCAATTAATGCCAGAGTACACTGACAGCCAGGCTCTGTATTCTGAGTCTGCATACCCAGATGGAGCGATAGTGCGCTGATAATGACTAATGCTCTCAACTGTTCAGTTTTGCGGCTACCTACTGGAGTGAGTAAACTGCTCAGGTTCAATGGCACTGCTATTGTCTGCTAGATGCTGGCCAGGTTATATTGTCTGCACAACCTGGGTATTCCAGCTCCTCCCAAAACCACAGAGACACAGTTACGGCACTGTAGCATATTCAGGAGCAGCCAGAGCACCCAGTGTGTGTGGGCAATTGATTTGGCTGGTGCAATTGTGTCAGCATTCTTCAATGCACCTCAGAATTGGGGCTTGCATTGACAGGCTAATAATAACAAAGGAGTATGGTGTTTGGCAATGTGTGGTCACAGCACCTGGGAATTGTGACTGCTTAAACCAGCTTAATTTAAATGCAATTTCCTTCTGGCTTCTCAAAAGTGTCACAGAGAAAAACAATGTGTGTGGTGGCACTCAGCCAGATAGACTGGAGTGGTTCCATCCTTGAGCTGCACCGAGCGAGACTCAGCCGGTTCATTCGGCTGACCTAGGGAAAGAAAACATCATCAACAGAAACAAGAGCTGTGTTTATGTGGTGCCTTTAATGTAGGAAAATAAATTCAAGATATTTCACAGAGGGGTAATCAAACAAAAATTTGTGATGAACCAATAAAGGAGATTCGGAGGGATGGTCAAGAAGGTAGGCTTTAAGAAGACTCTTAAGATAGATGGAGAGGTAGAATAGTTTAGGGAAGTAATTCCACAGCAGTACAGAGACTGAAGGCATGGCTGGAAATGGAGGGGCAAAGGGAGGGCAAAGGGTGGGGGTATGCACAAGAGGCCAGATTCGGAGAAATGCAGAGCGCTGAGGAGTTGGAGAGTAGGTTTGAAGCCAATTACAAAGATATGAAAGGGTGAAGACATGAAGGGAATTATGTAGGAGGATGCAGTGGCTGATGTTCTTTCTGAATGGTGAGGCATATGATATGGATGCCTAAGCATGCCAGCTGTTTACCATGGCAACCTTGGAACAAGCCACTGTGCCACTATCTAGGACAGAAGCCAATAATCTGGCATTTACCAGATGAAACAGCGAGAACGTTTTCTTTTTATCAACTGACTGTGCCAAGAACTTTCTGACCATCGAAAGGCAGAACATTCAGCAGCTCTGAGTCAAGGATACTAGTGGAACCGTCAGCTGCTCTGAGACTCAGACACAAGTGGGACTGTCAACCCCTTTGAGACTCAGATACAAATAAACTACTGAATCCCAGACACAAGTGGGACCATCAACCGCTCTGAGTTTCAAGCACAAGTGGGACTGTCAACTGCTCTGAATCCCAGCCACAAGTGGGACTGTCAGTAGTTTCAAATCAGAGACATAAGAGGAACCATCAATTGCTTCAAATTTGAGATATAAGTGGGACTGTCAGACGTTTGAAGCTTGAGATAAAAGCAGAACCATCAGATGGTCAAAGTCAGACATAAACAGGACAGTCGGCTGCTCTGAGTCTGAAACACAACCACAACCTCCACACTGTAAGTCTAGCTGAGGCAATGCTTCACCTGATGATCTGCCTCTGCAAGGGTGGAAATTTTAATTGGAGACATTGGGGGCCTGGGAGTCAAAGGTAAGCGTGACTTGGTATAGGACAGAATACAGGCAGCAGAGTTTTGGATGAGCTGAAGTTTGCAGAGTGTGGAGGATAGGAGGCCATGCAGGAGATTATTGCAAGAGTCGTGTCTGTGGGGAAGGGGTTGTGAGGTGGGAGGGACAATGTTATGGATGAGAGTTTTAGCTGCAGATGGGCTGTGGTGAAAGTATGCAGTCTTTGTGATGGAGAGGATATGGGGCAAAAGCTGACCTCTGGTTTGCACAGGATCCCAAAGTTTTCAATAGTTTGGTTCAACCTGGAACAGTTACCAAGCATGGCAACAGAACCAGTGCCAAAAACATGGAGTTTGTGGTGGTGGGCAGGGACAAAGACAATTACTTTGGCCTTCCCAATATTTGACTAGAAGATATTGTGGTTCATCTAAGTCCGAATGTCTGATGAGTAGTGGAAGGTAGAGTTGAGTGTTGTCAGGTTACATGTGGAAGACGGTACTCCATTGAAGGAGGATGTTGTGTTTGACCATGTCAAAGGCTGCAGAAAGTTCAAAGAAGGAAAATGCGCCATAGTCAATGCCACAGAGATGTAATTTGCATCTTTTATTCAGACCATTTGAGTCCTGTGGCGGGGTGCACATCAGCCATGCTCCTGATCACTATGCAATGGCTTACAGTGGTAAATGAGTGCATATCTATGTTGGCCCACAAGATGACATTCTATTGTGATGCCCCATATGTTGAATATCCTTTGGCATTCCATGTGGTCACATATGAAGACTGGCCACATAGTCTTGGTACTGTTGCCTTTGGTGCCATGTTCAATAAGAGTCAAGTGAATAAAACAAAAATAGAAAAAAAATGCTCTTCAATCCACCAGGATTAGGAAAGGCATTTATTCTGTATTAACATCAGAGTTAATTCTTTAGTATTACTGTAATATCCTGTGTTGCCACGAATTGTTTGGAGCAGGGTCATGAATTCTAGGAACTGTGTATTGTTTGCAGTAACTACAGCACCACACTGATGTATTCCATTGCAGTCTTTGAGCATAGAGGTGAAATGTATTATGGTATGGCACTGATGCAAACAGCAATTAAACCACTGGAGTAATTCCACCATCTTGCTTTCCCAGCAGGGAACTGAGCTCACAGGGGACAATGAATAGAGAATTAGGGTTACAATATTGTTGCTCGAACTCTTGCCTGCTACACCCTAGGAACGTGGGACAGCAGACTAGTTTTCATCACAGCAAACAGATAATGCATTGACGCTTACATTTTTCAAATTTTGGCATCTGCCAATCCACACCTAAGAATATCACTTGCCATTAGCAGTTTAGTGCAACCTTCTTCAATATTTTAGTGCCATTTTCATTTCTGCCCAAAACTGTGAGGTTCAGTCGAGTCATAGCAGTTCAACAAGGCTTCCAAAGTACATCTCAACCTGCTATATGCAGCAGTATGTATCATGTACAAAATGCACTGCCACAACTCACCATGCTTCCTTCAACAGCACCTTCCAAACCCATGACCTCTTCCACCTAAAAGGACAAGGGTAGCACACTGATGGGAATATCTGTAAGTTCCCCTCCTAGCCACACTTGACTTGCAAATATACTTCAAAATCCTGGAGCTCCCTCCCTTAGAGCACTGTGGGTGTACCTGCACCAAATGGACTGCAGTGGTTCAAGAAAGCAGCTCATCACCACCTTCTCAAGGGGCAACCAATGCTGGTCTTGCAGCCAATGCCCACATCCCATGAAAACAAATGTAAAAAACTGTTCCTTTTGTTCAATTGACGTTAGCACTGGAGAAGACAACAAAACAGGCCAAAAAAATCACTGCTTACCTATGCACTGACATTAAGTAGTCATAGTTAGCAACTGAGAACAAAATGAAATCAGAGCTACGTCAATCTGTCCCACCACAGCACATAAAATAGCTACTTCGGCCTCAAAATAAAACCAGGAAGCAGTTTACATATTCTACCTATAGCTCTCTGCTGTGGGATAGATATAGAAGTGTTAATTTTTTGAGTTCACATAGCTTGCAGAGAGCCTCGCCCACTGGAGGCACTTCTTGGAAGCTCGGTTGCAGGCTGTGCATGGTTCTCCAACCATTAATTGATACAGTTGGATAATGCCGCATAGCGTATGCCTGAATCTCCAATATGTGTTCCTGGTGGGTGGGAATTCTTGCTAGCAATGTCCTCCTTTAACATGCTCCTTAAAACCTACCTCTTTGATCAAGCTTTTGCTCACCTGTCCCACGTTGTTATGTTAAAGGCGAGTTGTTGTTGCTCAAGTTAGACATTACCCCCATAAATTGTATTTTGAAATGTCAATGTACAATCGAACAGGCAGTATCAAGTTTACATTGGCATGTCTGCAATTATTGCTTCAAAGCAGAGCTACAGTCAATTTTCTTATGTAGCTTCTTGATTGCTTTTAAGTGACTCTTGTATTGGTAATTTTTTCAGTAGGCTGAGTTCTTTAAGTTGAGCAGCCTTGACATCAATTCCTCTATGTGTTGGTGTGTTTAAAGACCAACATTTTTAAATTGCAAATGAAAGAAAATTGGGATATAGCAGCTCTTTTAATTGAGGGACCTGACAAAAAACAAATGCAAATTCACATCTGCAGAGTGTGCAGGGATTCGGAAGGCTCCTGCTTTAATAACAAGTAGCCATTGGCATTCCCTGGGGAACTGTTCACAGCATCTGAGGCCTGGGGGGAAAAAACAGTCTCTATAAATATAAAAAATCATTTACATACTGCAAATGAAACAGGTACATTTGGTAAGAGAATAAGCAGCAAAAGGATCTAGCAAACAAATTCTGTCAATGTTTCCCACTTACCTCTTAATTCTATTCAATGTTATACTCTGATTTAAATTTTAATTGATATCATTAAGTTCAGTTATTTCCCCTAATTGCAACTTTAGAGAATGTCTGCTTTTCCTTTCATTCTTATTAACCTTTTTTTTATAGTGCTACCCATAATCTGATTGAGACACAGACAGGTCAAATATAGCTTAGAAAGGGCAGAAGCCCTCCACGATTATTACACATACATTATTTGTAATCTGGTATCTAAGATCCTTAGAGAGATTTTTTTTTTATTTCCAAAATATACTTTATTCATAAAAATCTGTAAAAATTACATTGCCAAACAGTTTCAAAACAGCAACAAAAAATACAAACATTGCAAGGGAGATCAGTTTCCTTCAATACTGTCATGAGTTTCTTCCCAACCCTTCCGTTTCACAATTGTCATGTCAATTACAGTTTTACATTTACAGCAATTGAGAATATTAACGATACAGTTCGAGGGGTTTCCCATGGATCCAGCCCCTCAGTTCAGCTTGGTGGGGGGACCTTACACTGTGGTCTTTCCCCATTGAGCCTTTGCTGTGGCTGCCCCAAGCTTTAGTGCGTCCCTCAGCACGTAGTCCTGGACCTTGGAATGTGCCAGTCTGCAACATTCAGTGGTGGACAACTCTTTGCGCTGGAAGACCAGCAAGTTTCGGGCAGACCAAAGGGCGTCTTTCACCGAATTGATAGTCCTCCAGCAGCAGTTGATGTTTGTCTCGGTGTGCGTCCCTGGGAACAGCCCGTAGAGCACAGACTCCTGTGTTACAGAGCTGCTTGGGATGAACCTTGACAAAAACCACTGCATCTCTTTCCACACCTGCTTTGCAAAGGCACATTCCAGGAGGAGGTGGGCGACCGTCTCTTCCCCATCACAGCCAACGCGGGGGCACTGTGCGGAGGGGGCGAGACTTCGGGTGTGCATGAAGGATCTGACGGGGAGGGCCCTTCTCACCACCTTAGAGAGATGGGTGGAGCAATAACCTTGGCAGCAGTTACATTGTCTATAACTCTGTTATAACTCTGCAAAACAGTCAGTGTGAAACACACATTATAATAAAGTAGGACAGTTACTTTTCACAATGACAGCAAGATTCCAGTTTTCCCTTTTGCAGCACCTATATAAGCAAATGCCATATTTGATGTAATGATCCAGATTGGGCCTAGAAGTGAGGATTTTATTTCTTGACAGGCGCAAAAAGATCCAAACATAAACATTCAGATTTTATGCTAATACATTCTGGGTGTGAACGTGTATCTTTCGTGACATTTTAACATTTACACAAAGGAACATGCATAAACGTTGCCATCTAGCATGAGTTTTTATGTGTGCAGATTTAAGATATATTTGTGCTTTTACATCTTTTTTTCTTTGCTCTTCATTAAGTTGCCAGTTTTAATGCCGGTAATGGATTTGAGTTGGATCTTAGTTCATTGACTGTAAGTTCCATTTAACAGTGAAAAGTAATTTTCCGCAGAGAGGAGTCTCTATTTTAATGCATATTTAACCCATATAAAAACAATACTTGTATTTATTATACAGGCAGGTTTGTTTGCTCTTATTGTGCTTCTCTATTCCTCGAGCTACTTTCTCAAGCTCAACTCATTGCAAAGTCAGGAATGAGGTAAACATACTGAAGTGGATTACCTAAAGGTAACTGGTCTTTGTTGTCAATAAATAGCTCGTGAAGCACTTTTTGAAGTGTAACCACTGTTGAAATGTAGGGAAATGTAGCAGCCAATTTGCACACAGCAATGCCCCCACAAACAACAAGGGCCAGGAAATTCCTTAGAGTTGCTCTCACTTTGATGCAAAATTTCCATTTAGACTGTTTCTGCCGCACTTCTGGTGAAGTAACACCGAGGGAGCAGCAGCAGCTTTGAGGAATTTCCTGTCCAAAGAGATTAATGACCATATAATCGATTGTTGGTTGAGTAATAATTATTGGCCAGGACACAGGGAGAACTCAACTTCTCCTCTTCAAATAGTGCCATGGTATCTATTACAGTCACCTGAGAGGGTAGACAGGGCGTCAGATTTAGGTCTTATCTGAAGGACAGCACTTCTAAAAAGGGCTATTTGACCAATTGTTTGTCAGCTGTATTTATCTACTGTTATCACATTCTCCTCACCTGTCATCAAATCTAATAAAAATCATCAAATTGGCTTGTGCACATGTCCAGTTAATTTTTTTTTAAAGTTCCATTATTTTCTCTCTACTATTTCTCTCCTCTCATGAAGGCACGATTCATGCTGGGTGACAGTCCCACAAACGTTGGTTGCCCGCCAAGTAGCCATTCTTCACGGGTAAGCTGAGACAGTAGGTGGCAGGAACCTATTCAACAGTGTGGGCATTACAAACTGCATTGGCACTGGCTTTAGAGACATATTAGTGGCACCAGTTCCTGTTAAGTGGGTCTTGTACAGCCAATGGCAAGCCCAATGTAAATGTGCCAGATTTTATACTAATTTAGGCCACCAGAAAGACCTGTTTCTTATTTGCAAACCAGCGATTTGCTATCAATTGTACTGGATCCACTAGGCAGCAGTTTGCAGTACTAAGATGATTGGCGAAAGAACCAAAGTCAATGTGAGGAAACAAATGATTAGGATTTGGAATGCAATGCCTGAATGCCTGACAGGATGGTGGATACAGATTCAATAGTAGCCTTCAAAAAGTAATTGAATACATACTTGAAGGAGAAAATAATTGCACTGATTATGGGGAAAGAGCAGGGGAGTGGGACTAAATGGATTGCCCTTCAAAAGAGCCAGTACAGATTTAATGGGTTGTGTGGCCTCCTTATGTTTTGTACTTTTCTGTGATTGTAACATCCCGTCTAAAGCCTTGCATTCATACAGCACCTTTCACAACCTCAGGACTCTTCAAAATACTTTACTGCCAATGAAGTACTTTTGTAGCCACTGTTGTAATGTAGGAAACACGGCAGCCAGTTGCACTCATTCAGGTCCCACAGACAGCAATGTGTTAATGGCCAGATAATCTGTTGCAGCAATGTTGGTTAAGGGATATGTATTGAACACGGAGGAGAACAGCCCTGCTCTTCTTTGAAATAGTGTGATGGGATCTTTTATGTCCACCTGAGAGGGCAGACAGGGCCTAGCTTGAACATTTCATCCGAAAGATGGATAGTAAGTAAGGAGCCAATTAGTCCTGGAGTTTATGTGACAATCCATGGATCTTAGGCAGAGTACATGACAGGATTGAAATATCACTGTATCACGAGTTCATTTTTCTTGATATATGAGCATTCGGAAAATTGTAGCCTGCAAGGATTAGAGACAAAAACACATCCAGATAAGGAGGAGGGTTGTGGAAGATGGATTTAACATGGTGCAAAGAAAATTAGAACCACATATGTTAATATAGATGGAGAAAAAAAATGGTCATCACAGAAAAATGGCACCTTATAAAAAAAGGGGTGGTAAGAGATAATGGAAAAGAAAGTATGATGACAGAGAGAAAAATAACATCATTAGGAAATCAGTTCATGCTAGAATCATATTTCATTGACATTGTTAGGACTTGTTATGATACCTTGAGCATTGAGCCAATTAATATATCTGGGGTTATTGGAGCTGCCGCCTTGATTGGCTATTGGTGTTCAGTTCTCCAGAACATAACATTGTTGTTGTAAAATCAATACTATATCAGCTGTTTTATGTTGCTCTTAGTCCTGTCTTGTAATTGGCTGATGATTATGTCATGTACTATCATTGAGAATTAACCTGTCAGTAGTGATGTCACTCTATTTAAACTGGATTGTATTTTTATGGTTGAATGAAAAAAAAAGGTGTTTTCTTTTAAAATCACTCACTGACAAATTGTAACACATACAGTTACTGATGTATATAAGGAAATCTCTTTAATCTCAATTAAATGATTCCTTGTGGCTCAGGCTTGAGCGTATTGTAGGATAGAATAGTGATTATGTATACAAAATTATGAGGGGCATTGATAGGATAGATAGGAAGAATCTTTTTCCCTTAGCGGAGGGATCAATAACCAGGGGGCATAAGGTAAGGGGCAAGAGGTTTAGAGGGGATATGAGGGAAAAAAATTTCACCCAGAGGGTGGTTGGAATCTGGAACGCACTGCCGAAAGGGGTGATAGCGGCAGGAACCTTCACAACATTTAAGAAGTATTTAGATGAGCACTTGAAACGCCATAGCATACAAGGCTACAGGCCAAGTGCTGGAAAATGGATTAGATTGGATAGATGCTTGATGGCCAGCACAGACACGATAGGCCAAAGGGCCTGTTTCTGTGCTGTCTAACTCTATGAATCTATGTTATCAGGCCAGTAATCCAGAGACCTGGAATAGTAATCTGGAGATATGAGTTCAAATGTCACTGTGGAATTTAAATGTAATTAATTAAATAAAATCTGGAATAAAAAACTGGTGTTATCAATGAACATGACACTACTGGATTGTTATTAAAACCCATTGTGTTCACTAATATCCTTTAGGGAAGGAAATCTGCTGTCCTTACCCAGTCTATGTGTGACTCCAGATCCACAGCAATGTGGTTGACTCTTAACTGCCCTCTGAAATGGCGTAGCAAGCTTTGCAGTTGCACCCAAGAAGGAGGCTCACCATTACCTTCTCAAGGGAAATTATCAATGGACAGTACATGCTGGCCTTACTTGTGACATCCTGTGAATGAATAAAAAGGTTATTACTCAGATACCAATATTATAATAACTATTATGGTATACAAAAGGCTCATACAACATGGTTTCCTGCAGACCTAAAGTGATCAAACTTAGCTTCTGTAGATGTTGGTCTTCTTACTGTCCCATGAGCTCTAACTACAAGGTGGCCGCTACCATCCCTCGTCACCCATCTTTCTTGTGTCAAAAAGACCTTCCAGGCATCCTTAAAGGACCTTCCCTTTTAATTTGAGTCATCTCACATGATACCTAGAATGTATATCGAAGTGAGGTTCCTTCTCACCAAACTGCCATAGAGCCTTATAGGCTGGATTTTGTTCTCAGTCCGACATTGGGTTTCGTGGTGGTGGGGGGGGCCGGAGAACCAGAGCGGCTGCCATGGAACCCCATGCCGGGATTGCTGGGCCTGATCTCCGTGCTGGCACCTCCGCCACTCTGCGACAGGACCCTACTTTAAATATTTAAAATACCTCTCTGCATAGATTTAAATGTAATTCGCCGCAATCTTACTTTCAGTTCCCAGTCTTGAGCTCATCGTGTGGCACTCACTCGCCTTCACTTTCCTGTCCAGGAGAAGGTGGTGCCACCGAGGTGGGGAAGGGGTCAACTCTGCATTATTTTGAACTGCTTGCAGGGCTGGCAGCATTTTAAAAATGGCGCCAGGACCTGCTCCGGCATCAGGTGATGCCATGAATGGCGTCGCCAATGCCGCCTCCGTCACGTGATTGGGGGGGGGGGGGTGCGGCCGCCATCAATCTGTTAAGTGGCTCCCCCACCGCGTAATCGCAGCAGTGCTGCAGTGCGGGTCCCGTGCGGGGTAGCCGCCATTTTCTGCACCTGCCTCTGGGACAACAAAATCCAGCCCAGAGAGTCGTAGAATCATTCCGGCACAGAAGGAGGCCATTCAGCCCATCGAGTCCATGCAGGCTCTCTATAAAACCTTGACATGATGGCCATCTTGATGGTTTAACTGTTAATCAATTGAACTTGATATTTCCTACTTGACATTGCAAAGGAAAAGGAGATGCCCTGCATCATTCCAGATATTTAATGTAATTACTGGCTAATCTGTCCATCAATTTTCTGTCCCTCCGTTGTCCCAGCCAACCTGCGACATTAACACATATCTTTAACTGACAATGACCTTGAGATTAAACATATCAGATTCTAAGGGGGCCTGACAGGGTAGGTGCTGAGAGGATGTTTCCTCTCGAGTGGGAATCTAGGACTAGGGGGCACTGTTTCAAAATACGGGGTCACCCAGATAAAATGGAGATGAGGAGGAATTTCTTCTCTCAGAGGGTCATTAACCTTTGGAATTTTCTTCCCCAGACAGCAGTGGAGGCTGAGTCATTGAATATATTCAAGGCTGAGTTAGACCGATTTTTGATCTACAAGGGAGTCAAGAGTTATGGGGGCAGGCAGGAAAGTGGAGTTAAAGCCACAATCAGATCAGCCATGACCTTATTGAATGGTGGAACTGGCTCAAAGGGCCGAATAGCCTACTTCTACTTCTATTTCTAATGTTCTTTATGTTTTTATGTGATTAACTTTGCTGGGACACTTGAAATAAACCAAATTCTCACACTGTGCAGATTTTAATAGGTGTCAGCTGTGCCTCAGTGATAGCACTATTACCTGTGGATCAGAAGATTGTGGATTCAAGTCTCACTCCAGTGACTTGAGTACAAAATGACACTCCAGTGTGGTACTGAGAGACTTCAGCTCTGCCTTTCAGATGAGGTGTTATTGAGACACTGTCTGTTCTCTCAGGTGAATGTAAAAGATCCCATTGACACTATTTTGCAGAAGAGCAGGGGAGTTGTAAAGAGAAAAAGAAAGACTTGCATTTATATAGCACCTTTCATGACCACCGGACATTCCAAAGCACTTTAGAACCAATGAAGTACTTTTGAAGTTTAGTCACTGTTGTAATGTAGGAAACACGACAGTCAATTTGCACACAGCAAACTCCCACAAACAGCATTGCGATAATGAACAGATAATCTGTTTTTTGTGATGTTGATTGAGGGATAAATATTGGCCAGGACATATCCTGGCAGATTATCTGGTCATTATCACATTGCTGTTTGTGGGAGCTTGCTGTGCACATATTGCCATGTTGCCTACATTACAACAGTGACCACACTTCCAAAATACTTCATCGGCTGTACTTTGGAACATCCTCAGTAGTGAAGGGTGCAGTGATGTTCTCGGAGCTGGAGTGAAGTTTAGCCGAGTTTAATAAGGCATATGAGGCAGCGACTGAGACAGCATGTCGTTGAACATAATGGAGTCTTCTTTATTCTATTTTACTTTCACTTTCTCTTTCAGCTCCCTCTGCTGGCTCATGTGTGCATGGTAACCTCAAGTGAACAATGTGGACAATGCAATTCAGAAAACACTCTCAAAACACTACAGATGCTATATAACAGCAAATGTTTCTTTTTCCTATTCCTATCAGCTTTAAATCTCAGTTTTAACTGTTCTTTAGACAAATTCTGACAACCCTTGATCAAATGTTAGATCAGCCTTTGGTGCTAACAGAATCCTCTATTTTAGTACAGAAACCATTGGTAAAAGTACAGTATAACTCAGTTCTTGATCCGACTCTGGAAGGGAGCGGTGTGAGCTCCCCATGGAGAAAGTTTTCACAGCACTTCAGATAGACAGCCTGTTCTAACGAAAGGCCATCAACCTAAACATTGGACTGAATTTTACCAGCCCCCTGACATTGGGGGTCATGGAGAGGGGACCCAGAAAATGCCTCTGGGAGAGGCCCGCCATGGGCCTTGATGCCGGGAAGGCCCTGCCTCATATGACCAGCGGTGGCGAGGCCTCGTGGCGGCCCCCTGCCGCTTGGCATCAGAAACTTAATTTACATATTGAAATAAATGGTAATGAATGAATAAATACTCAGCTCGTTGCGATGGCTGTCCTGTTCTGATATTCTGGCTGGTTGCCGGAACTCCCGTGCCTTCGGATCTCCGTTTGGAGATCTGAGGCGGAGCACTGGTGGGAGGGGGCAGGAGTGAAGTTTTCAGGGCAGGAGGGAGTGGGGAAAACTCTTGCTTTTGGTTGAGGGGATGGTGGGAAGGGGTTGAGGGTCAAAGTTAATAAATTTCAGGGGGAAAGTTCGGGATCGTAAGAAAATTGTTTTGGGGGGTCAGGGCAATTAATAAAGTGATTAGCTATTGGAAGGTGGGAGAAGGGATTGAAACTGTGAATAAATGTTTATGTTTAATTTTCTCTCCCTTTTCACTTTAAATATTGAAATGTTGTGGAAGGACCAAAGCCCTTTAAAAATGGAGCATTTTTAATGCTCCACATCGCTAAATATCGCGGCAGCTCCGCGGCACACCTCTCGAGTGTGCGCCGCGCTGTTTTGGAAAAGTTCAGCCCATTAACTCTGTTTCTCTCTTTACAGATGCTGCCTGACCTGTTGAGTATTTTCAGCTCCTTCTGTTTTTATATCAAAACAGTGAACACAGGCAGTTTATTTACAAACAATGACTTGATCCCCTGTGAATACTCCTCCACAATCCTGATACTCAGCACCATTGTACATACCATTTCCTGCTTAAATACATCACAAATACATCAGATTCTCAGCAGCTTAGTGACATTCCCATGGTCTTTAGTTGCTTTTTTTTATTGCAGGAATGCGGCTGACAGGTTTGCATGGGATTTCCTCGCCTGAACTCAGAAAACAGATGACATGGTAGCCCCATGTGAAAGTACTATTGGATTAAGGGAACTGCCTTCCATGAAATAAATATGAACAGCTGGTTCCCCCCACCCCCCGAACCATTCCGTCAATAATACAGAAACTGGTTCCTCATATTCCATATTGTGTTTGGCAATGTAAAAGCACGACTGTAAAGGTAAAAAAGGGGAAGAGTGATGCACAGAGGACACTGTGTGTAGAAACAGGAATAACAGTTATATAAAAGTACCCTATTTCACCCTTTCTTTCGCATTAACACTGCAGCATTCCTGCTGTGCTGCACTGAAGTGTCAATTTAGATTATATAGCTAAGTCGTGCAGCGCAGCACAGGCCTACAACCTTCTGAGCCCAGAGTGCGATCAATTGAACATTTGTTTCTCTATGAGAGCTTTGTAGAGCAAGTTTGCTACATTGGCATCATGCATCAACATTTGGCTACTTTATGTACAGCCTAGCATAATTTAGGGCATTGTCTGCAACAGTGTAAACAGTGGAAGGCATCCCAGGCTGATAAGGAACCATTCATTGATGTGTAGTTTTTCCAAAATTGATTGATATCAATAATTCAGCAAGATCAGTCCGGAGCACAGCTAGCCATCTATTGTTCAGCAAGCCAGTCTGCTGCCAGATCTGGCCTGGCAACTTCTCAGAGTACTGCCTCTCTCTCTGTTTCTGGCCAACTCCTTCTATTAACTGCACAAACTTGGAAGGAAGGATTACCTGAAATTCCTCTTCACCATGATTAAGTAATTTCCTCAGTTTTTGAACTGTTCCTCAGGTTCGCTTGCATTATGTTGTCAGTTCCTTTATAAAGTCGAAAACATTTACCAGGTCACCTCAAAGTGCTCTTTTCATTGGACATAAAAACACCCTGCTTAACCTTTCCTAAGAAGGATATTAGTTGCCCTGTGCTGCAGCCTCTCAAAAATTTTTCCAGGTTCCTCATGCTCAAGGCTTTCACAGCTGAAGAAGATATGATGAGTGATTTAATGATTTGCAAGGTCTATGTTAGATGACCTAATTCAGCACTGATAGGAACATGGGAACATAGGAACAGGAGTAGACCATTTAGCCTCTCGACCCTGCTGTGCTGCCACTCAATGAGATCATGACTGATGTCATGCCCAGTACAGGCATGATCTCAGTACAGTACAGTTAAAACCTGCAGCACTTAAAGCAGCCAGAAGCACTGCACAAAGAACAGCCAGGCGTTGCGCTAATAACTACTGGCAACACCTATGCAGCCATATTCAGCTGGCCTCAGACACTGGAAACATCAGAGGAATGTATGATGGCATTAAGAGAGCTTCTGGGCCAACCATCAAGAGGTTCGCCCCCCTCAAATCTAAATCAGGAGACACAATCACTGACCAACCCAAGCAAATGGACCGCTGGGTGGAGCACCACCTAGAACTATACCCCAGAGAAAATGTTGTCACTGAGACCGCCCTCAATGCAGCCCAGTCTCTGCCAGTCATGGATGAATTGGACGTACAGCCAACAAAATCGGAACTCAGTGATGCCATTGGTTCTCTAGCCAGCGGAAAAGCCCCTGGGAAGGACGGCATTACCCCTGAAATAATCAAGACTGCTAAGCCTGCTATACTTTCAGCACTCTACGAACTGCTTTGCCTGTGCTGGGACGAGGGAGCAGTACCACAGGACATGCGCGACGCCAATATCATCACCCTCTATAAGAACAAAGGTGACCACGGTGACTGCAACAACTACCGTGGAATCTCCCTGCTCAGAATAGTGGGGAAAGTCTTCGCTTGAGTCGCTTTAAACAGCCTCCAGAAGCTGGTCGAGCGTGTCTACCCTGAGGCAGAGTGTGGCTTTCGAGCAGAGAGATCGACCATTGACATGCTGTTCTCCCTTCGCCAGCTACAGGAGAAATGCCGCGAACAACAGATGCCCCTCTACGTTGCTTTCATTGATCTCACAAAAGCCTTTGACCTCGCCAGCAGACTACTAGAAAAGATTGGATGTCCACCAAAGCTACTTAGTATCATCACCTCATTCCATGACAATACGAAAAGCACAATTCAGCATAGCGGCACCTCCTCAGACTCCTTTCCTATCCTGTGTGGCGTGAAACAGGGCTGTGTTCTCGCACCTACACTGTTTTGGATCTTCTTCTCCCTGCTGCTCTCACATGCGTTCAAGGCTTCAGAAGAAGGAATTTTCCTCCACACAAGATCAGGGGGCAGGTTGTTCAACCTTGCCCGCTTAAGAGCGAAGCCCAAAGTACGGAAAGTCCTCATCAGGGAACTCCTCTTTGCTGACGATGCTGCATTAACATCTCACACTGAAGAGTGCCTGCAGAGTCTCATCGACAGACTTGCGGCTGCCTGCAATGAATTTGGCCTAACCATCAGCCTCAAGAAAATGAACATCATGGGACAGGACGTCAGAAATGCTCCATCCATCAATATCGGCGACCACGCTCTGGAAGTGGTTCAAGAGTTCACCTACCTAGTCTCAACTATCACCAGTAACCTGTCTCTCGATGCAGAAATCAACAAGCGCATGAGAAAGGCTTCCACTGCTACGTCCAGACTGGCCAAAAGAGTGTGGGAAAATGGCGCACTGACACGGAACACAAAAGTCCGAGTGTATGAAGCCTGTGTCCTCAGTACCTTGTTCTACGGCAGCGAGGCCTGGACAACGGATGTCAGCCAAGAGCGACGTCTCAATTCATTCCATCTTCGCTGCCTCCAGAGAATCCTTGGCATCAGGTGGCAGGACCGTATCTCCAACACAGAAGTCCTCGAGGCGGCCAACACCCCCAGCTTATACACACACAACTGAGCCAATGGCGCTTGAGATGGCTTGGCCATGTGAGCCGCATGGAAGATGGCAGGATCCAGAAAGACACATTGGACAGCGAGCTCGCCACTGGTATCAGACCCACCGGCCGTCCATGACTCCGTTTTAAAGATGTCTGCAAACGCAACATGAAGTCCTGTGACATTGATCACAAGTCGTGGGAGTCAGTTGCCAATGATCGCCAGAGCTGGCGGGCAGCCATAAAGGCAGGGCTGAAGCTGGGCGAGTCGAAGAAACTTAGCAGTTGGCAGGAAAAAAAGACAGAAGCACAAGGAGAGAGCCAACTGTGTAACAGCCCTGACAACCAATTTTATCTGCAGCACCTGTGGAAGAGTCTGTCACTCGAGAATTGGCCTTTATAGCCACTCCAGGCGCTGCTCCACAAACCACTGACCACCTCTCGGCACTTACCCATTGTCTCTCGAGACAAGGAGGCCAAAGAAGATATTCAGCATAACAAGTTCTGGAAATGAATTTTCCTTTTGTTTTAAATGAAGCACAATGGACATTAAAATTGGACATGGGCTGCAAAGATGGCTGCCGGACGTCAGATGGCTTCACTTGTGTATTCAAGAACTGACTCGCTGTCTGACAGGACAGGAGAATACCTTCCAGACTAATGCCCATCCTGAAACCATAGGGAGACATTCCTGAATTGAATGGTTTACTCCTGAAACAAAGATTGTCTTAACCCTCTTTAGGATGAATGTCTTAGAACAATAAACAGGATGAGGCTAATCAACCTATACACCCCCCCTCCCCCAACCATATCTGGCAAAGGAACTGTGAGAAGTTACATGGTGGGACTCAGTTTAAAATTTTAAAAAATACAGACTGCAGAGAAAGCAGAAGGCAGACAATGCAATCCTATCGTGCCTTAAAAGAACTGCAGACTATAGCAAGTTAGAGTCTCCGAACCTATTCCTTTTCAAGTCCACCAGTACAGAAAACCGACCTGGCCGAGAGCGTCTACCCTGAGGCACAGTGTGGCTTTCGTGCAGAGAGATCGACCGTTGACATGCTGTTCTCCCTTCGTCAGATACAGGAGAAATGCCGTGAAAAACAGATGCCCCTCTACATTGCTTTCATTGATCTCACCAAAGCCTTTGACCTCGTCAGCAGACGTCGGCTCTTCAGACTACTAGAAAAGCTTGGATGCCCACCAAAGCTACTAAGTATCATCACCTCATTCCATGACAATATGAAAGGCACAATTCAACATGGTGGCTCCTCATCAGAGCCCTTTCCTATCCTGAGTGGTGTGAAACAGGGCTGTGTTCTCGCACCCACACTTCTTGGGATTTTCTTCTCCCTGCTGCTCTCACATGCGTTCAAGTCCTCTGAAGAAGGAATTTTCCTCCACACAAGATCAAGGGGAAGGTTGTTCAACCTTGCCCGTCTAAGAGCAAAGTCCAAAGTACGGAAAGTCCTCATCAGGGAACTCCTCTATGCTGACGATGCTGCTTTAACATCTCACACTGAAGAGTGCCTGCAGAGCCTCATCGACAGGTTTGCGGCTGCCTGCAACGAATTTGGCCTAACCATCAGCCTCAAGAAAACGAACATAATGGGGCAGGACGTCAGAAATGCTCCATCCATCAATATCGGCGACCACGTTCTGGAAGTGGTTCAAGAGTTCACCTACCTAGTAACCTGTCTCTAGATGCAGAAATCAACAAGCGCATGGGAAAGGCTTCCACTGCTATGTCCAGACTGGCCAAGAGGGTGTGGGAAAATGGCGCACTGACACGGAACACAAAAGTCCGAGTGTATCAGGCCCGTGTCCTCAGTACCTTGCTCTATGGCAGTGAGGCCTGGACAACGTATGTCAGCCAAGAGCGACGTCTCAATTCATTCCATCTTCGCTGCCTCCGGAGAATACTTGGCATCAGGTGGCAGGACCGTATCTCCAACACAGACGTCCTCGAGGCGGCCAACATCCCCAGCTTATACACACAACTGAGTCAGCGGCGCTTGAGATGGCTTGGCCATGTGAGCCGCATGGAAGATGGCAGAATCCATAAAGACACATTGTACAGCGAGCTCGCCACTGGTATCAGACCCACCGGCCGTCCATGTCTCCGCTTTAAAGACGTCTGCAAACGCGAAATGAAATCCTGTGACATTGATCACAAGTCGTGGGAGTCAGTTGCCAATGATCGCCAGAGCTGGCGGGCAGCCATAAAGGCAGGGCTGAAGTTTGGCGAGTCGAAGAGACTTAGCAGTTGGCAGGAAAAAAGACAGAAGCACAAGGAGAGAGCCAACTGTGTAACAGCCCTGACAACCAATTTTATCTGCAGCACCTGTGGAAGAGTCTGTCACTCTAGAATTGGCCTTTATAGCCACTCCAGGCGCTGCTCCACAAACCACTGACCACCTCCAGGCGCTTACCCATTGTCTCTCGAGACAAGGAGGCCAAAGAAGATATTCAGCATAACAACTTCTGGAAATGAATTTTCCTTTTGTTTTAAATGAAGCACAATGGACAATAAAATTGGACATGGGCTGCAAAGATGGCTGCCGGACGTCAGATGGCTTCACTTGTGTATTCAAGAACTGACTCGCTGTCTGACAGGACAGGAGAATACCTTCCAGACTAATGCCCATCCTGAAACCATAGGGAGACATTCCTGAATTGAATGGTTTACTCCTGAAACAAAGATTGTCTTAACCCTCTTTAGGATGAATGTCTTAGAACAATAAACAGGATGAGGCTAATCAACCTATACACCCCACCTCCCCCAACCATATCTGGCAAAGGAACTGTGAGAAGTTACATGGTGGGACTCAGTTTAAAATTTTAAAAAATACAGACTGCAGAGAAAGCAGAAGGCAGACAATGCAATCCTATCGTGCCTTAAAAGAACTGGAGACTATAACATGTTAGAGTCTCCGAACCTATTCCTTTTCAAGTCCACCAGTACAGAAAACCGACCTCCTACTAATAAGTCTACAAGTAACTAACTTCATAACCTGCTGAAAATCCATCTCTTCGAGAGAATCCTGCAATGACTTTGATATACAACTCCGGCTATCGAATGCAACTAACTACACTTTGCGAGTGACAATGCCTTCTTCCCCAGGCCTGCAATGCAATGCCTTTTTATCCAAGACGAGTCAAATCACGTGACTTATGAACTATTCTTTTGATTGTAATTTGTAAAAGTGAACTATCCTCTTTAACGGCTTTCTTTCTCAAGTGTGTGTCTGTGTGAGTGGTGAGTGAGTGACATAGCATTAGATTTTTGGAGCGAAAGTGTGAATAAAAATAATCCTCTCTATTTAAGCCCATGAAAAGAGTGCTACTGGTTATTCAAATTGGCCACACATTCAGAGGTTAAGAAACATAAACATCATCCTTTTCAAAGCACACTAATTACAGACAGAAACGGGAAAAAGAACTGGGGTTTCAGTTCACTCTTAATTCTGTCCATAACACGGAGCTGTGACCTAACCCAATGGCATTTGCCGCATATCCTTTAATAACGTCAGTTAACAAAAATCTATTAACCTTAGATATAAAAATTAACAATTGACCTCACATCAATTGCCATTTGCAGAAGAGACTTCCTTTGCATGGAGAAGTGTACCTAGACGTTTTAGGCTATGGGCTGCATTTTACTGGGATGGCGAAATTCCACCACCAAGGCCAAAAGTGGCAGATGGCCCTTAATATCCTGCAAACTTTGATCAAATCACCTTTAATCTTCTAAATTCTAGGGAATACACCCTGGTTTGTCTAATCGCTCCTTGTAATCTAACCCTTGGGGTCCAGGTATCATTCTGGTAAGTTTCCGCTGCTCCCCTTTCAAAACTAAAAACCGAAACTTCCAAAGGTGTGGTACTTAAAACCGAACACAGTATTCCAGCTGTGGTCTAACCAGGGCTTTGTATAGCTGTAGCATAACTTCTACCCACCTATATTCTCGTCCTCTAGATATAAAGGCCAGCATTTCATTAGCCTTTTTGATTATTTTCTTTTCTTCGTCATGGCATTTTGATGATCCATGTACATGGACCACCACCCGTCCCCCCCAAAAACATTCTCTTCGGATCTCCACTGTTTCTAGCTTTTTCACCATTTAGAAGGTATTCAACTCTATCTTTTTAGGTCCAAAGTGAATATCCTTACATTTGCCTACAAAAAAATGTATTTTTCCACAGTTTTGCCTATTCACTTAATCTATAAGTATCTATTAATAATTTAATGCTTCCATCTACAATGCTTACTTATCTTTGTGTCATCAGCAAACTTGGATAGGCTTTCTATCCCATCACCTATGTTGTTAATAAATTTGATGAATAGTTGAGACTCGAAAACAGATCTTTGTTGGGTACCACTAGTTAAAGGCCTGTTCGGGTCTGCAAATGAGACCCAACCCGAGTCCAACAGAACCCCCATCTGACCCCGAGCCCGACCCGGCCCGAGTCCTTCCATTTTTTCCTGCGCCCGACCCGACCCGACCATCAGTTAACTTACCTTCCGTTTTTCACTTTGTTCCTTACCTGCACAAGCTTAAAATAACAGTAACATAACCATCTTTAAAGTCAAAAAGTAAATTAACATTAGAGTCACTTACCTGGGGTGGTGACAGAGCGTGACATATCCAGCCCGGCCCAACCTGAGCCCAAATGCCGGACCCGGAAGTGCGACCCGATCTGACCCGAACCTGACACATGTCGTCGGGTCCCGTCGAGTTCGGGTCGCGTAGCAGGCCTTTACCACTAGTCATATCTTGTCAATTGGAGTGCCTCCCTTCTCTCTGTCTCCTGTCACTCAGCCAATTTCCTAAACAGGCCAATAATTTGCCTTTAATTCCATGAGCTTCAACTTTGGCTGACAGTCCCTTATAGGGGACTTTATCAAATGCCTTTGGGAAGTCCATGCATGTAACATCGATAGACATTCCCGTGTCTACCACGATAGTCACCTCTTCAAAAAATGCAATCCATTTCTTCTGATATGCCCTTCTGCCCTTTACATTTCCGTGCTGGCTCTCTCTGATCAGCTGAAAATTTTCAAGGACAATGAGATCAATTTCTCAAAGGACCCCATTCTTTCTGAGGATACACCATCAGAGGATGTACAGAAAAGCAGCAATGCAAATACGCACTTAGTGGGTCCCGTTAGACAGTTAGTTCGGTTTTTATTGGTGCCTCGTAAGTCACAAGTGAACATGAGTAGACACTAGTGGCAGGGATAGCTGTGGAGAGTCTGCCTCAGAGGGAACAATCCTCTTCAAGCTCTGCTCAACTAGGTACAGATGCTGAGCCCCGGGAGCTATCATTGAGGAGAATGCTACTGGTGCATCAGCAACTTAGACAGTTACTGACAGACATGCCATGCACACTCTACACAATAGCAGGTAGGATGGAGGAATCCCACTCAATCACTAATGGATTTGCCATGCAGGGAATTGGGAGAATGACTGTCATAGAGAGTGGCCACCTCTGTGGAGCTTCAAATAAGGCTCTCAAACAAGTCCATGCAGGCCATGACCACTCCTGAGCAGACTTTGGATTCAACTTGTCTGCCACTTTAAACAGAATAACAGATACCTTATCTGTGGCCTTATAATGTGTTACAGCTCCATTAAGCCAGTCTGCAGCCGAGTGGCAGGAGTGCTGTGACAATGGCTCAGGCGAAGGATGATGGTGAAAGGAACAAAAATGTTGGAACTCTGTTCAAAGTACCCCTACTTCTCACCCATTATCCCCAACAACCTACCATCAGGTGCCAACAAGTTGCCTCATCTCCCAATGGCTGAGTCTGCCCCTGCACGGGTGCAGGTACAGCAGCCTTTGGCGGGTTCTCAGGGGCTTCAAAACCCAGAGATCATGAGCGAAAAGCATCTCAGAAGAGAGATCTGAGCAGCCTACCTCTAGCACTGGTGAAGCCACACATGATGCAACGTATAGAAGCAGTCGGAAGAGTAAATTGAAGAAATTGTAATTTACCCAGGGTATGCACATGGGTGTATAATAAATGTTATGTTGTTAAATTTCCCTTTCTAATAATGGAATGTAAAATTTATTAACACCAGTTCCACGTCTTACTTGCTATTGCACCATGAGTGTCAATACACACTTACACTTGTTTTATGATGAATGTTAATACATGATGGGATTCATTGGGTGGATGTGTAATGTGTGGATGAGTGGTTGAAGGACTGTTTAGTGCAAAAATGGGTGGGAACATACCACAGCATTTAATTTTTTATGTTTTGCTGTTTGAGCAAATGCTAGGTGAGCCTTTGGGATGTATGTGCGCAATGTACATGGCTGACCTGGCGATGGGTGCCCCAACTTCATCCTCCTCCTCTTCTTCTCCTCCACGTTCTCCTCATCCAAAGATGAGTGATGAGCCCCTTCGTCTTTCTCCACCTTCAACCCTCTCAGCTGCGCAATATTGTACAGCACATTGCTATCCTTCTGAACGGCCTCGCTGACGAATACTGAAGGACACCTCCAAACCTAAGCACTTGAATTGCATCATCAACATTCCAATGGCTTGCTCGATGACACAACTGGTGATCATATAGATTTCATGCACCTCATTTATGGGGTTCCTCACAGGCATCATGAGCCAAGTTTGAAAGGGGTTTCCTTTGTTTCCCAAGAGCCTGCCCTGAAGTCTGCTTCCTGCATTGAAAAATGTCTGGAATATTGGACTATGATGGTATGAATACATCATGACAGTTCCCAGGGAATCTGGTGTTGACCTGCATGAACCTCTTCTTGCGGTTGCACACCAGCTGCATGAATATCTGTTATGGTTTATAAAGAGTCCAGGTTGCTGTGGTGTTGCTTGGACTGCCACGTGTGTGTAATCGATGGTGCTCTGTTCCTGTGGGAATCCAGTCAGAAATGTGAATACGAGTGCCCACTCATTCTGGCAATTATCAGTACAGGGAAAGGTTAATGCGCAATGAACTCTTGGACCCTCAAGATGTCTCCCATTACACCCAGAAAAGGACCAGAGGCAAAAAAAATTGAGGGCGATGGTGACTTTCACAACCGCTGATAATGTATATCTGTGGTCATGCAGGTAGCAAACCTTCTTCTCTGAGGCTGCAGATGTTGGCTTCCAGCTGATGTGACGTCAGCCTGTGAAAACACTGCTCTTCTGAGAGGTCAAGGATGCTGAACCTCTGTCTGTAAATTCTGTGAGGTGGGTAGTCCCTCCTGCAAACTCAGCCCCTCTCCTGTGCAACTCCCTCCTGGCACGTCCCTCCTGTGCACATGCTGATCCCATCACAGCATGCCATCGAAGCTTCAAAGTGATGGTCTTCATCCTCTGATGTTCTGTCAAACACATCCAACTTGCTTCCCATCCTGATGTTGTCAGTTTGAAAGTTGCCAAAGGTTAGAAAAAGTTATATCCATGTAGGAACTCTCTGCTGGATGTTTTCCAGAGGGACCTGAGACACAAGCTGTGATAAGTGAGTTTTTATTCAGATGGAGCTCAATGTGGCTCAATCTCACCTCTGTTTCACTGGTCAGTTTACTGATCCCAGGAAACCTATGCTGGACATGTTAAAAGACCACATTAATGTCTCCTAAGAGTGTTAATTGCAGCAATAAGTGCCTGTCACCTGCACTAATTAATGCTCCAACTGTGGCGAGTAGGTTACTCGCAGGTATCCAAATATGCCTCCATTGAACCCAGACACGGACACATTGGAGCGAGTTGTGTTTACGATGTCAAACTCAATTACTTTTACCTGCCCCAAACGCACCTGTTCCTGGGGGTTAAAATTCCACCCCTATCAAGTGTTGGACTAGGAGAGAAGGATCGAGGCTGCAGACACTGGGAGAGCTGCTGCAGACTGCATGACTGGTAATACTAACAAACATGAGTGAATCCATCTGAAAATACTTCAATACTATAGATAGATATCACAATTGCAATGGCAGGACTTTAGAAAGATTTTAGGCATAGTTTGAAGCTGAACATAATTATTCACAGACTATTCTGGGTGCACATTTCAGCATGTTTACTAATAAAGTAAAGGATTTATTGCATATTGAGTCATATCATACTGCCCATCAATGTTACATGTCGATACATTTTAACATGGGTGACCTGTGAGCTTAAAAGAAACTATAATAATGAACTGTGATGCATAAAACAGGGCGAAGATAATTCTCAAAGGAAGAAAATTCTTAGGGGAGAAATAAAGTGAAACTCGGGTATTGAATTGGCTTCAGAACGGAAGATTTCTACAGCCAAAGCCAAATAGAAAGAAGTTGTACCTGCTCTTCAAAGCTGTGCAGCTGTGGTATTTACTCATGATTTCCTAGGGCTACATTCCTTCTGTAGTTTCCATGGGAAACTGCCACTTGTTGATGTTTTTGTTGGAATAAATCTGTATGGGAAAAAGCCAGATCCCCTCGGGGGCTTCAAATGTCCCTGCGAGAAGATATTACAATAATATCATACCTAAGCAGACTTGTCAGTGTAATACTCTTAATACAGCATGCTCTGTTTCCTGAACTGCTGCCAAATCCCCTTTCAAACTAGATCACTGTGTGATTTGCTGCACACTGAACTAGTAGATCTGATTGCTTCAAGGTAAATTTAATAAAGTTTAAATGCCAGCTTTTTTTGTGAAAACAGAACCATTTCCTTGTAATTGAAAACCGCAATAAATTATTTGTGATAGCTCAGATTTTAGAAGGCTCTAAATGTTGGCATAAGTTTGAAACATAATTAAATATTCTGAACCTCCTCAGGGTCATAGTGTTCTTTATCTGAAATGTCACTACATGAAAAGATCATAAAGGTTTGTTCATATGCTGTGGAACATAAAAACTTTCTTATTTTTGGCAGTCTTCACATTTTGATGAATTATTTTACAGAATATATTACTTTTATGCTGTGCTCCACCCTCATTACCTGTTTTTCCTTGGAAACCAAACATTTTGCATGTTACAACAAAATGTACCCTTTAGTTAATGTCCCAGCGCTGAAGCTTGCATGACTAAATCAGGAGCCAAGGACTAGCTTAAAGTAAGGTAATTAATAGCCTAAAATTCACCTCACAGAATTAAGTGCATCAATCGACACCAGACTGTAGTTGAATACAGTAGAACATTAAGCACCCAGAGTAATTAACTGCTTCAGGCTTCACACCATTGTCCACATGTACATTTCAATGTTATCCAATGAACAAAAGTTGGTTCTGAGTGATTCTGTATTGAACTGGAACTTTATCCTCCCTTCTTCCGGGAGTCATACGCATTCAGGTATCCACCCACGGATTTTAATCCAAACAGAAAATGTGATATCCCATTGACTAGAAGAATAGAAGCTCTGATGCAAATGAATGCTCAATATTTACAGGAGTTCAGTGGTTATGTTGTTGGACTAGATAATGTGTGTTTAAATCCCCCTATGGCTGTTTGGAAATTTGAATTCAATTGAAAAAAATCTGGAAATAAAAGGCTGGTATCAATATAAATAATCATGAAGTTGGCAGGTTATCATAAAAAAAACTCAACTGGTTCTCTGATATCTTTTTTGGTAAGGAAGTCTGCAGCCCTTACCTGGTCTGGCCTATATGGAACTCCAGTCTCACGCCTGCATGATTGATACTTAACTAGCTTCTGGAGCGGCCTAACAAGCCACTCAGTTGTGTCAAACCAACAAGGTTCAATAAGAAGGAGCAGTACCACCTTCTCAAAGCAATTGGAGATATGCAATAAATAGCGGCCTTTCCAGTGATGTCCACATCCTGAGAAAGAATGACAAAAATTTGCTTATGGCATTGCTCTATCCGCTAGTTTAACATATGGGTAAACCTCTTTATTTCAAATGAGTTAACATAACTGTTAAAATAGAGGAATATCACTTGAATGCAACATACGTTCATTGCTAGCATCATGCATAGTGATTTTTAGGCTGTAGCCTGGACCTTTAATGATTATGATGACGATAGATAAGCAATGGGCAACATTTCAAGAAATATTTCATGTCTCAATGAATATACATTCCATTTAGAAATAAAAACTCCATTGGAAAAGTAACTGAAGAGGGGGGCAGAACATATTGAGAGAATAATTAGCAAAGCATATGGCATATAGCATAGAGTGGTGCAGTGGTTAGCCTCACAGCTCCAGCGACCTGGGTTCGATTCTGGGTACTGCCTGTGCGGAGTTTGCAAGTTCTCCCTGTGACCACGTGCGTTTTCACTGGGTGCTCCGGTTTCCTCCCACAGCCAAAGACTTGCAGGTTGATAGGTAAGTTGGCCATTATAAATTGCCCCTAGTATAAGTAGGTGGTAGGGGAATTGTGGGGATGTGGTAGGAATATGGGATTAATGTAGGATTAGTATAAATGGGTGGTTGTTGGTCAGCACAGACTCAGTGGGCCGAAGGGCCTGTTTCGGTGTTGTATCTCTAAATAAATAAAAAAGAAATATGGGATCTTGGGCTTCATAAATAGAGGTATTGAGCACAAAAGCAGGGAGCTTATGTTGAACCTTTATAAAAGCTCTGGCCACAACTGGAGTATTGCATTCAGTTCCGGTCACCACACTTTAGGAAGGATGTGAGGGTCCTTGATAGGGTGCAGAGGAGATTTACCAGAATGGTTCCAATTTTGGCTTTTTTCTCCTTGGTGCAGAGGAGACTTGATAGAGGTGTGCAGGATTGTGACAGGTTTAAACAAGGTAGGCAAAGAAAAACTGTTTCCATTAGTGGATGCTACAAGGACTAGGGGTCACTGATTTAAGGTTTTGGGAAAGACATGTAGGGGATGTGAGGAAGAAATGTTTTACACAGCAAGAGATAATGACCTGGAACACACTGACTATGAGGGTGGTGGAAGCAGAAACCATCAATGGGCACTTAATGGAAGTAAACTTGCAGGGCTGTGGGGATGGAGCAGGGGAAAGGGGATTGACTGGATTGCTGTACAGAGAGCTGACATGGACTCAAAGCGATGAATGGCCTCCTTCTGTGCCATAATGACTCTATAATTATAGACGGTAGTCACAATGCAAAAATTCCAAGTGACATTTTGTCCAATATAATAATCTTCAGACAAACTACAGAGAAGCTTATGAAACGACAATCAAAAGCTGGGAATTTCTTTGGAGATGCTTCTGCGAAGTAATTTTAATGCAAGTGTGGCCATAACCCTAGTCATGTACACAAGCTCAGTTTCCACTGCATTATGGGAGAATTTACAGTCACTGAGTGGGAGCAGCTCTGAGTGAAATTCAAGATTTAGTTGCTTGTTCTTTTCATTCATAGATTTTGCTTTAACTTAATAGTTGTGGCTTGCTATGGATTAGGTGGCAGGCTATGAATTTAATTTTACAGCACGGTATTCAAGCACTATCTTTAACCTGATATATATTTTCCTTTAAAATAACAAATTATATGCTTATAAATGCAAAGTATAAATTAGACCAAACTTGTTGAAATTTTGCTGGCCGTACATTTGTTGCTAGCATAAGTAACCCGATGTTGCATTTTTTCCATGCAAGTCAACAGACCTATGACTCAGTTCACAAATCAAGATAATACACTACAATCAGAGCATTTAGAGTGGTTTATATGGGACTACGTTCAAAGCAGTTCTTAACTATGTTCAAAAGTAGCAAACACACTGGGCTAACTACTATGTCACAGTTTCCTAAACATCCTGAGGGAAATGAATCATACAGCCCCTGAAAAGAGCTGAAAACTCTTACATGAAGCGGTTAGAGGGGACAGATCTTTTAAGTTACTTTCTTGTCAGCAGAGTACAGCAAGAACACTTCAAGCAGAATTAAGAACTGGGACATAGGCTTCCACAGCCTTGCCATCTGCAAATATACATTGGAAGTTAGTCCCATGAAATAGACACCTTTCAATTTCCTTTCACTACATCTTAGAACTGATCAAATATTTACTTTAGTTGATTTTAACTATGTTGCCATATCTTTTTTGCAGAAATTAAGCTCTGGAGTTAGTTAAATATAAAAACTTAGTTGTTCCATTGTTTGTTTTGCTTGCAGATCAATCCTTTTTCTAACATTTACCTCACAACAGTTCACCGTCAGGTTCAGCTGCTTTATTACGAGAAAGCTAACTGATCCCCTCCACACGGCATTGTAGGTAAATGCACTGGCCAGTGTCATACTGAGCAGCACAGACTGGGATCAGCCTAGGTTTGATCTTTAGCCTGTGCTGAGTAGGCTGATCACAGTAGGGTGGCAGTGGGGATCACTACCATTGGCCTCAACCGGGAAGGAAAAAGTGAGTCTGGGTTCCTGCAGCTGATCATTTTCCTGTGCTCATCGTTAGAATGCACATGTGTGTATGTCTGTATATCTGTGTGTGTCTGTATGTCTGTGTGTGTCTGTATGTCTGTGTGTGTGTGTGTGTGTCTGCCTTTGTGTTCTTGGCTGAATTTTGCTGTGTACTGGCAAATCCCGCCACCAGGACCCAAAGCAGGAAGTGACCCCGCTTTGGCGGGCAGCAGAACCCAGGGCGACATATTTCTGGCAGTGGCCAACTAACAAACTGCCACCAGGGCCCCGTCCAATTAAGGACGCCCACGCAGAGAGCCGGCAGCTCAGCAGCTTCAGCAGCATCACCACTAGTGGTGTCCATTGCTGAGGCTTCAGCTCCAGGGAGAGGGCATTTCAATGGTGGGGCACCCTTGAAGGGAGTTGAGGTAGGTTGGGGGAAGCTGGGGTCTGGCGTTCGCAGTGGCGGAGGCGGGGGTCATGGAGCACCGGTGACATAGTTACCGCGAGGGCAGCCATTGCCGCCAGGGGACCCTCCGTGAGCCATGGAGTGCTCATAAAGAAGGCCCAACACCCCCCCAACTACAGACCACTGGGTGACCACCAGGCTTTACTGGGCAGTCTCCTCATGCAGTGGTGGGCCCTCCCAACGTGGGCAAAATGCCTCTTAGGTTCAATTGGCTAACGCAGGTGGCTGAGCTGCCAACTTTCCCACCATTGGCAATATGTCATGGCGACGGGAAGACATCAGGTTCCCCTCCCGATGCCTTCCCCCACCATTTTCCCAGCCCTCCCAGCTCCCAGCTCATCACCAATGGGCTGGCAAAATTCATCCCTGTGCAATTATGTGAGCCTGTCTGCCTTTATGTCTCTATCTACATGTCTGTCTGTCTGTGAGTAGGTCTGTCTGTGTGTTAGTATGTCTTCGTGTGTATCAGTTTGTCTTTGAATGCCTGTGTGTGTGTGTGTATCTGTCTGTCTTTGTGTGTCTGTCTTTATGTAACTGTCATTGTGTGCTTATGGCTGGAATTTCACATCTGGGCAGAAGGCCCGCTCACCAGCTTAATAGTCGGGGCAAGCCTGCCGTCGCCGAACCTGGGAGGCATGCAGAGATTTTACATGACCCAGGACCTTAATTCACCTCGGGCGGCCTTCCACCCCTCTGAGATAGGAAGTCCTGCCTCCAGGAGCTGCAGCCAATCAGCTCCTCAGTCCCAGAAGCACCACCAGGAGCAATGGCCACTGCTGGGACTGCACCCAGCTTCAGAAGGATCGTGGACGCTGACGCCGATAATGGTGTGGGTTTCAAACCCCGCTGGGGACAATCAGCGTTTTGCAGGCAGCGAGGGCAAATACTTAATGTTATTGGTATTGGGGGGTGAGAAAGGGGCGATAGATTAATTGCAATGGTGGGGGGAAGGGGTATGACTTTAAATATTTAAATTCACTGGCAGGGCTTGCTGCCCTTTAAAAATGTGATTGGGTCGGTGAGCCCCAATGTCTTTAAATGAGCCGCTGTGTGGTAGATTGTAGCGGCTCGGCGGCACGTGGCCCATATGTGCGGGCTGCCATTTCGGCGGGCTCTTAAAATCCAGCCCTATATGTCTGTGTGTATGTTTTTCATTGTGTGTATGTGTGTGTGTGTCTGTCTGTCCATGTGTATATCCTTATGTGCGTATTTGTGTGCATGTCTGACTTTGTGTCTGTGTGTACGCGCTTGTCTTTCTGTGTCTGTCTATCTTTGCGTGTGACACTGTGGCTGGCTGGTTAGCTTTGTGTAGGTATCTGTCCACATGCACATGTGACATTAGGTGAGAAAAAGTTTAGGCTCAATTGTGATGCTCCGACGGTACAATAGCTCCCGATTCTCACTGTTTAGACCCAATAGTAGACAACTTAATAAAGGCTAGTTATTCCTGTGGAACAAGCATAATTCACCACTTTCAGTATGATAGAGGAGAAAACTGGGGGGAAAGCAAAAAAGCTTACAGGAAATTATACCACTTGTTCTGTAGCAAAGCTTCAGGTTGAAGCTATCCTGTGTTTGTTAGCATCTCAAACCAATGTAAGACAGGCTTCTAAAGGAGATATCACACTTTTATTTCTAAAAATATACTTCATTCATAAAAATTTGCAAAAATACATTACAAGATAGTTCAAAACAGTTCAATTTCACATTTCAGAAAGTCCAATAGCGATCAGATTTCTTCGATACAGAAACATGAAGTGCCTCACAATTCTTGCCATTCCATTTTAAATGCAATGTAAATTGGCATTATATAGTAAAAAACATTTTGGTGCATACAGCCCGAATGGTTTTACACGGGTTCCAGCCACTCGGTATATTATGGCAACAGGACCTTACACAGTGGTCTTTCCCCATTGAACCTTTGCGGCGGCTGCCCCAAGCTTCAGTGCGTCCCTCAGCACGTAGTCCTGGACCTTGGAATGTGCCAGTCTGCAACACTCAGTCGTGGACAACTCTTTGCACCGGAAGACCAGCAAATTTCAGGCAGACCAAAGTGTGTCCTTCACCGAGTTAATGCTGCTCCAGCAGCAGCTGATGTTTATCTTGGTGCGTGTCCTTGGGAAAAGCCCGTAGAGCACTGAGTCATGCATTACGGAACTGTTCGGGATGAACCTCAACAAAAACCACTGCATTTCTTTCCAGACCTGCTTTGCAAAGACACATTCCAGAAGGAGGTGGGGAACTTTTTTGTTTAATTTCCAAAATATACATTATTCATACAAATCTGTAAAAAAATACATTACCAAACAGTTTCAAACAGCACCAAGTCAAAAATTACAAACAGAGCAAGGGAGATCATTTTCCTTCAATACAATCATGAGTTGCCTCACAACCCTTCCATTTCACATTTGTCATGCCATACACATTTTTACATTTTACAGCACACAAAATTTTCCCGATACAGTTCGAGGGGTTTCCCATGGATCCAGCCCCTCCGTTCAGCTTGGTGGGGGGACCTTACACAGAGGTCTTTCCCCATTGAGCCTTTGCTGCAGCTGCCCCAAGCTTTAGTGCGTCCCTCAGCACGTAGTCCTGGACCTTGGAATGTGCCAGTCTGCAACATTCGGTCGTGGACAATTCTTTGCGCTGGAAGACCAGCAAGTTTCGGGCAGACCAAAGGGCGTCTTTCACCGAATTGAGAGTCCTCCAGCAGCAGTTGATGTTTGTCTCGGTGTGCGTCCCTGGGAACAGCCCGTAGAGCACAGACTCCTGTGTTACAGAGCTGCTTGGGATGAACCTCGACAAAAACCACTGCATCTCTTTCCACACCTGCTTTGCAAAGACACATTCCAGAAGGAGGTGGGCAACCGTCTCTTCCCCACCACAGGCACCGCGAGGGCATTGTGCGGAGGGGTGAGACTTCGGGCGTGCAGGAAGGATCTGACAGGGAGGGCTGTTCTCACCACCAGCCAAGCTACATCTTGGTGCTTGTTTGAAAGTTCTGGTGATGAGGCATTCCGCCAAATGAATTGGCGGTCTGCTCGGGGAACCATCCAACAGGATCCACCGTCTCCTTTTCCTGTAGGGCCTTGAGGACATTCCTTGCAGACCACTGCCTGATGGATCGGTGGTCAAAGGTGTTTTCCTGCAGAAACTGCTTCACAAAGGATAGGTGGTACGACACAGTCCAACTGGATGGAGCATTCCGCGGCAATGTAACCAGGCCCATCCTTTGCAACACCGGGGACAGATAGAACCTGAGCACGTAGTGACACTTGGAGTTTGCGTACTGGAGGTCTACACACAGCTTGATGCAGCCGCACACGAAGGTAGTCATCAGGAAGAGGGCCATGTTGGGTACATTTTTCCCACCCTTATCCAGAGGTTTGAACATTGTGTCCCTCCAGACCCGGTCCATTTTGGATCCCCAGATGAAGCGGAAAATGGCACCGGGTGACCGTCACTGCGCAGGAGTGGGGTATGGGCCAGACCTGTGCCATGTACAGCAACAACGTGAGCGCCTTGCACCTGATGACCAGGTTCTTACCCACAATGGAGAGAGATCGCTGCCCCCACATTCTCCGCTTGTGTTGTACCTTGGCTACTTGCTTCTCCCAGGTTTTGGTGCACGCCCCGGCCCTTCTGAACCATATCCCCAGCACCTCCAGGTAGTCTGACCTGACAGTGAAGGGGACAAAGGATCGGCTAGCCCAGTTCCCAAAGAAGGAGTTGGGGAACAGTCTCACGGCTTCAATCTGCTTGGTAGTCTCCTGAGTTATACTACCAAATTAGTATCAATGCTCAGCCAGAACCACTTCACATTAAGACAAAAGTGGCTGCCAATTGCATTCTTAGAATTAATAGAACACAGAATTTAAACTTTATGAAAGAAACCAAATGTGACAGGTTATCAAGAATTACACAGAATGTACGGAACAGAAAAAGCCATTCAACTCAACAAACCTCCACTTAAATGCATCTACACTATTTGCCTCAAATCTCCATGTGATGGCAAGTTCCACATTCTAAGCATTCTCTGGGTAAAGAGTTTCTCCTGAATTCCCTATTGGATTCATTCAGACTATCTTGAGAAATGATCCACCAACAAACAATTTCCCCAAGGTGAAGCCATTTCATCAGGAAAAGTTACAGTTAGAAATGGCAGCTAAGATATCATTGCAAATAAGATATTATTGTGACACTATCAGTGACGCACTAAATGTCTAGGCAATTTGTTCAATTATCAACAATTTTCACTGGCCACTGAAGTGAAACGTAAGCTTAAAGCAAGCCCAGAAAACCAAAGTAAGTCTTGATCATGTTGAATGCATGACACAAGAAGAGTTCTGGTCCTGTAAAACCCTCAACTAAAATTATTCTGGTGCAACTTTAAAAGTTGACATCAAATGCAGTTTTGAATGGACTGTACAAACAACCTAATGAGATCCACTCTAATGCTCAGTACAGCTGTAAAGCATAAGGACTGTATGCTAACTTGAGTTATGATGTAGGTAATGAGTTGCCCAACTTGTTGGTTATAAAATGCAAACCAGCTGTGGGAGAGAACTGCTGTGTAATTAGAATTGAATGTGTGCAGCAAACTCGATGTAACATATGTTCTGCAGTCAAAGGTCCAGTGATCCAAACATCTTTTAGCCAATTATCCAAACTCTGTAACCTGGGCAAGTAATTTACTCTGACACTCCAGTGTGACACAAAGAGAGTGCTGAATGGTTAAAGGCTCAATGTGACACGAAGAGAGTGTTGGACGGTTAAAGGTACTGGCCTTCAGATGAGACATTCAACTGATGGCAAAGAAATAGAGGTATTCTGGCCAAAATACATCCCTCAAGGAAAATAAATTAATTTGTTATTCATCTCATTGCTGCTACTAGAGTCCTGTGTTTGCAAATTGCTTTCAGTTTCTACTGATTAGTTACCTTCCAGTCAAGCACTGTACATCTTGCAATATCCTTCAGGGAGCTGCAAGGGCTCGCATTCGACAGGTGACAGGTGTCCTTTTCTGCAGGGTGTCTGACTTTAGCAAATGCTGCATGTCTTGTGCAGAGCGCGGAAGCACATTTTGCTGTAAATTCACAAAGGGAAGATCAGGTTACAAAACAATGCAATGAATGCTTAACATTACCGATTGCGCCTTTCTAGAAAATAACCGGCCATTGTTGTGTTAAGAGCTTTGACACATTTCTAACAGATATGATAAAGTGCCATATATATGCAAATTCAATGACTGCAAAAATAATACTGTGACGGAAACCACACCTGCCAAATAGAAACATATTAATTTCGTCATATGGAACACTATTTGAACGCTTACTGGACATTGAAAATAACTTGTTTAAAAAGACCACAGAGCAGTGGCTGAAAACATGGCTGCACATTTGCATTCTGAGAGAAAGTTGCACAGAGAGACAATGGAAGTACTCCCTGATTTAATTAGCCAGATGTGTTTCGTCAAAAGTGATGATCAAAAGACATTGAGAGTCATTATCTGTGTAAGAGCCAGCATTCCAGCAACACCCCACCATCTCTCCCCCACCCCCCCCCCCCCCCCACTCCCCCATTAAGTGTGTCTGGTAAGCTTTGAAGAATCAGCAAAGTTTTGCAAGCGATGCTGTTTCAAACAAAGAGCTAGTCACATGACTAACCTGCTGGCCAACCTGGAAATTGATTGAACTGTGCATCACAGTAAAACTTTGAGGCAGACTGCATTTTGAAGACCAAGAGGAAGCAAGGTTTCTCTCTCTCTCTCTCTCCAGGACCCACAGAGGTGACTTAAGCCTTAAGACAGAAGACCCCTGCAGCCTTCTGGTACCAGCAAAACAAGTTTTAAAGTGTGCACTGGACCCCAACGAGAACTGCAAGACTTAACTCCAATCAAGATCATTACATCCAAACCAACAACAGTAATTGAATTCCATCTACTACTTGAAATCTTCCCCCCCCCCTTTAATTCTTTCTCCTCCTCTGTATCTATTTGTGTGCGTGTTTATCGTGTATGCATGTTAGCGTGGTTGCATCACATATTCTTAGTAGTTTTAACTGAATTAGAGTTTTAAGGTTAATAAACTTACACCTTTCTTGTTTAAACCTGAGAAAGCCTGTCTGGTTGATTCCTTTACAATTACAATTAGAAAACAGTGAGCAAAGACTCACTAAGGGAAAGCTTAAAACACTGTGTTTTTAAAAATTAAATCCTGTTACAGCCAAACCAGGAAAAGGGCAAGTGGGAAGCCTGAGAGCCCTTCCTCACTTGGTTGTAACAATACGCATGTATGATAATTTGTATCACACATTGGTTAAAGCTATTGTTTGACTATCAGTGGAAGCTCCTAAGTTGTCCTCAATGCACAGATCACTCATAGGACACCGTCATAAATTAATTTAATTGACTTCAGCAACTGAGAGTAAACTGCTGCTTCAATAATTTTATGCTGACTAACAACTACAGATCGCTATTAAACCAGAAAGTCAGACTATTTCTTTCCATAAAACATAAGAATAAATGAACACCAATAGCAGAAGAGGTTCTGAAGCCTCATTGCCATAGATTTACTGAGCTTCATAACATCGCCTGTCCCCACCCTTGCCTCAGCTCATCTGGTGCTGAAACCCTCAGCCATTGTTATCTCTAGACTATACCATCACCCTTTTAGCTGCCATGAACCTTCTGTAAATTTAAGCTCATCCAAAGCTTTGATGCACGTATTCTAACTTGCACCAAGTCCCATTCAAGCCTACATTGGCTCCTGGTCCACTAAGGTCTGTATTTTAAAGTTCTCCTAATTTTCATGTCAATTCATGGCTTCACCTTGCCCTATCTCTGTATCTTCCTGCAACCCTGCACTCCTCCAATTCTGGCCTCTTGAGCATCCCCGGTTTTAATCACACCACCATGGACAGTGTGCCTTTAACTGCCAAGGTCCTAAGCTCTACAATTTCCTCCCTAAACCTCTCCACCTTTCTATCTTCTCTTTTAAGATGCTGCTTAAAATCTACTTCTTTGACCAATGTTTTGGTCAGAAGTCCAAATATTTCCTTATTGTATCATATTTTGTTTGATAACACTGCTGTGAAGCACCTTGGGATATTTTATATTGTGAAATTGCTATATAAATGCAAGTTGTTGTGAGTTTTATTTTGCACATGAAACTTAGTTAAGCAAATATGTTACATTGTTAAATTTAGAAATAATTTTAAACCATCTTTTTTCTGTAGGAATGCAGTAATGGGAATGCAATAAATAAGAGAACAACATTAAGAGTGGGGAAGCACTTATTTCACTCTCGAGATGAACTACATCATTCATTCAGATCTCTAACATTCATGAAATATGAGTCACCTATGAATTAAACCCATTAATACTGCTTTACCAGTATCCGCCAGATGTTGAAAAGAAATGAAGTTCCTTTTTCTCATAGTAATGCTTGACGGTTCAATTTTATGTTAATATCGCATAGCTCTACTCAGCAATTTTCAATACCTAGAATTCAACTCAACTCACTTTTTTGGTCTTTTCCTTGAGGGGGATTGTAATGTTGTCCCCCAGGGGCATTGCTAGCAAAGGCAATTAACTTGCATCACATAGTCAGAATGAGCTAGATGCCTTTAGATCCAATCCTCACAGGGTGCCTATATCAACAAGCTAAACTTTAATTCTACTTGGAGATCAGTCAATATTCCCAATGCACCTGGTCTCTTTTTCAAATCGATTAGGTCACTCTCTGCACAATGGGATGTAGAAGATCAAAGACATGGTTTATCTCCCACTGTGAGGCAGCCTATTGACTGGCTACAGATTTCTCACTAACAGTTTTTTCCTCCCTTTTGATCTCCTCCCACACAGTATTTTTAATTTCTAATGCAATGGAGCCAATTATTATTCATGGCCTGGGGGTGATTTTAAATGGGCACAAAATTGGCAGTGCAGCCAATCTGCCCATGCTTTCATGTTGGCATGAGGCCTGATACATTTTGAGGCCTGGGCATTATGAACCATGCCTAAAACAAAGTTCCTGGGCCTGTTTCTTGAGTGGCCTCCCGCTGGCCCTCTAAAGACCTGAAAAAGCAGCAATGCTCTTCAGGGTCCTGCAAGGAGTTCTTGAGCCTCCCCAGCCCCAGCCTTGTCTCTTCTCCCGATGTCAGGATAGGCTGCAAAACCCTCTCCTCAGCTTTAACTTTATAGCAGGGACCATTTCCTTGGGTTGCCGGCACAATTTTTTTGCGCCTGCCCCATCAGTCGTGACATCACTCCCCTACTGCTAAATGAGAACTGAGCATTAAAATAGACCAGACTGCAGATCTGGGGTCTACACACCCTGCCAGCTTCCCTCAAAGGAGTTAAAATTTCCCCTCAAGGATCATTCTCATAGGTGTTTGCTGTATTCCCTCCAGGACCAGATTGTCTTGCTTTTTTCTCAGTAGCTGAAATTGAACACTGTGCTCAAAGTGTGGTCTAATCAGAACACTATAATATTTAAGCATGACACTTTATAAACTCCACTGTTTTGGAAATCTATCTCAGCATTCTACCTGTACTCTAAGGCTTTGGCTATGTAACTCAGCATTCTACTCATGTTGTCATCACTAACCCCCAGTAATTGTATATGCTGAGCACAAGTTGAAGAGTAGTCAAGATTTTCCTGGAGACCTGCACAAGTATATCGGCGCATCTTTGTCATTGGAATCCTTGAACAAAGCACAAGAAAGGGGAACTTATGGGCTAAATGACGTATGCCAACACTTATGGCGTTCCACATTTTCTTGAGATTTTTACGGTTCTCTGCCATTACCCTGCATCGATAACAACTGGAAGCTCATTTTCGTAGTTCTGGCCCCGCCCCTGAAAATAATGGGGATCACGATTTTGCAGGATCTTTTATAGTTCTTTTTAAAAAGTAATTGTTGAAAAGAGTAAACATTGGCTGGTCTGAGGCTAGAGGACAGGCTCAGCACACTTGTGGAATCTCTGCCCTCAAATTCACGCCCTTCTCTAAACGGAAGGGGCCAACCGATTCCAGTGTGAAGAGGTCGGCCTTGGTGGGAGTGGCACTTTTTGATGAGCGCCATACTTCAGATTTGCATTAGAAGAACATTTTAAAACTTGGAAATACCACCCAGTCAACATATGCGTGGAATTGTCGAGAAAAATACGGCTGTGTTGTGCTGCTTCCGAGTTGCGCCATCCATGCCACAGCATATGCTAAATATGAATGTAGCAAACTATGGAGGAAATTATCAATGGCAAGATCGAGCGCTAGACAGTTACACCTGCAATCTAAGTTGTTGCAGGAAAACGTGAATACATCTCTCAGCTAGCTGTCGCAACACAATTCATAAAAAATTTGTCACCTTTTATTTCCTCTCTTTATGCAGTACGTTGCAGCTGACTGCATTAAATTTAATTTGCATTGCTCTTACATTGCATATTTTGTCAAACTCATTTTAGGATTGCCTCCTCCGATTCAACTGTCTCTTCTATTTTGGTACCTTCTGTGAATTTGAGCAGTTTGCATTGGGCATGTCTTTCAGCACAGACTGGGAGGAAATTAAACCATGGAATTTCCTGCTACGTATAGATCAACAGCAGTGTATTTAACCACAAAGCTATTAGAGGAAGCTTCTTAATTATCATCTTTACTTACGTTTTAATGAGCAGCATCTACCATGTAATGATACCCAATTGTCTGTTCCTCAAACTTCTACAAGGGAACAGTTAATGAACTATCAGAAGCAAATAAATAACATCAAAAATAAAATAAACAAGCGTTAAGGCAATTGGAAGTTGCTAAGATTTATTCAGAAGCTAATGGCATTTTAATTTTCTCCAGTTTTCGACCAAAGTGCTTAGAGGTTCCGTGAAAGGTATTGCTGTCTCTTTAATGTGTATGGTAATGCTTCAGTTAATTTAATACCATGTACCCAGTCTGCACATCGTTCATCACCAGCTTTGCAATCTGATGTGCTTTCACCGCTAGTGAAAGCAGTGATGCTTTTAAACCTGCAGAATTCAAATAATAATTAGAAAATCCATTTCCTTGGCTCAGATCCTGCAGAGGTCATTTTAAGCTATGGCACATATCAGGCGGGTGGTGGGCAGGACGACCGTTACCCTCCACCTGATGGCACCAATGGAAAGCCAGAATCATTTTCATGACTGGGCATTATCTGCATATCTGAGTGTTCAGCGAGCACTGACAGGCAGCTTGTCGGTCAGGTTGAAGGGAAGGAGGGAAATCAGCTGGTTTCAATGCAGGGCTGCATCTGAAGTCAGTACTTAAGCAGGTGGATGGGTGGGGAGGAGAGCCTCAGGGGGACATGTATTATAAGCGCACAGAAATCAGTGCCAGGGGCTTCTTGTAAGCGCTGCTCAAGCGACCTGCGGTGGTTCCTTTGAGGACCGCTGGTTCGCCTGCTCAGTGCTCAGTTCTATCAAGAGGAGTGTGCTCTCTGATTCAATGGAACACCAAAATTGTATTGTGGAGCTTTAGGTAGGATCACTGGTGACCCATTTCGAGGCCTGTTCAAAAATTGAGTCGGTGGGCCTTGGGCTGCAGTGGGCAAGATTTTTTTTTTAAAAATGCAATCTGCATATCCTTCCATTTTCCAGCATAAATGGTACACAGATGAAAATTGCCCTCTATGTATTTTTTTTTATTTCGATGCATCTATACAGGCGCTTCTAACAAAATGATTGGGCATTATAGGGGCTTGGGGATTCAGCACATTCTTTTATTGCTGAAACCTTTTATCACACTCAATTCCCTTTAGGGTCAGGATATTTTATCATACTTCCTGTATTTAATCTAGTACCTTCGCTCCATATAATTATTCGGAATATTTACCCTTAGGCTATTACTTACTGCATCTGCTTGACCTTTCCTGGGCCTCTAATCAGTATAGTTTGACATTCTCTGATCCAACAGTGCAAGTGATGCAAATGCATTGCTATTGTTGCTGGGAACTGTAATAAGTCTGCTCACTGAAGCAAAGCCTTAAACTATTATTAACCCTTTGATGGATGCAGCAATAGTTCAGAAATATTAACGTATCATAGCCTTCTATTGTTAGTTTATTTGCCTGAGTTGAGGGATGGCCAATTCTGAGAAAGCATCTGTATCCAAAACATTAGCCTGTCTTTACGTTAAATGTAACTTCCTAACATTTTCCATTATTATTTCAGGTTTCCAACATTTGCAGTTTTTTCTTTTCATTTTGCATCGATGGTCTGTGATTCTGTGCATTTTGCTGTTTAGGATTTTTTGTGGACATTAAATGGACGAAGTAATGTGCATTTTTTGAAAACTAAAAAAGGACCTGCAGGATGATGACTTCCATTTTGAACTTTATGTGGCTGTTTGGGAAGGACAATACAGGTGTGTCCAGACCTGATACAAAAGCGAAATACAGTGAATGCTGGAAATCTGAAATAAAAACAGAAAATTCTGGAAATATTCAGCAGGTCTGGCAGAATCTGTGGAGAGGGAAACAGAGTTATAGTTTCAGGTTGATGAACTTTCATCAGAATTGGTTCATCAGTTAACATTAACTGTTTCTCTTACCACAGGTTCTGCCTGACCTGCTGAGTATTTCCAGAATTTTCTGTTTTTATGTGCCCTTCAGCCAACGAAGAACCTCACATGCCCTTTACAGTTCGATTTCTGACTGCCTGTTCTGTTAATACAACACAATTTGCAAAAAAACAATTACCATGTACAGAAAAAGAAAACCTTGCATTTATATAGTGCCTTTCATGACCACTGGACAGCCCACACACTTTACAGCCAATGAAGTGCATTTGATATGTAATCACTGTTGTAATGTAGGAAATGCGGCAGCCAATTTGCACATAGCAAGTTCCCACAAACAGCAATGTGATAATGACCAGGTAATCTGTTTTTGAGATGTTGCTTGAGGGATAAATATTGGCCAGGACACCGGGGAGAACTCCCCTGTACTTCTTCGAAATTGTACCATGGGATCTTTTATGTTCACCTGAGAGATCAGGCGGGCCTCAGTTTAACATCTCATCTGAAAGACATCACCTTCAGCAGTGCAGAACTCCTTCAGTACTGCACTGGAGCGTCAGCCTTACTTTCTGTGCTCAAATCCTGGAGTGGAACTAGAATCCAAAACTTTCTGACTCAGAGGCAAGGGTGCTACCAACCAAGCCACATCTAGCACTGCAATAGAATATCAAGAAAGATGAAAATCACATTTCACAACAATATCAGCAAGCAGTTATTTTTCAGGGGATAAGCAGTACAAAGAAAACCTATACATTGACGTCCATTTCTGTCTGATTATGCTTCAGTTAAAGCGCCTTGGGGCATTTTTCTATGACAAAGGCTCTAACAGAAACACAAGTTGTTGTTGTATTTGGTTGAGAACATGTCTTAGCTGTTGCAAACAGGACAAGGTAGATTCTCTGTGACATGTGGACGTGAGCAGAATGCTAGAATGGTATAGCACAGAAGGAGGCCATTCGGCACAACATGACTGTGCTGCTTGCGGCAGGGGCCTTGCATCTGCCTAAGTACTACACACCTCGAGTTGACAAACCTCCTGGGGTTGGACACACAGTTGCAATTGCTGGAAATGCCCAGCATCCTGCCTGGGATATCCGTAACTGCTCCCACAATTGGAAGGGCCACAGGAGCCTTTTAAAGGGAAGGAAATTTATTGGGCTGTCAAAAAGAAATAGAAAAATGTTCTACTTTAGAGTGGACCTCGATACAGCCTTCGTCCAAACATGGACAAAAGAGTTAAATTCCAGAGGTGAGGTGAGAGTGACTGCCCTTAACATCAAGGCAGCATTTGACCGAGGATGGCATCAAGGAGCCTAATAAAACTGGAGTCAATGGGATTCAAAGAAAACCTCTCCACTGGTTGGAGTCATACCTAGCATAAAGGAAGATGGTTGTGGTTCTTGGAGGCCAATCATCTCAGTCCCAGGACTTTATTGCAGGAGGTCCTCAGGGTAGTGACCTAGGCCTAACCATCTTCAGCTGCTTCATCAATGACCTTCCCGCCATCATAAGGTTAGAAGTGTGGATGTTCGCTGATAGTTGCACAGTGTTCAGTACCATTTGCAACTCCTCAGATACTGAAGCAGTTTGTGCCTGCATGCAGCAAGACCCGGACAATATCCAGGCTTCAGCTGTTAAGTGACATGTAACATTGGAACAGCACAAGTGCCAGGCAATGACCATCTCCAACAAGAGAGAATCTAACCATTTCCCCTTGACATTCAACGGCATAGCTAGTGCTGAATCCCCCACTATCAACATCCTTGGGGGACGGGGTGGGGGTGGGCGTTACCATTGACCAGAAACTGAAGTGGACCAGCCATATAAATACTGTGGCTACAACAGCAGGTCAGAGGCTGGGAATTCTAGAGTGAGTGACTCACCTCCTGTCTCCCCAAAGCCTGTCTACCATCTACAAGGCACAAGTCAGGAGTGTGATGGAACACTGTCCACTTGCCTGGATGGGTGCTGCTCCAACAACAGTCAAGAAATTCGACACCATCCAGGACAAAGCAGCCCGCTTTATTGGCACCCTATCCACCACCTTTAACATTCACTCCCTCCACCACTGATGCACAGTGACAGCAGGGTGTACTATCTATAAGATGCACTGCAACAACTCACCAAGCCTCCTTTTACAGCAACTTCCAAAGCTGTCACCTCTACCACCTAGAAGGACAAGGGCAGCTGGCACATGGGAACACCGCAACCTGGAAGTTCCCTTCCAAACGTCACACCATCCTGGATTGGAACTATATTGTTGTTCCTTCACTGTCGCTGGGTCAAAAACCTGGAACTCCCCCCCCTAACAGCACTGTGGGTATACCTACACCCCATGGACTGCAGCAGTTCAAGAAGGTGTCTCACTACCAGCTCTCAGGGGCAATTAGGGATGGTCAACAAATGCTGGCCTTGCCAGAGATGTTCACATCACATGAATGAATTAAAAAAAGAGGAATAAACAGCCATGCAGATGGAACAGATAAAGAGCTGATTCAAGAAGTTTCTCACTTTAGCATATGGTCCCCACAGTCAGTCGTGCAATGTGTAATTGCAGTCTCCAGTAGTGCATCAAATCAGGAAGAAATTTTTGGACCTAAATAAATCAACAGTGTAAATCTACCCATTAGTATTGTTACGACCAGGTGAGAAAGGTGTCTAAGGGTCTTTTACTGTCTTCACCTGGTCTTATTGTAACAAGGTTTAATTTTAAACACACTGTGTTTTGAGCTCCCAATTTGTGAATCCTTGCTCACGGCTTTCCAATTCTAAGGCAAAGAAATGAGCACACCAGTTTTTCTTAGGTTTAAAGAAGAATAGTGAAATTTCTTAAACCTTAAACTTAACCTCTCATTTGGTTAACGCTTATGGATACATGCCGTGCCCCACGCTAGCATGCATAGGCGATACACACATGCAAATAGAGACAGAAAAGAGAAGAAAAGTAAAATAGAGAGATTTGAGGCAATCTCTGAGGAGTGGGTTTTACTGTGCTTCGAGCTCGCTGTAGGGTCCTTGATTGTATGTAGTCTTGCTTTTTGTTGGAGCCAAGTATTCTTCTTAAACCTTGTTCGCATAGGAGACTTTTTTCTCTTGGGGTTCATATGTCTTCAATGGTTTCCGAAGCTGGTGAGAGTGAGATGAGAGCAAACAGGAGAGAGGTGTTCTCAGTCCAGGAGCTAACAGCCTTCTCTGATTTCAAATTTCTTGTTGGAAGTTCAAATTCAAAAACTCCAAGTCAGTCATGTGACCCAAACCGGTCCGACCACGTCTTTTTGTGTATTCAGCCATCTTAGCAGTTAACCTGGAATGCTAGCCTTTCCACCTTCAACATCTGGTAATCAAAAGTCCACTGTGAATTGGAGCAGGGAATTGCCCCTTTGTCCTTTGAAGTACTGTCTGTTGATATGCTAATGTCTCTCTCCAGCCAAAATCTCCAATTGTTTTTTAAAACAAGTTCTTTCTTCACCAACAAACAGTCCAAAAATCAATGTTCATGTGGCAAAACTAATTTTTCTCATTCTTGGCAGGTGGGGGATTGCCTGACAGTATCTTCAATGAAGAAGATGCACCCAGTACAACTGCCCTATGCAGAGCATTCACACTAACTTCCAAACATTTGAATGTTTACCATACATTACCACTGACACTCCTGGCACACCTGATGATTTTAAAACTGTGTCACATAACAAATCCTATCAACAAAATCTACCTGCTTGATATGTGTTCATGTACTCAAGCAAGATGGGCTGTGGGACAGACAACACTGTGTACGGTCCTAACACTTCCAACATCTCAACATAGGTTTTCTGTTTGTAGGGCAAGGATGCACGCAACAAAAACTGGACAAACTTCAGTTTGAAAGGAAAAAGGCTGCACATTGATATAGTGCTTTTCTCAAAGCACATTTCAGCCAACAAAGTATTTTCGAAGTGTAGGCACTGTTGTAATATAGGAAACACAGCAGCCAATGTGCACACAACAAACTCCTAACCCTTGATTGTTGTGCTCAAGCCCTGGAGTTAGACTTAAACATAGAGCCTTTTAATTCATAGGTGAGAGTGCTACCAACTGAGCCACAGAAGTTAATGAACGCATAGTGTATGGGGTAGCACTCAACATTGTGCAATGAAACATTTTGTGGCATTCACATTCTTCATCTGCTTCATCGAAGATACTGATGGGTGTAAAATTTCATTTGTTGATTTATTTAGTTCCAAAATTTCTTCCTAATTCTATGCAGCACTGGAGACTGCATTTACATATTGCATGGCCTACAGGGGACAGAGGCGTAGAATTTGAGGGTGATTGTGACCTGACTTGTCACTGATGATGTCAATGCTGTGGTGAAGGCTGTCTGATCACCTTGCAGGACTTGCACAACTCCGACATTACTTCCTTGTACACCTTAGCCTTGAAGTTTGTTCTCTTCTGATAGTTCAAAACTGTAATGACTAAGCTGTATGAACTTGGCTTCATAGAATCATAGAATGAAACAGCACAGAATGAGGTCATTCAGTCCATCATGCCTATGCCAATTTTATGAAAGAGCTATCCAATTAGTCCCATTCCCTTTCTCTTTCCCCATTGACCTGTATTTCTTTCCCCTTCAAATATTTATCCAATTACTTTTTGGAACTTATTATTGAATTTTCTTCCACCACCTTTTCAGGCAGTGAATTCCCGATCATAACCACTAGCTGCATGCATCATTTTCTCCTCATCTCACCTCTGGTACTTTTGCTAATCACGATAAATCCATGTCCTCCGATTACTGACCCTTCTGTTCCTGGAAGTGGTTTCTCCTTATTTACTCCATCAAATTCCTCCATGATTTTGAACAACTCTATTGAACCTCCCCATAGGTTGTCTGCTCTATGGCAGCTTCCCAGCTTCTCTAATCTATCCATATAACTGTAAAGGGTGGACATGGGCAGGGATACCTTCCTGCCATTCCTCCCATTCATATTTTTCTTATACCTCCAAAAAAGCTCAGGCATAAGATTTTATATCCATTTTTACAATTGAGTTGCAGCAATCAATATTTTAGAAATTCAGCTTTGAGTTATCTCCTGAGAGTTAAAGAGATGACTGGAGGCTTCCAACGACCACTTTATAAGGGCAGGTTAAGTGTGGAGAGTGATCCCTGTGTTAAACTTGGAAATTTGAATGTAGCTTGTTACCATTAAATTGAAAGGACTCTTTCCCATTATTTCCTGGTAGCACCACCTGCACCCCCACCCCCCACCACCAACCCTCCCCCACCCCACACCCCACCTCTACCCCCACATAGCACACCAATGGAAATAATGCAACTGGTCAGAAAATTGGCCCAATATGTCACAGCTGGTGATTTGATATAATAAATGGAGCCATTTATAAGGCCGAACAAATGCACTTAGCTTCATCAATCATGAATTATGACTCATGTCAGTATCAGCCATGGCATATCCTCCATTTACTTCCAGTGTGTACTAAAGGATAATTCTTGTCATAGCATAACCAGTGAACTACACAGCTAAGCAGGTCATTTATGACTGAGATGAGTGGCCACATAATACAGTTGGAACATTATACTGGGATTGCAAAATCACATGGAATATCCAGACCCATTTGAACATCAGAACCTACAGAGCATTCTGTTGTGCATTGCAGGAAATATCACCTTTTCATTTAGAAACTGACGTAAAATGCCACAGTGAAAAGGCAAGGAGAGAAGATGAAGTGAATCAAGAAGAAATGCTTAAATGATACCAAGCAGCATAGAAAAGCTCTAGGCTGGGGAAACCATGGCATAGATTTTTTTATTATAATGTCATTTTAATGCTTTACGGTTGCCGTTATAATTGGAAAATCTAGGCCGATAGGTCCTTTAGGAGTGTTGACTGGATGATCTTTCTCAGCTTCCTCCTGATGTCCCACCATCACAGTTGGCAAGTTTCAGCCAATTTGATTCACTCCATGTGACATCAAGAAATAACTAAGTGTATTGGACACAGCAAAGGCTATGCGCTTCAGCAACATCCTGGCTGCAGTGCTAAATGCCCGTGCTCCAGAATGAGTCATGGCTCTAGTCAGACTGTTGCTGGACAGCTACAACACTGATATCTACCCTACAATGTCGAGAATTACCCAGGTATATCCTATCAACAACAAGGAGGACAAATCCAACCTGACAAATTGCTACTCTGTTAGATTAGTCCCAATCATCAGCAAAGTGATGTAAAGCATCAGCGGCAGTGTAATCAAGTGGCACTTACTCAGCAGTAACCTTCTCAGCTCCAAAATATCACTGTAAGAGTTCTAAGGGCACCATCCTAAGCCCAACTATCTTCAACTGCTTCACCAATGACCTTTGTTGCAACACAAGGTCAGGCGTGGGGCTATTCATTTCCATCAAGTGAGGCCATCTCCAATAAGAAAGGGTGTCAGCTGTGGTTCAATTTGTTGTACTTTTGCCTCTGAGTTGAAGGTTGTGGGTTTAAGTTCACTTCAGGATTTGAGCACAAAAATGAAGCACCAATGCACGCTTAGGGCATGCTGCTCTGTCAGAGGTGGTGCCTTTCAGATGAAACACTTAAACCAAGGCCCTGTCTGCCATCTCAGGTGGATGTAAAAGATACCAAGGCACTATGTTGAAGAGGAGCAGAGGAGTTATCCCTGGTGTAATAAAAGCAAAATACTGCAGATGCTGGGGAAAACTGAAATAAAAACATAAAGTGCTGGAAATACTCAACAGGTCAGGCAGCATCGGTGGAGGCAGAAGAAGGGTTAACGTTTCAGATCTGTGACCTTTCATCAGAACTGGCAAAAGTTAGAAAAGAATGATGAAGGACTGGACTAGGGTGGCGTGGAGCGAATGATCTGTTTGGAATGCTGACAGGGGAGGGGAAGGGAAGATGTTTGGTAGTGGCATCACACCGGAGGTGGTGGAACTGACAGAGGTTGTTCCTTTGGATGTGGAGGCTGGTGGGGTGGAAAGTGAGGACAAGGGGTTCACTCCTCCATCACCCCCGACATCTCGTCCCTTTCCCACAGCACCTTCCCATGCAATCACAGGAGGTATATTACCTGCCCTTTTACCGCCTCTCTCCTCACCATCCAAGGCCCCAAACACTCCTTCCAGGTGAATACTGTATTCCCTGCTCACGATGCGGTTGCCTCTACATTGGAAAGACCAAACGTAGATTGGGTGACTGCTTTGTGGAACACCTCCGCTCAGTCCGAAAGCATGACCCTGAGCTTTCGGTAGCTTGCCATTTCAACACCTCCCCCCCCCTCCACTACTGCCATGCCCACATTTCTGTCCTTGGCCTGCTGCAGTGTTCCAGTGAACATCAACGCAAGCTTAAGGAGCAGCACCTGTTCTTTCGATTAGGCACTCTACAGCCTTGTGGACTGAGCATTGAGTTCAATAATTTCAGAGTGTAGATGGGCTTTTTAAAATATTTTTATATATTTTTAAAATTATTTTATTTTATTTTTTAACCATGTGCCTGTTTTTCATGTAGACAGAGCTGCTCATTATCTTGCCATTAACACTCTCTTTGGACTAATGCTTTGTCTTTCACCATAACCATTAACACGCTCTTTGCCTTTGTCCCATGACATCTTTGTTATTTAATCTCTCCTTCCCTCTGCCCTATCACACACCTTCTCTTTTGTTCTCTTCCCCACCCACCACCACTCCCCCCCGCACCCCCACCCCACCCTTCACTTGCTTAAAACCTAATTCTTTTCTAACCATTGTTAGTTCTGATGAAAGATCACAGACCTGAAACGTTAACTCTGCTTCTCTCTTCACAGATGCTGCCTGACCTGCTGAGTATTTCCAGCACTTTCTGTTTTTATTTCAGTTATCCCTGGTGTCCATTTACCAGAAACTCAACTAGACCAGCCACATAGTTGCCTTGGCTATCAGATCAAATCAAAGGCTAGGTATTTTGCTGGGTATTTAATTCCACAAAGCCTCTCCATCACCTCTAAGGCCTCATATCATTCTAAATGTACATGCAAAGCATCCCTTAATCCTCCTTCTCTTACAAATGGCAAACAGAAATGTGGGCAATCAGTCATACATTAAATTGGAGTTCACTGTATTACAATGTGAGAACACTCTAGCCTCGCTATAATACAGTACTTCAGAGACAAACATTTTGTGCATTTGAATGAGGTTCTTGTTATAATAAATCTCAGAATACAATATAAAATGTAGCATGAGGAACTTAGGTTCAGAGGCCTTACAGCAGAGATAGTTTTACAATGGAGAGAATAATAATGAAGGTGCTGTGGAGCATTATAATAGCAATTAATGTCAATTTTGCACAGCCTACATTCTGCATAACTAAACTCATAACAAGACAGTTATTTGTTTTTCCAATTACCAAATGTTCAATTCTGTGATTCTTGATATTCAACTAGGTTTGTAACAATTTCCACAGGAAACTTCATAATGTTTTTCAAAGTATTCTAGTCGATGTAGTGTGGCATTTCGCATGAAGAGTCAAAACCTAGTGTCAACTCTTGCTAGTGTTCCTGCTTGTGCCAGAGAACCTGGCATGAGGGTAGTGGAAGTTGGCAGCTGTTCTAGGTTTCAGCTGCTCTTCTTCCTAAACAACAGTGGTGAATTTTTGGGAATGTAATCCATTTTGCCAGTGTTGAAGAGTGCAATTGCTTTCCCTGTGATATATTGCTCTCTCAGTGAAGGGCCGATTCCTGTTTCTACGTTGTTCATTCAATTTCATAGAAGCTTGTGCCTTTGAGTAAAAATGTTAACAAGAACTCTCGAAGGTATGAAAGCTAATTTTATGAGTTTAATCCCACTGTTGTGTGAAATGTAATCAGTTTTGTGTTTGTCATTTTCATATACACTGGAGGTGAATTTCTGTGGGGCTGCTTCCACTCGTCTGCAACAACTCCAGGGGAAGAGGCCCGGAAACCCTGGACAAAATGGCGTTCCTTCTGTGGTTTCCAGGCATCTGCTGAAATTACAGCAGACCAGTGAGAGAAAGGGCAGCTGACCTGAATAGCTCCAGGGATGAAAGATCAATCTGCTGGCCACTGCTGCAAGCAGTGGGGCGGCACAGTGGCGCAGTGGTTAGCACCGCAGCCTCACAGCTCCAGTGACCCGGGTTCAATTCTGGGTACTGCCTGTGTGGAGCTTTCAAGTTCTCCCTGTGTCTGCGTGGGTTTCCTCCGGGTGCTCCGGTTTCCTCCCACATGCCAAAGACTTGCAGGTTGATATGTTAATTGGCCATTATAAATTGCCCCTAGTATAGGTATGTGGTAGGTAAATATAGGGACAGGTGGGGATGTGGTAGCAATATGGGATTAGTGTAGGATTAGTATAAATGGGTGGTTGATGGTCGGCACAGACTCGGTGGGCCGAAAGGGCTTGTTTCAGTGCTGTATCTCTAAACTAAACTAAACTAAACTAAACATAAACTAAAATGTGGGAGGTTTCCTGTATGATGTGCCTGCTGATCTCCAGAAGGAGAGATAGTTAAAGTGAGTGCACAGACTATACTGAAACTGAAGAGGCCCACAGTCCATTGCCATAGGACTGGGGATGTCCTGGTGTTTCTGTTTCCTTCCCCTGCCACTCTATAGCTGGATTCATCAGCCCAGCCAAGTCAAGGGTTTAATTAAAATTGAAATTGAATGCTATTGTCAAAGTTCACAGCCACCATCAGCCACCCTAGTGCCTGACAGATTTTTATGTGTATGCACCGCTCCCCCTAGCTCAGATCCTAGAGGGTTTGACATTTATGTGCTGTTTTTAATGCACTGATCATTACATTCATGCCAACTTGTTGTTTGCATTATTTCAACAATGGTGTTGCCCCAAATGACTTTTTTGAATTTAAATTTGAGTATGTTAATCAAATTTAATACCTAGAATGTTGGAAACAGGGCATTGCACATAACATCACCAGCACATCACCCTTCCCTCTGAAGGCATTGCAACCTTCATGTTTGGCTTTCCCTTGTTCAAGTTAGAACTAAAGCTGCATCTCCCACAGAGCCAAGCTCAAATTCATAGCATCACAATGCAATCTATAATCGATTAGGCCTGTTTTTTAGCGTTTTAAATTCCACCTGAGCAGTTCAATGTCAGTGCACATAAGGGCATTTAGTAAAGTGAATCTCTGTCCATTTGTGGGGATGAATCTACTCTGAATGATCTCTGGTAGGGTTAACGGTTGAATGTTTGTGAATGTACCTGTGAGCAGGTGCATGCACAAGACACTTCAATGTGCTAGATTACCAAATAACAATGTTATTACACATATTAAATGTAGAAAATAAGCTTCCATCCATCTTCACAGTGGCATGCTGAAATAGTTTCATAAATCTCAAAAGAATTCCTTTTGGACATCACTAGTTTTTAATCCTTATCCTAGTTATTAAAAGGATTAAGTGTTTTCCTCTCTCTCAGGGTTTGTATAGTTCACTTAGAAAGTATAAAATAAGCTTCCCTAATCACTCAGTGGATAAGCGCATCATATCGTGGGTAGTGAGCCATTCTCCACCAAGAAAGGCTCTGGTTCATAGTGATTTAGTTGATGTCAGCCAGGCTAGTGGAGAAGCAATAAAACTGGCCACACAGTCCCTGGATTAGGGAAAATAAAAATAAATGAGAACTCTCAATCCTGACAGTAATCTAATGACCTCTTCTGGAAAGTGCATGCTTGTGGATATTGGACAATAATAGGTTGATATTTGTCTCTGTTTCCCTCAACAGTTAAATATCATACAAAGACTAACTATACTTATTGGAGTCACATTTCACTGCCTTTGCCTGGCGTTAATGGCTGCAAAATGGGGTTGGTAGCCTCACCTATATTATAACCTGATATGTGGTCTGCTTTGAAAGAAGCTTACTCTCAGGTGTCCAAGGAGCTTGCCTGTTTCATGTGATAGGCTCCTTTTAATACAGAAATCAGAATCCCATGACGAAATAGAACTTCGATTGTCATTTTGGTGTGGAACTGATTGAAGCCTGTGCAGTGCACACTCCGTCTGGTTCCAAGATTGATGGAACTGAACAGATCAAAGGTGTGTGTTGAATCACTAATGCAGGCACTGTAGAAGCCCACAAAAATAATTTAGGTCACTGCTGCCTTGGGGGCCCTATCCTCTGTGATGACAAGAGACACACCCCAATCCCCCAGCAACTTACTTTGCTGGTAGGCACCCTGGCCTGGTGTTCTGGTGAGGCACATTGGGTCACCTGTTTGGGGCCCTGCAGCTCACTTGTCAACGATAAATGAGGCTAGGATCTTAAAATCACTGAGGGAGGAGAGTGAGGCAGCATCTCCACAGAAATGAACAGCTGGCTCATGTGTTCCACTGGATGGTCATCAAGATGTCAACATTGATGCCATTATCTTTGCTCATACATGACAATTGGCTATTTAGATGAGGCTGATGAGGATTTCAAGAGTCATGGAACTGTTTCTGGGAGAGCCAGTGCCTTCAGGGAAGGGGCTCAGAAAAAGTGGAGGAAACTGGGGAAGAAAGAATCAAAACATTTTGGGTCCACATGCGATCAGGGCACTCTCTTAAGAATTGCTTCACTACACAATTATTTTTCACCACTTCCCCCTCTCTGGAGTTATCCCCTCCCCACCCTTCTTCCCCGAAGAGTGTGGGCCAATGTCCTGTCCGATTTGGACGGTTGAGGCTTACTTGCATGTCATTGGCTGGGCTGCTCAGATATTGGGATTGCTAACTGGCCGCCCCACCCATTTGGGGAGGCAGGATTTCTGCCCAAGAGCTGCTGTATTCAAAAGACAAATGTACCTCTTAAAGAGAGGTTTTTGAGTCACCCTGAGAAGAGTTCATCCTGCTTATTTTTGTATGACGTCTCAACAAATGCCACCTGTTCTTTGCTCCTTTACAGTAAGCATTCTGCTATTTCTCCAGCTACTTGCAGCATTTGGAGAATGTCAGAGGCTTGAGCAATGAGGTTCAGTAATGTGACAATGGAGGTCCTGATAGAGGAGGTAATGACAGAGGCAGTCCCTTTTCCCAGAGATGGAACCAGGGTCCTTAGACAAAAACAGCAACAATCCTGCAATGAGGTTTCTAAAGTCTTCAGCACTCACAGAATTACCCTAATGGCCTGAGTTCAGTGCAGCAAGAGGTTTAATGAATCATTCCAACATAGCAATGGTGAGATACTGGCCTACTTCTCTCCATTTATATGTCTCATGCCTTTCCATAGCAAATTTTTTGGGAGCCCACTCTCCAAGCACCCTGAAGTCTTCTCCCCCTTCACTCCTCAAGCTTCTTCTCTACTCTGGTTACAGCAGATAACCTCCTTCTAGCTACAAGCAGACATACATCTGCCCTCATAACAATCACAAGCAGCAGGTGGGGTATATCTGGTCACGACGAGAAGGCCTTTCACTCTTCTGCTATTTGCTTCCATGTTTTCTCACTGCAGCCGTTCTCTTACACAAGAGCATCTCCCCAACCCTCTCCCAACTTCTCCCTTTCTAAAGGAAGAAGCATCACACAGCTGAACAACAGTTTGCCCCAAAGAAATACTAACCTTTTGCAACTTTTTCCTGCAGGAGAAGATCACCTGCAGCAAGAGGGAGAAGCCCGGCCTGGGAGGAGTTGGAAGGAGGGCCAACCTCTATCCACCCCTCACTCAGATAAAGAAAGAAGCAATCTAGATTGTGAGGCAATGAACAACTAGAAGCATTGGAGATGGTGAAGCTGGTGCAAGCTCACAGCCAGCTGTCTGCCTTTATTATCACAATTTCTCTCCTCCTCTTCATCGGTCCACCATTATCTTGCTAGAATCATTCCCACTTCTCTCCTCACTCACCTTCAGTTGCAAATCTTTCCACACCACTCAACTGATACTTTTAGCAGAAGTGCTCACCACTTTTGTCTATAGGTGCCTGCCCCTTTAAAACAAGCATGCTAATTTCTAATTCAGGCATTAACTTCCAAGGATTGCTGGGTGTTGCCATCCCTTGGCGCTACTTCACTTTTAGCCAATTAAAAATAGCATTGGGGTCCTAGTCACATCAATGGATCCAGATTTGGGTAACATTATTAGGCGGCCACCTGGGTCGCCTAAACTGAGGACAACCCAGAAAATGACACTTGCAGTTGACAAAAGTGGGACATTAAGTCTTTCTCCTTGTTTTTCGGAGGCACTGCTGACCTTTTTCTGCCAGGTGAAAGACCTCAAAATACAACCCATTGTTACAATGACTGGTTGAAGCTTAAAAAATGAGCAAGAGAAAGTGAGATCAGAGTTTTCTTCTATTTTTGTTGTTATTCTCAATCTTACTTCCACACTAAAATATACTTGTCTATATTAGATTAAAAACCTTACACCTGCATACACTTCCTGTCAATGTTTCCCATTATATGTCCATATTTATAATAGAAAGTGCCTATCTGAACTTGTAGTCTCTTAATAATCCATCATCTAATATGTACTTTTTGTTTGTCGTGTTTCTTGTCAAACTCTTACTGTCATCCTTTGTTGATTGACTCGAAATGAGATAGCTGCAATTCATTGAATGTTTTTATATTTTTTATGTTTTTGTCTTTTGATAACTTCATAAAAGTTTTCACTTGAAGTCCTCAAATTCTCCCAAAATCCTGGATGGGAACTTAATATATTTGCCAAGAGCTGTAGGCTCTCTTAACTGTGGGAAGGTCCCTGTAATTTGAACAACTACCAGCCAAATGGCCGCTTCTGTGTCGTGCATTTTCTATGTTTCTACATTGCTCACAATCTTTCAGGTAGAACCTGGCGCAAATGATGCAAATATAACCCTTCACTCCCTTAATGGATTTACTCAGTTGCTTTTGAAAAAAATTGAATAAAACATAGATGCAAAATTCCAAAGATTTTATTCAAGTAAAATTTATCTTACTATTATTTAAACAGGAAGGTTTGTGTGTATGTCTGTGTGTGAGAGAGAATGAGAGCACAAAGAAAAATCCATTTCAAACATGACAGGTTGCATTGATTGTATGCCTGTTCTAGCTTAAGTTTGCGTCCATGTTATAATTATTCTATAAACATCAGATTTATATTAAGTTGGGAGACAGAGATAGACGGCGATATTTTCGGCCCTGCCAAGGCAGCAGCCAATTAGTTTAATTCAGAGCCTTGTTAAGGGCAGTTAAAGCAGGCCAACTGGGATTTTCCAGTTGGCCTCCAGTTTCCTGATGAGACAGGAGCAGTTTAACTGCCTGGAGGTGGGCACCCAGTGGCCGGTCAGACTGCCAGCACTCCAGACAAGCGTACAGGCCCTCCATGTCTGCCTGGGTGTGAGAATGCCCATATGCCACCATGTAGAGGGTTTCGGCCCACCCCCACCAACCCCCACAGAGGTGGCCTGGCTGCTTTTTCTATTTTTTATTTGAATTTTTAAACAAGTTGGTGAGATGGCAGCTTCATGTTGAAGTGCCCTCTCAGTTACTTGCCGTTAACTGCAGCCTGCAGCTACTCTCAAGCTGGAAGACCTCTGATTGGCCATCCAGCTTTGAGAGCCCACCGGCTGCCCTTAATTGGACAGGGAATCTGTCCCCATGCCCATTAAGGAGGTGTCCCAGACAAAATCCAATGCTGGTGACTGTTTGCCCGCCAGGGGCAGGTTCAGGACCCAGAAACACTCGACTCCTGATCCAGGTCCGAAAGTGAAAATTCAGCCTAGACAGATAGACAAAGAATGAGAGCCATGGGTAGTGAAAAAGAGACAGCAAAGCACCTTCCGTCATCTAACTTGAATTTTTTTCAGTTGAGCTGAATTTTGAATATTTCTCAACCAAATAGAAGGCCAATTATCACTACCCTTATTTCATTGCTAGTTAGGAAATATTAAGATTCTGACTACTGATAGTGACCTGAATTTTACCATTGTTTTCGGGACCTTAACGTTGGGATGAAAAGCAGGCCTTGTCAGCAGCGGGACTGGCTCAGCGATTTTACCACAGGCAGCCTCCTAATTGGCCACCTTCGAGCCCGCTGTCCAATTAAGGATAACGGGCAGGCTCCTGATGCTGCCGGTCCAATCAGAGGGCTTGCAGCTCTGAAGCCTCAGCAATGCCACAAGAGGTGCTGCTGAGGCAGGCAACAGACCTTGGGAGCTTGGACAGACAAGTTTTAAAATAAAAAGAAAGATTTCACGGGGGTTGAGGGTCGGAGGGGAAACCCCTCCAGGGACATCATTGGGGCCGCGGGGGCTGCCTTCCTTGCCCCTGGCCCCCTCTTTATGCTTTGGCACCTCTGGCTCCAATGGCCACCCGGGTTGCCGTGGGGAGAGTGCCTCCAAAAAGCTGGCGACCTCCCCATATGTGAAGGGACTGTTCCACTGTCAGCAAAATGTCGGGAGCTCTGTAAAATGGCCCTTAATCTGGGTTTTAAGTATATAAATTGACTGCCCACTTCCTTGGAGTGAGCAATTAATCCACATCGCAGCTTACCACTGGGAAAATATCTGGCACGGCTTCCCACTATTTTACCAGCCACTCTGCCTCACAGTCCGCCACTCAGGGGGCCGGTAAACTTCTGCCCTGTGACAAGGAGACAAATAGACACAGAAAGATGGTGGGCCTGGGGGGGTGGAGGGGGAGGGGGGGGGTGCAGAAACTTGTTCACGTAACGCCGCTTGAAGTGGCGCTACACAGAATGTGGCAATTCCCCAGAGCAACAGTGCTGAATGCCGCTACCTGTGTTACCTGCATGACATTCACCATTAACATCATTGAAGAACACCACCCAAGTCTCACAGGTAGTGGCCCGTGGAAGTGACTGCCCCTGGGGAATCTTCGTAGCCTGTGTAGCGCAATTGAAGCAGTGCTATGCAAATGAATCTTTCCTCCCCAGAGAGACAGGCTGAGAAAGAAGCACAAACATCCAGAACCAATCTCAAATCATTAAATCAATATTTTCAGATATCTACTAGAAATCTCCAGCCAATACTGGGATCTCACCCACTCCTTCCTACACCTTCACTGTCGACAGATGGAAAGAATCCACTAGTAATCTAGACCTTGCAGTACAGGACCAAATTCTGCCAAACTTCAGCCTTCCCTCTATGGTGATACCGGGGGCTGAATTTTACAGGCCCTCCGATGTCAGGGATCATGGTGAGGGGGGGGGCCTGGAAAATTCTTCCGGGAGAGACTCGCCATGACCCCTGATGCCAGGAAGGCTCCGTCGCTTTTTACTGGCAGCGGTGAGGCCTCAGTATGCCCCCCCACCCCCCCCACCCCGCCATGCAGCGGCAGTGCCTTCATTTCCATATTATAATAAATGCAAATAAATGTTAAATAACTTACCTGGACCAGGGCGGTCGTCCCACGGCGATATTCCGGCTGGTGGCCGGAAGTCCCGTGCTGTCGGATCCCCATTTGGGGAACTGAGGTGAGACACTGGTGGGGAGGGGGAAGGAGTTTAATTGTCAGGGCGGGGGTGGGGGCAGAACTATTGTTATTGGTTGTGGGGATGATGGGAAGGGTTGGGGATCAAAGGTGCTGAAGTCAGGGGGGAACATTCAGAACATCAAAAGTCGCTTTTTTGGGGGGTATGACAAAATATTAAATGAAGACTCAGTTGTGGTGGGGGAGAAGGAAATCACAGTAAAATTAAAAGTATTCTGCAGTTTTCTTTGAAAAGGAACCTTTAAAAATGTAAATGAGACTGCAGGGCCTGAAGCCCTTTAAAAATGGCGCCGGGGACAGAACATTGGTCTCTTCTACGCCATCGGGGGCGGCCACTCCGCCCCCTCCATTTAAATGATCCCCTGTGTGAAATATCGTGGGGGCTGGGCGACAGCACATCTGCACGGGAAGAACGCTGACATCAGAGCGTGCCGCAGCAATTTACGGCATGCTCATAAAATTCAGCCCCAGGTCTCAGGACCCTCCCATGCCCCCCAACCTCAGAAGCGCCATTACAGTGCTGCCAGCATTCCAGGATACCCACTCAAGTTCTGCTAAAAACACCCTCTCTACCACCAAAGCCCAGGATGTGACCCTCCTACACGCCTTCCACCCCCACCAACTGCTAGTGCAGTTCAGCTCCACTTCCGATCCAGCACACGTAAATTGAAAATACTGATCTCCAAATGGTAATTTACACATCATTTGGCAATGTACCCTTAGCTTTAAAAATGCCAAGGAATAAAAATCAAATACACAAGTAAAGGAATTTGTATTAAACAGTCTCAGGATTAGGGGCTGATCTTTGGAATTCTCTGCCCTAGAGAGCTGTGGATGCTCCGTCATTGAATACATTTAAGGCTGGGATAGACAGATTTTTGGTCTCTCAGGGAATCAAGGGATATGGCGAGCGGGCAGGAAAGTGGAATTGAATTCTAAGATCATCCATGATATTTTGAATGGGGGAGCAGGCTTGATGGGACATATGGTATACTCCTGCTCCTATTTCTTCTGTTCTAGTGTTCTAAAATACAGTTTTCACACAATAAGGGATGGAACCATGGAAATTGATATTCCCAAGCTACTGGTAAATAAATCCCAGAATATACAGTAATAAAAACACACATTTTAATTTATTCAGTCACTGTAAATTAGTGGCCCTGATGTTTAAGTCCCACATGACATGAACACCCCTATTGTTATAAAACAACATTACGCTGACTGCCCAAGACCACATTCACAGCAAATCTTCAGGTATAAGAAATGAGATTGACCCTGCTATTCTATGGGGATTTTATACTATCTTAACTTCACGGGAAGATCAGATCACCCCAGCCACCCGAATATTGACATAAATAAATACAATATAAATCCAGTCTCTTGATTTTCATTTCCATTGACACCAACGTCCCAGTTAAGTATTAACTTAGGTACTTGAAAAATGTAAAAGTAGCTTTATTACAGATGGGTCCTAGTACTCCATTTTCTTTTCATTGCAGCTGATGGAAACCTCAGAAGCAAAATCGCGCACACACCTGCGATCGGGATTTGGCACTGCAGAATAAACATTATTGGCCCTATATCCTTGAAAAGAACAAAATTTACACTGAGTTTTATCTCCATGTAGTTTCAGACACCCGGGGGATTTAATTTCTCCATAATCATAACAGGCTGATAAGAGACATACCCCTGGGAACTGTACCTGTAATCAGCTGGTTGGGAATCCAATCCTGTAACCTCATCTAGGATAATGGAACGAGTAAGTTAGGAAAAGGAATTGGGCAAATTAATGCAGATTTAGCCAACCCATAAATCTAATACATTGGCCTAGTTTGAGGTAGTATTGTACTCACAACAAACCAATGCATTGACTCTCATTTTGGCTCAAGTTTTAGTCTCAGACTTACAGGTTGCAATGACAGTATGCAGTCTGTGCTCATTCATCAGCCTGAGATGGACAAGGAAAAAGCATTGTGAACCAAATTTGGCACGTACCGAGCCAAGATCTACAAGGGCACATGCAGCTTCCTTAGTATAAGAGTGGCCACTCAAACCAGGACAACGTTTCTCCAGTGTTTCTTCTGACCTTCTGCTGAATGTACGGTAGGAGGAAAGGAACACAGGAATAAGAGGAGGCCATCCAACCCCTTGGGTTTGTTCTGGCATTCAATGAGATCATGGCTGATCTGTATTGTAATTCCATCCACCTGCCCTGGCTGCATATCCTTTAATACCCTAGGCTAGCAAAAATCTATTGATCTCAGATTTAAAATTATTAATTGAGCTAGCATCTTTTTGTGGGAGAGAGTTCCACATGTTTACCACCCATTGCATGATGAGAAGAGCCCCTGCGGAATTTCCAAGAATATAAAAAGAAAGAAATTTTCATTTATACTCCAAGCCTGGTAATAGAAGTACTGGTAACAGGTAAGGTAAGTTATCACATCTCTAGACAAGCAAGGAATACAAATAAACACACCAATGAGAAAGGTAATGAGTTGGCTGTTTCCAGGAAGTGTCTGTTGAACTACTTCCTGCCCTATATGTGCAGCAATTGTAATTAAGGGGATGTGTCCTTCACCCCAAATTTTTGGCATGGGGTGTTTCCCCTCTTTGATAGAACTTTAGAAATTTACAGCACAGAAGGAGGCCATTTTGTTCTTTGATTCAGCAATCCAAAATAAATTTCATTTTTTCCCCATGCATGGTAGGGGAAGCAATTGTAATGAGAATAGAATTTTCATTCTGTTGACATATTGTGTGGGTATTTTGGGCAGCTGAAGGTGGATTCCAAGCAGTCTTGTTAAAAAAAAAAGTATCTTGTGTCTCTGATACTTAAGAAACACTTTAATTGACTGAAAACTAGAAAACTGTCTTGGATGTGGTAATTGTGATGGGAAGGACAGTATGTAATTTCCAATTACTGCTAAATGTTAAAAACAAAGAGGGTATTCCAGCAACAGAAAGCCAGGAATGCAAGCTACTATAGCTTTACCAAAGTGTTAAAATTTTAATTGCTTGATGTTATCAAAAATTGGCATTACCTAAGAATCCACAGAATAAATATGAGAATTAGATAATCTCTTATAAAGTGTAAATTAGGAGAGGTGCTAGTATTATGAGCCAAGACATAAAATGTTACTTTTGTAGCTAATTCATTCAACACTGAAGGCTGATGTCATTTTTTTAAAGCTGTGTTTCTGAATCAAAGGAAAAGACAGCCTTATCATCGAAGGATCTTTTTGGGGTCTTCCGTTCTCTATCCAGAGGGATAATAGCATATGAATGCTGAACTAATTCATCTGAAATTACTTGGTTTGCTATTTAAATTTACACAGCAAGTGGTGAATGTACAGAATGAATTGCTAAGGGAGACAGTAAGGACAAATTTTATCATCCAATTTAAGAGACAGTTAAGAAACATCTGGCAGTAAACTTGAGATATTTCCTATACATTGGGATCATAATGTTTTGTTACACTTGGATATATCCTTATGTTCTTCCCATAACAGAGGTATTAACCATTTATTTTAAACTCATTAAACATTTGTTCACTATGTCAAATTTTCCAATCCTTGCACTTAGATATTTTACGTAATTCCCTGATTGGGGTTCTGAGCAGTTTTTAACTCAATGGCCTCAAGAAATCTGGTGAAACATGTCTGTTCCACAGTAGTGGTAAAAACTCCCATGGACTGAAAAATATACCTTTCTTATCCTGAGGTGTGTGTTTTACAAGAACTTTCAGAGAAGTTCTGAATTTCAGACTCTGTTTTGCTTTCAGTAGTCAACAAAATTTATTTCCAATGCAGCTTGGCTCCATTAGTATTTTACTAACTTTCCACTTAAGCAAATAATTTTATCTGTAAATAAATCTGAATAAAAGGTTTTAGCCTGCATTGAGTTTTTTTTTGCTTTCTGTTGTGATGGCTATCCAAAGTATTTCTAAGGAATCAGTTTGGGGTTATTTGTGATGCCTGAACGAATAATAATTGAGTTTAAAAAGTGCTCCAAATGCCACTCTGACAGAGATCAGCTAAGTTAGCACAGAATGATACAATACTGATTCATACAGATCCATTAGCTGGGTTCTTCAGGGAACTATCCTGTACTTTTGCATTGCAATACAAATCTGTTTACATCATTGTTCAAGACAGTAGATTTTGTTATAATAATGCAAGCTTTTATTCTATTTTTTTCCTCTCATCCTATTTTCCACAATGGATCTGTAGTAGTGTACAGTTAAAGAGGGGATGGAAATATATACAATTATGTCACATGGGGCTGAATTTTACCAGCCCCTCAACGCCACGGGTTGCGGTGCGGGGGTCGGTAAAATTTTGTGGGGAGAAGCCCGCCTCGACCCGTAGGATCGAGAAGGGCCTGCCGCATATTATTGGCGACAGGGGGACCTTGGTGTGCCCCCCCGCCCCCCGCCACTCGGCAGTGGGCCCTTCATCTGCATATTCAAATGAACCTAAATGAGATGCAAATAAACGTACCTGCAGGCGGCGGATGTCACACGCTGATTTTGCCGACTCCAAATGCAGCTCGTGTGCCTTTGGAACTTGGTATGAGAACCTGGTGGGGAAGGGGGAGGAATAAAACTTTCAGGATGGGAGGGGTGGAGGAGCAGGGAAAACATTTTTCATTGGCTGTGGGGATGTGGGTGGGGTTGAAGGGCAAAGAGTGCAAAGTTTGGGGTTTAAAGGTCAGGACTGTCAAGAATGGTTTTTGGGGGGGCAAAGGGAAATTAATTTATTGTGTGATCATTGTGGAGGGGTGGAAGTGACGTTTTTATGTAAAGTGCACTATTTAATAAAAGTTAGAGTCCTGGTCCCTTTAAAAATTTAAATCTCTGCCAAGGTTTAAAGCTCTTTAAAAAATGGTGCCGGTGCCTGTGCAGTGGCGCTGGATGCCATTGCCAGGGATGTGGCAGCTGCCCCCTACACATCACCAGGGGAGGCCGCTCTGCCCCCACTATTTAAATGAGCCCCTGCGCGTAATGTCGTGGGGGCTGCTCGGCGGCACTTCCGTGTCAGAAGGTCACTGAGTTGAGAGCGCACTGCCGAGGAGTGCAGCGCACGATTAAAATTCCGCCCATGGTGTCAGTAAAGTAATTTCACTTATAGTTTCACAGGTCGGCGCAACATCGAGGGCCGAAGGGCCTGTACTGCGCTGTAATGTTCTATGTTCTATGTTCTATGTTCTATAGTAATCAACTGCAGAGAATGTTAGAATGACAATATTCCACTCCTTCATTACATATTTAAATTTAAAAATACTTTTTGAAAATTACTTACATAAAATCAGCTGCTTGACCTTACTAGGGTCAAGTATCCAAATAATGTAGTTTTTTTTTATTTTAACTTGGTCGTTGTAAATGAAAACCAGAAATTTGGAAACAAGTGCTATTCAGTGGCAGATATTGGGAGAACATGAAAATGATTTGAATGGTGTAAGGGTTTCTAAAAATGAAGCAATGTGAAAATTGGATTGTTTCCAACATACAGTGCAGAAAGACTCCACAACTCCTGGACTAAGAAGGATGTACTCGGGAATACGATACAGCAGCCGGGTTCAATCTGCTAAGGCTCCTGAAACTAAGCTAAGCTTACAGCTGGAGGAGATCATCAGAAAGAGTGTTTGAGGGCAGCACATTGCATCAATGTAAGAAACAGCTAGATGCTGGAATGGGAAGATTGTAGGGTTGGTTTGTAAGGATGATATCACAAGGGCCAAAGGACCTTCTTTTTCTGAACATACCTTTTTAAGTATTGCTGATAATTGAGACATTTTGTCGAAGCTTTTTTCTTGTACTCATCAGGACATTTCGCAAGAATACCAATGTAAGGGAAAGCAACAGATTTTTACTGTTTGAGAAGAGAGTGCTGGTTGGTTGGTAAATGGACTCTTGGTAGAGGCGTTGCCGTGGAGAATGCACCAGTTTATGGTGATTGACAGTTAACTACCAAGTTGTGTTTGAAATTTAAACCAGGCCGCTTGACTTTGATTGGTCAAGGCATTGTCCTGAGGAATGAACCAGCTGAAACTAGTTTAGCTGAAACAGGTACAATGTGCATACATGTTTTTTCTGTCTGCAAAGAACAGCGCCCTGTGTATTAATATATGTAGCTTCCAGTATGTGCAAATGTGCTACACTATGAGCCCGAATGACAATCTTAAATTGGTTGTCAGCGTAATTCTTAGCACATTGAAGATTATTTAGCAAATATTGTCCAATCGCAGAATCATCTCCAAAGTTGGACACCATGTTTACCTCTACCAATCAGAATCCTCTCTTCTCATACAGTATAAATCTGTTGCTTTCCCTTACATTGGTATTCTTGTGAAATGTTCTGATGAGTACATGTTGAAAAGCTTCAACAAAATGTCTCTATTTTCAGCAATACTTAAGTTCTGTACTACTTAATGATTATTTGTAAACCTTTTTAAAATTACCACCGCCTCACACAGGCTATTTCATCTCATTGTCCCGCCCTCACTCTCCAAATTATGATGCATTGACCTGACAGAGCACCGAAATCCATTAAAGTTTAACTTTAAATATTTAAAGTTTAAGTGGTGAGACACTTTCTTGGACCGCTGCAGTCCATGTGATGAGGAGATTTTGACTCAATGAAGACGTTGAAGGAATGATGACATATTTCCAAGTCAGGATGGTGTGTGGCTTGAAGAGGAACTTAGAAATAATGATGTGTCCATATGCTTGCTGCCTTTGTTCTTGTAGGTGGTAGAGTTCACATGCTTGGGAGGTGGTGCTGCCTTTCATGACCTCATGATATTCTAAAATGTTTTACAGCTAAGTAAGTATTTTTGAAGTACAGTTGTTGTAATGTAAGAAACACGATGGGCAACTGATGCACAGTAAAGTGCCAGAAACAGCAATGCGATAATGACCAGGTAATCTGTTGGCTCTTGGATAAATATTGGCCAGGAGAGCAGAAGAACTGCCCATACAGTTTGCAGTCCAGATGAAAAGAGGTTGAAATTAAGAACTGAGATTTAAATGCAATCCTGGAAGCACAATGGACATTTTATTATTCCTGTTTAACAGTGATGTTTAAAAGAAATGTTTAAAATAGATTAGAATTGACATGGATTAAAAAATTACATATTACATTTGAAAAAGCTTACCAATATCTTCTAAGTGTCCTAAAAATAGAACATGCAAGATTTGATTTTTAAAATCTATTCCCCAATTTGTCATGAAGATTTGCTATGCCAAATGATTATTTTTTAATCCATCAGTTGGAAACCTGAATTCAACTTTAAACAGAAATCAAGAGACAAAGAACTTGAATTAACCTTTAAAAAGAAAGCAGGAGACAAAAAAAGGGGTAAAAGACTACTAGCAGCTAAAATGGCCACCGCAATTTGCATCTAAATATCTTACATACCAATGTATTGAGGTGGAGACGTAGGTCTGGTAAATCTCCAACCAGAACAATGGCTTGAGCATTTTGAATGAGCTGCCTTCCTTGCCTTCATTAACAAGACATTCAAATCAATCTTGGAACATTAACACTGGTGGAGATGAACCACTCAAGGGTAATCCTAGAACAATGAGAACCTGAGAGTTTGGGAATTTTTAGATCTGATCTAATTAAATTGCCAAAGAGAGAATACACTGGACAATCATGTGTCACTCTCCATCTGGGTGAAAACATGGCGTTTCTTCTCTCTACAGCAGACAAACACCTGAGTTTGACCAGTGCAAAACCCCAGTGGAGGTCTGTCTCTTTCTCTCTACCTCTCCAGGTCACCCCACAAGTTTGACCCATGCTTGCTGGCTGCAAAACATCCAAGTCTATCATTGCTGCAGACAGAGACCCCGGGAAGAAATCCATCTTCATCCTTGTCTCCAAGAAAACCCCGAACCAGCTGACCACCTCTACCAGGCAGAAACTGCAGGACCCCGAGGAAGACAACTGAATTACCAGACTACACAGACTGTATATTCTTTTTTATTGTTACGGACTTTAATCCAACCAATCTATTCCTCTTCACTTTGTAACCTATTTGTGTGTGTGTATCTCGTGGGTGTGTTTGTGTGTGTCTGTGTGTGTGTGTGTGTGTGCGTGTGTGCATGAAAGTTGGAGCATAGTTTATTATTTTAATTAGATCTGGTTTTTGGTTTTAAATAAAATAAACTGACCTCTTTCTTGTTTAAATTCAAGAAAACCTGCCCAATGTGTTCATTTATGATCAGAGCACATATAGGGTTAAACACTCAATGAATTGGTAAGCATATCCATTGTTTAAAAGAAATAAACCCTGTTGTGGTCAAACAAGGAGAGGAACAAGAGGGGAGCCTTTTGACCTCTCCTCACCTGATTATAATAGAAATTAATTTAATGTCCGTACATGCATTCAAATAATCTAAGACCAAAATACTGTGTTAAAGCATCTCTTTCAAATTGTGCTGTAGTGGAAAATGGGACGCCAGCCAGGAAAGCATGGAAATAGTCAAGTCTGTAGTCAACAGAAGCATGGTGAGGGTGCCAGCAGCAGATGGACTGAGGCAGGGGTGGAGCCCAGTAGATCACCTGAATTGTGACCCAATATCAGTGGTCTAGACCATGTAATTCAGCATATTGATTTTATCTTACATAATTTTAAACAGAGCCGCCAGTGTCAGTTGTTTTCTTTTTAGTAGTACAAGATTCTAGGCAAACAGTTTCAAGTGAGCTTTTAGCATCCTGTTTTGTATCTAACTTGTACCAAACCAAACTTATAAAAAGAGTTCATTGAAGATTTTCAGAATTACCTCTTTGTGTGATTGAAACACATACATTTTGTCATATAACCCTGTCAAAATAGATTTTCTTCAAATTATTATGAAGCAGAAGAACCAATATCATAAACATGTTCCCAGTATTTTCAGAATGTATTAATAATTTGATTTTTCGACATTGATCCCCTGCTCTTCTACCTCCGTGATGCCAAGGGGACAGCGGTGGTGGGGGTGGGGGGGGGGGAGGGCGGTGGGGAGCGGGTTGAGACAACCCCGTTCACTGCCCGAGCGCTGACTGCCCACTCTCCCTGCCACCTGCACAGCACCAGGGACATCTCTTTCCCAAAGGCCGAGTCCTCCTCTGTGTGCTGTCCCTCGTATGGGGCCTGGGTAATTCCCTAGAACAGCCATGACGGGCTGCCCACTCTGCACCCACCTACCTTCAGCTAGTCAGCCCCAAACAGTTTGTGCAACCCTTGTGCCCCTGTGAAAATTTCAACCTCCCCTTTTGACAAGCTCATAATGAGCTCTTTAACAACTGTAATTGGCCTTAATCGGGAGTTGGATGGAATTGCTGTCCCGCCCTCCCCCATCCGGGTGAACATTACCAGTGCCAGGAATGGCATCTTAAAACTGAGACACTGGCTGGTGCAGGTATTTTCGGTGCTCATCCAATTCTGTTCCCACCCTTGGTTGGCCCTGAAATTTCAGCCCATAATGACAATTACTTATTTTCCACATTTTTTTTTCTCCTTTGTCTCTGATCCCCTTGTAGCATCCTACACATTGTGGACAGGTAAAACTCTCCTGAGCCTCCATCCTTTTATGGTACTGAAAGAATGTGGCCGAGACTGGGATGATTCCCTTGCTTCAGTTTTCCTCTCCCTTCCAGTGCAGAAACTGTCTAACTAATAATGCACTAACATGAGGAAGTGAGTTGCGAATTCAGTTAGTGCAAAATTGCAGATATAAATCTGCATCTCATCAATTCATGGGGTAGTTTGTTGCCATGACAGTATGCTGCACCACAATGTTGCCAAAACTTACAAAAATATTTTGATGTATTTTTAAATATGCATTTCCTTCTCCATTTAGGGCGGCCTGTGCCACATTGAAATCCTCCCCCTACCCACCCACCACCTCCCCACCCCACACCCGCTCGACCAATGGTATGGGCTGGCCATCTGTTGCCAGACCTCTGCCAATGCTGCATTTCGACAGTGCCCCATCACATAGAAAAACAACTCACGGAGCTTAAAAGAGGCTGAGCAGACAGTCAAGCAGGATGCAGGAAGAGAGCAGTGAACTGAAAAGGTCCAAGATATAAGTTGACAAAACACTTCTAAGGGCAGGGGAGAGAGTTAACAACCCAAAGTGGTTTTGAGAGAGAGGTCTGAAAAAGCAAAGCGTAGTTAACTTGAACAAGTAGTTGGAAATACCTAAGACCAAAACAGAGGCATACAATTCTAATGGGACATTAATGATGAAAATAAAGGAACAACAAAAGCAAGTAAATTGGGGAAGATTATTTTGTGGCACTTCAGAAGAGGATGAATAGAACAACTTTCAAGGTATAAGGCAGAGAATGCAAGATGGATAGATTCCACAAAGTCAAGAAATTCAGATTCAACAAACATGGCCAGAAATGAATCAACAAACAAACTGAAATAAGATAAAGAGGAAAAATAGTATTTATAAATTCTGCAGGGAGAGAGGAGAAAGGGCTCATTGCATCCCTATAGATATTGCAGAAACACATTAAACAGATGATCAGAGAGGCAGAGACACCGCAAAACAAATTAGCATACATTGCTGTGTTATGCATGTAATTTAATTTCAAAGAAATACCTCAGTGGAGCTCATTTGCTGTCAAAAATAACTTGCTGCACTGAACTGTTGATGTATATTGACTGTTGAGCTTTGGATTATGGCCATAGGTCTCTGCACAAACAAAACTATTTTTGGGGGAGTGGACATCAGGAGAAGGGGTTCCACCACAGCAATGCGAAAACAAGATTCAAGTTATGCATTCAATGCGGTGTGCGTGAAGACAGCACTTGAATGAAAGTTACAGTGAAAGTGAGATTCATGAGTCCGGCCTCATATGGAAGGTTTCCAGTTCCAATTGTTACTTTTTATGATGCTGTTTACTCTTGGTATGGGAACATAGGAGCAGGAGTAGGCCACTCAGCCCATTGAGCCTGCTCTGCCATTCAATACCTTCATGGCTGATCATCCACTTCAATGCCTTTTCCCACACTATCCCCACATCCCTTTATGTCACTTGTATTTAGAAATCTGTCAATTTCTGCTTTAAACATACTCAATGACTGAGCTTCCACAGCGCTCTGGGGTACAGAATTTCAAAGATTCGCGACCCTCTGAGTAAAGAAATTTCTCCTCATCTCCGTCCTAAGTGGTTTCCCCCTTATTTTGAAATTGTGACCCCTGGTTCTAGACTCCCCAACCAGGGGAAACATCTTACCTGCATCTACCCTATCTATCCCTTTAAGTATTTTGTAGGTTTCTATGAGATTACCTCTCATTCTTCTAAACTCTAGAGAATACAGACCCAGTTTCCCCAATCGCTCTTCATAGGACAGTCCCACCATCCCGGGAACAAGTCTGGTGAACCTTCATTGTAAATGCCTGCTCAAGTCAGGAAAAAAAAACCCGATCCAAACCCGACAGAACCAAATCGGACCCGAGACCGACCCGGCCCAAGTCCCTCCATTTTTTCCTGCGCTCAACCCGACCTGAGCCTGACTCGACCACGGGAATGTTCACATTACCTACCTTCTGACTCTGAATCTGCAGGAAGCTGCAGCATGAGCGCGATGATGTCATAGAGACACTCACTTGCTCACTGCGCAGACTCAGAGTTTACCTCCTTGACGTTCCGGACTCTCAGCTCAGGTAGGCTTTTCAACTTTTGACACTTACCAGCAGAGCAAAATGCAATACTTACTGTGTGTGTCCAACCTGGACCCCCCCCCCACCCCGGCCCAGGCGCAGAAGAGTGGCCCGACCCGACCCGACCCGAACCCGGGACATGTCATTGGGTCCCGTTGGGTTCAGGTCGGGTAGGAGGCCTTTACTTTGTTGCACTCCCTCTATGGCAATAATATCCTTCCTAAGGTAAGGGGACCATGACACACAGCACTCCAGGTGCGGTCTAACCAAGGTTCTATACAATTGATGCAAGACTTCACTACTCCTGTATTCAAATCCTCTTGCGATAAAAGATAACATACCATTAGCCTTCCTAATTGCTTTCTGCACCTGCATGTTACGTCTCAGTGACTTATTGAGGAGGATGCCCAGATTCCTTTGTACAGCTACACTTTCTAATCTCTTACCATTTAAGAAATACTCTGCACATCTATTCCTCCATTTTTTTTATTCATTTGTGGGATGTGGCTGGGTCAGCATTTATTGCCCATCGTATTTTTTTTGACAGTCAGAAACATTGCTGTGGATCTGGAGTCACATGTAAGCCAGACCAGGTAAGGATGGCAGATTTCCTTCCAAAAATACATTAATGAACCAGATGGGTTTTAAAAACTATCAATAATGTTTTCATGGTCACCATTTGATGAGCCTTTAATTCCAGATTTTTATTAATTGAATTCAAATTTCACCATTTGCCATGGTGGATTCGAACCCATGTCGCCAGAGCATTAGCCTAGGCCTCTGGATTACTCATTGTAAGGGATAAGGGCTTGCTCAGGTTCCCAAAAACGCCTCGAGAGTTGGATGTCTTGTCCAAACGAGTGATCTTTATTATGAGCATGCAAGGAGAAGTCCTACGCTCACGAATGATTGTAGGCATTCTACTGGTACAAGGTCTGAGCAGTCATTTTATACAGTTTACAGGTGGTTAATTTGATAAGCTGTTTCTTTAATTACCTCATCTCCCAGCTACTGTCTTCCCTAATCTCAACCTACCTTGGTTATATTATTCACCTCGTCAAACTTTTGATTAGACTATTCATATGATTCGGGTGTCTCCCTCTTAGCCTTGATACTTTCTGATTAGGTATTCATATAATTCATGAGGCTAGCAGGCAAGCTCTCTCAAGTTACAGGGACCTAAGTTATGCCAAGTATCCCATGGTTCCCTATGCCAGTCTCCCCTGCAGACTCCCCTTTTGGACCTTGGCCAGCGCCTGGTCCAAGTTAGCCATTACCCTTGAATCCTCTGCCCATCAAATAATCCAGGGATCCTACCGGTTTCGATGAGCTTCGGATCCTTCCAAGGTTTAGAGGGGATTTGAGGAAAAACTTGCTCACCCAGAGGGTGGTTGGAATCTGGAACGCACTGCCTGAAGGGGTTGTAGAGGCAGGAACCCTCACAACATTTAAGAAGTATCTAGATGAGCACTTGAAACGCCATAGCATACAAGGCTACAGGCCAAGTTCTGGAAAATGGAATTAGAATAGATAGGTGCTTGATGGCCAGCACAGACATGATGGGCCGAAGGGCCTGTTTCTGTGCTATATAACTCTATGAGTCTCTCTATGACACTTCCCTAGCATCCTCTTACGACCTCACCTGTGTCCTAGTGACCCGGCTTAGTCTGGGATTGACACATTGTATTATTTTACATAAATTACAGCAATTTTAATCAAGCCTGCAGTACTCCCAGGATACACCACTTCAGTCCCCTCTTTTGGCCCTTGGCTACTAGCAAGATGGCTAACTACCGCTAAGTGCTCCTTGCTCCATCACTGTTGGCCAGGCAGGTGGTTAGATTTGCACAGTTACATTTTCTAACTTATGTCTAACATCTCAATTTAGGTGCCAGGGTACAACATTCAACCAAACGTTCGATAGCAATTAGCAACTGCGCCGCTACCAATTCTAATTCAATTCTAATCCAGGGCTGAACGTCCATCCTAATACCCCTGTCCTAAACCATCTCCCACCATGATGCATCCTCCAGTTCGGCTACCACATCCTCTCCCAGTTGCTTGACCTCCTGTTGGATTCAGTGATACTGCTTCATCGCTGTCTGGGCCACTTCCCTCACCTTCAGTAGATATTCCAGTTTAGGGATTCACTTCCCCTTGGGAAGCAGAAATCTCAACAAGTCCTCCATTAGATCATCAGTTATGTTCATCTGGTCCCTACGGGGAGGCTGGATGTGAGTTATTGCCGAATGTCCAATTGTCGTTGGGGCCCAGGGGTGGAAGCAGAAGCTTGACTTGATCACTGGGCAGTGGACGTTACCGTACTGGTATTGAGGTTCACTGGTGGTCACGCAGTATTCCCCTTCTCCACGCTATGCCACCTGCGTCGGTTCATGGCAGGCGATGGAAATTTCAAGGGTACAGCTTAGGGTGATATTAAAACCATGCGCGGCTCTCACCATGTCCCTATGCGATGTGGACAGACAACATTATTCCTACACCCAGCCAGTGAGATCACGCAAGAAGGGAATCTCTCTGAGTCGCGTATTTGGGTACAAGGTAGTACTTTGGCAATTGCTATCCCCCATGACCCTTGTATTCTCTACCCTGAGAAGGGTTTGGATGCCTCTGGTTCTTTAGTGTTTTGCTAGAATGTTGGTTAAATTCAAATCTAACTTAAAATTCCACTTAAACCTTGCTTTGCTCAATGCGATTTAGAAGTCAGCAAATTCATTATAGCTAACAGCTGTAATTCATTAATAAATTCTGACTAGCTCGACACAATTATTCCAGCAATTCAATTTTTTAAATTAAGAGTTACAATTGAATCAATGAATCTTGTTATGCAGTTTGGTCATGAAGCTAGCCAATGTGCTCATGTACACTTAATGGAGTCTAACAACCTCTCTCGCTCAGGATACAAATAATGAACAGATTACCCAAAATGGGAGCCTGCAGTCAACATTTACATTGGTTTGACAATTTAATAACAAATAACTCGAATAGAAGTTAATAAAACAATTAACTGCATACAGATAGAATAGTGGTTATAAAATTAAAACTACAGTGGATGATACTGAAGCTAGATTTATGCATGACTGCTTTAAGTATAAAGGGAACATTCATTGCCACACTTTGCAACTTCAGGCACTGCTGTTCCCCATTTTTAACTGCACTGAGCTACTCCTTAGGCATACTCGTTTGTTAACCGTGACATTTAACGTTCCTAGCGCCCGATTGTAATTGGCATCGCTCGAGTTCTTATAGAACAGGCCTTGTTGGGTCCCCCAGTCAACCAACTTGGTTCCTTCCGCGATCATGGTTGCCAGACATACCAGCAGTACTGCAGTTTTCATGGCCCTGTAAAGAGAGAACATACTGGATGCTGTTCGTCACCGGTTAGTCCTTATTATTCTTTGTGTTTCCATACTCCTTGATCTTTGTCCAGTGTTTCCACCGGCCTTTCCCTTGCACATCCACAGGTACAAGTGTTGCTGGTCATCTGGACCTCGTAAGGTCCTTGCCAGCGAGATGCTAAGCCTGGTTTTGCAAGTAAGACCCTAACAATCACTTGATCCCCTACTCCTGGCAACTTTTCCCTGTCCTTTCGAATAATTTCCAAGTTCTGATGTTCCCGACTTAACCACATTTGAATGCGTCATCTTTAACTTGCTGCATAAGTTTGAAAGGTTGAAACTGGGTTTCTGCCGGACTTCTACAAGGCTCCGGACTTATCTTTATATTTGGAAAACAAACTGGAGCTTCATCCCCAGTTGCCAATAGTTTGTGCCAGTATGTCTTAGTTTTAAAGTTGCTCTGAAAGCCACAAATTCAAGCATACAAACATCATGCGCCCAAATAAAATAAAAAAATCCACACACACCCACAGACAGAAAAGAGTTGCACGTGCGTTTAAAGGAAGGGAAACAGAAATAAATCAATTACATCAACGATCCCAATTCTCCTTTCTTCAAATGTCTTGCAACAACTATAATTAGAAACTAAAAGAAAAAGATAAACTCTCACAAAGCAGACAAACTCCAAGAGGTTATGCAGTAGCCTTTGACGAGTGTTCTGAACTAGCTGATATACGTCGCCTTTTCTGAGACCCATAGCCCTAGTTACCTAAGTCCTCATTCCGTCCCAGGTGTGGAAATATTCTTCCTTCCTCTGGTAGAGCTGAGTAAATCTCTGAGCTTAATGCATGGTCTATCCTGGTCTCGCACTCTGCAAAATCCGGTAGGTGGCCTTAACATCGTTTCATTCCTGCTCGGTTTCGCTACACCTCTGCTTCAACAATCTCTCATCTGCATCCCTCTTTTCCCTTGATATATCTGCACAATATCCCTTCAGGAACTCCACTTTCCCAGCCCTCTGACCTGTCTCTTAATTAACTCTTTGTCCTATCAACTATGGCACACCTATCTTCCATCTCTTTCCTTAATTTACTCAATTCTAACTCCGACTGTCCACACTTTTCCTCCTGGTGCTTACACTTAACCTGATACACCAACACCAGACTGCTTTCATTTGTCTGTCTTTACATGTGGACCCCTGCATCTACTGCTCTGTCTTACTGACAGGGTCATCTGAAATTTGTACAATCCGGACCCACCCTATAAATTTCACTACCACCAAACAAAGCAAGTTAGGAAGCAATGCTTTCTAATAACTTTAACACTCATCTTTATCGTAGCTTCTTCTAGCTTCTTCTTTTAACTTACACCAATTTAATATTTCACTCAGACGCTTCACACACATTCACATTTACCATTCAACAACTTCTGAACATACAAAGAGACCAAACAGCAACATAGACTTAAGATTTCTATCCATCTTTTTTCATTTTACTGGTCATTCACATTCATCTGCTATAAACCTATTACCCAGTCCCCAATCTAGGCTTTCTGCACCATTGATCATCCTGTCAAAGTGTGGTATGCCCGAGCGGTATTGACCCACGGGATACCCTTTAAATTCCCTGGCGGTATTGACCTGTGGAATGCCCTTTAAATCCCTTACGCGATATATGGACCTTCGGGATACCCTTTAAATCCCCTGTGCAGCTCGACCTCGTGTAAAGGTCTGCCTTGCGGTCTCTCTCAGTGCAGTAATGGCCTTTGGGATACCTCTCAATCCCCTGCGCGGCTTCACCTACTATGTGGCTCTGTATTGCTGCTTTCTCAGCGCAGCTGTCTGCCCGGTTCTCGTGACCTACTACCCTGGCGTGCGCTTTGCTCACTTGGCACTCGAGTCTCCAGGCATTGGTTCTTTGATACCTACTTAAAGTACCAGTCCTGCGACTGTGAGGTAAACCTTTCCTAACTATGGGTGGTAAAATAAAAGGTACTCACCCCTTGATTGGTCTCCTCACTGTCGTGTTCCCGATGTGGTGTATCCTGCTGACTGTGCCAAATGTAAGGGATAAGGGCTTGCCACAGTACCCAAAAAAACACCTCAAGAATCAGATGTCTTGTCCAAACAAGCAATCTTTATTACGAGCATGCAAGGAGAAGTCCTACTCTCACGAATGACTGTAGGCATTCTACTGGTACAAGGTCTGTGCAGTCATTTTATACGGTTTACAGGAGGTTTATTTGATAAACTGTTTCTTTAATAACCTCATCTCCCACCTACTGTCTTCCCTAATCTCATCCTACCTTGGTTATATTATTCACCTCGTCAAACTTTTGATTAGGTTATTCATATGATTCGGGTGTCTCCCTCTTGGCCTTGTTACCTTCTGATTAGATATTCATATAATTCATGAGTCCAGCAGGCAAGCTTTCTCAAGTTACAGGGACCCAAATTATGCCAAGTATCCCATGGTTCCCTATGCCAGTCTCCCCTGCACTCATCCAGTGATATTAGCACTACGCCAACACCTCCCCCCATCCACCAAAGTGGATAACTTTACATTTTTCCACATTATATTCCATCTGCCATGTTCTTGCCCACTCATTAAGTCTGCCAAATCCCCTTGAAGCATCTTCCTCAAGTTTCTAAAGTTTCAGTGAGCTCAAGTATTTTCTTTTCTCCACACTCTTACCATGTAATTGGAAGATGACCCAACTCTTGGCCACAACTACAGCTACCTGCCACCTATTTAGATACTGAGCAAACATGCGACAGGAAATGAGTTCACAACAGTGTGCTCCCTTATGGTGCAGCAGATCAATCTTGACAGCACCTTGAATATCTATGCTTTGGAGAGGATTTAGGGCAAGGTGCCCAGAGTGGTGCCAAATATGAAAATGGTTATTTATGAGGATAGGCTGCAAGGATTATTTACTTTGGATAAACAAAGACTTAGAAGGGATATGATTGAGACTTTTTAAAATGTTGCTGGGATTTAATACGGTCTAGGTAGATAGGTTATTTATGATGGATGGGGTGGTAGGACTAGTGGTAATGAACATAAAATCTATTGACAAAGAATTAGGTTAGATGACAGGAAGTATTCCAGCTGTGGTTGTGAACTACAGGCAATTGCAGTCTCCTGAGGCTTATTTAATTGTCTAAGAGAGTCAGAGAGGAATTTCCCAGAGTTTTCCCTGAATTGGCCATAGATTGTTTTTCCTTGAATTGCTTTCTTTTATTCACAGGATATAGGCATCACTGGCATTTATTGCCCGTCCCTAAATGCCCTTGAGAAGATGATGCCTTCTTGAATACAACTGAGTGGTTTGCTAGGTCATCTCAGAGGGCAGTTAAGAACCATCCACATTTCTGTGGGTCTGGAGTCACATGTAGGCCAGACCAGGTAAGGATGGAAGATTTCCTTCCCTAAAGGACATGAGAGCACCAGATTAAAGGCCTGCTACCCGACCCAAACCCGACGGGACCCAGCGACGTGTGTCAGGTTCAGGTCGGGTCGGGCCCCTCTTCCGGGTCCGGCTTTCGGGCTCGGGTCAGGCCCGGGTTGGGGCACACAGTAAGTGCTCTTCTGGTTAAGTATTGAAATTAAAAACTTACCTGAGCTGGGAGTCCAGGGCGAAACTGAGTCTGCGCAGTGAGCGAGTGACGTCACTATGATGTCATCACGCATGCGCTGAAGCTTCCTGCAGGTTTGGTGTTAGGAAGGTAAGTAAAGAGATGGTCGGGTCGGGTCGAGTTGGGGTTGGGCTCGGGCCCACTGTGGCTCGGTCGGGTTTGGGTTGGTTTCTTTTTCTCGACCTGAGCAAGCGTTTACACCAGATGGGTTTTTACAACAGTCCAGTAGTTTCATGATCACCATCACTGAAACTAGCTTTTCATTCCAGTTTTATTTAATTAATTGAATTTAAATTCCCTGGCTGCCTTAGGGGGATTTGAACTCATGTCTCGAAATCAATTAGTCCAGTTCTGTGGATTACTGTCCAGTAACATAACCTCCATGCCCCATTTTGGTGTATTCTTTCTTGGTTGCTAGCAGATGTTGCATGTTGACTATCCACTGTGGTTTTGATGTGGGCCTGATGGTCTTCTCTCCTCTTTATTTTTGTATGTCCATAATAGTTCAATCAGATTCATGAAGCCTACCCAAACTATTGCAAGTGGCCTAATATTTTGCAGACTCACACTTAATACACTATGCTGTCTGCTTGCGAATCCAGCGATGTGACCGGTAGGCAACTGGACCACAATTAAACGGTAACTTTTCTAACTTGACTTGAAATCAATGGGCAGAAATTACTTCAGAGGCCTCCTAGTCCCTTACATGTGATTTGATCAAATATTAAATGGTAAAGAGATTGTACGGATCCTGACACTGGCTCTGCAACAGACAGGAAATATTTATTTTGCTCCCCGGGGACTACTGCAGAGTGCTTCAGTTTATACGTTCCATTTATGTCTAACGAGCCTAACCATAAATCGGCTGATCGTGACTGGCCTGTAGGCTTTAACAAAATCATAAGTTGAATAGACCACAAAACATGAGTACAATAAAATGGTACGATTTATAGAACAAATGGAACACTTTCCTTGTTAATGTAGCTTCGGAGGGTGGAGGGGCGGCAGGATTTATATTCTGTAAAGAAATGCATATCACCTGCCTCACATGCTGCTATTTCAGTTACACACAATGATTCTGAGTGATTACAGGCTCTGAAGAGGGCAAAGAATCCGCTATAAAAACAGAAAATGCCAGAAACACTCAACAGGTCAAACAACATCTGTGGAGAGACAAAGTTTAGGGGATCGAAATTCGGCTTGGGTGGCAATGCAAAAAAGGGTGGCGTCAAACCAATCGCCCATGATATGCAGTTCCTGATACTCAGTTCCAATGCAGCCAATGGAACTAAGTGTCAGGTGCTGCACAGACCAAGCAGCCAATCGGATCCCACCCATTTTGCACCACTGCTCGCGTTGAATTTCTAGCCCAAGGTTTCAGGTTAACATCAACTCCATTTTTCTCTCTGCAGAGATGCTGCCTGACCCTCTAAGCATTTCTAGCATTTTCCGTTTGCATTTCCAACTTTGGCCTCCGCAGTATTTTGCATTTGTGAAAGAACCTGCTGTTGTGCTCCATGTAACATATTGCCACAGGTGTCCAATGAGGCCAGGTCGATCACGACTCTTAAGGATGAACTTGAGAAGCATTTAAGGAAGAAAATGCTAAGAGTACAAAATATTCAGATTATTAATAGGATTAGGGTAGAGAGCACGAAGAGGTACTAGCACCATCAAGACAAGCTGGGACTAACAGCCTCTTTCTGTGCTGAGCTTTATATAAGCTAACTCCTGATAATGACTCAACTGTCCCGTAAAAGTAAAGAAAATGTTTTTCTCCCCCTGTCCTCCCATTTAGTTGATTATCATATTACAGTAATTGGTGCTTTCTTAACTTTAATTGGGAAACAGCTGTTCTCTAACGATACATGCACTGGTGCAGTCCTCATATGACACTTACATAATCAGTCAGCATCTGTTTCCTGTTTTTATTTTTACACAGACTTTTAGCTCTCTCAATATCGATCATTTGAAACAGAAGCTTCCCTTGAATTGCCTTTACTTTGCTGCTGTCAGAATGTACAGAGTGGAAATCGCGCAGTCATTCAGCAGGATAATTGAACGCTACGCCTCAAATTCTTTGTTCCATTCCAAGAATCAGAGACAAGCCACTTGCTATCAAAATTGAAGTCTGACTTTCTTCAGGAAACAAAATCCAGTTAATTTATTAGCGTATTACATGCTGATTGAAATTATCTGATTAGACAGCCTGCTTATAAAGTCCATTAGTAGATAGATTGTTCAAACACAGGAATAAGATCGACAGAGGCAGCACGCTTGATTCCACTAATGGCACACACAGTCTGTGTGGTGTGGAAGCTGAAGACATTTTAAAATGCAAAAGAGCTTTCTTTTTTAATTAAGATGAGGGGATTAAACCCAGCTACTGATGGGAATAATGAATATTCTAGCACACTTTGTAAAAAGGGAGCTGTAAAGTAATTAAGGCTTTCATCTGCACCTCATGCTTTAATCAACTCTGTCCTCTGTTCCAGCATTAATATACATTAATACACATTGACCCAGACACAGAGTCAGGTTAAAATAGAGTTTGTTCAGGACATTGTAAGACTCTATCAGTCTCGCAGGTTAACAACATCCTATGAACAAAGTCATAATTCATAAAAGGCCTGCACTGCAATTATAAATATGTTACTCGAGGACGATTCAACTCCATTTCACAACAACTCCTATCAACAGCACAATGAGCCGGAGATGAAGGGGCAGGGTCAGTCCTTCACTGCCCTAGGCACACGTACAACTTAAAAGATAAATAAAGCTACAGGGATGTTTATTGAGTTAAATAGTTTGTAAATTTTTGTGCGGTCTATAAAAGCTTTTGCTTGGAGCGGGTACATAAGTTGTTCTGCTTATGCGGCTGGTTTTGAATAAATTCAGATTCAATGACTCAATGTATACAACACTATGAAGCAGAACATTTCTCAGTCATTCCTAACATAGCCTCATTAAAGCAAAATACTGCAGATGCTGGAAATCTGAAATAAAAACAGAAAACGCTGGAAATACTCAGCAGGCCAGGCAACATCTGTGGAAAGAGGAACTGTCATGCTACCTGCCAAGAATGAGGCACATTAATTTTGTCATGAACATTGATATTAAACTGTTGCTGGAGTGAAGAAAGGATAGATCAGCCATGGTTGGAAAAGACATTTGTGTATTAACAGTCGGTGATTGGAGGGACAAAGAACCATTCCCTGACACATTCAACCCACAATGGACTTTGATCAACAGGTATTGTGTGTAAGAGGAGCATTCCAGTGACTGCTAACATGATACAATCCAAGACATGGTCAGACCAGTTAGTCAGATGACTAACCTGCTTGGTAACCTGGGTTTTTCTGAATTGTACAAACAGTTTGAACTCAGAGTGTCTGTTTGCTCCTGGACTGAGAAGATCTCTCCTGTCTGCTCCCATTTCTTTCTCACCAAGCCTCTGAATCCACTGAAGACACATGAACCCCAAGAGAGAAAGGTCTCCCACAGTGAACAAGGTTTCAGAAGAATACTGGGCCCCAATGAAAAGCAAGATCTACCTACAATCAAGGACTCTACAGGGAGCTTGAAGAACTGTAACAAAAACTCTTCATATATTGCCTCAAACCTTTTCACTTTATTTCTTCTGCTCTTTTCTGTCTCTATTTGCACGTGTGTATCGCGTTTGCATGCTAGCATCAGCGTGCCATGTATTCATAGGCATCAACTGAATTAGAGCTTAAGTTTAAGTTTAATAAATTTCAATTTTTCTTCTTTAAGCCTAAGAAAGCCCGTTTGTGCTGGTTTCTTTGCCTTATAATTGGAAAGCGGTGAACAAGGATTCACCAAAGGGGTTCTAAAAACACAGTATTTTTAAAATTAAATCCTGTTACAGTAAGACCAGGTAAGGCTGAAATGGACCCCTAGACACCTTTCTCATCTGGCCGTAACAGGAACAAAGTTAACGTTTCAGGTCAATGACCCCCTCATCTTCCCAAGGCACCTTTCCGTTCAAGTGCAGGCGATACAACACCTGACCTTTCATCTCCTCCCTTCCGACTGTCCGGGGTCCTAAACTCTAGGTGAAACAGCAATTTACTTGTATTTCTTTTAAATTAATATATTGTGTTTGCTGCTTACAGTGTGTGTTCAACAATTTCAGATCATAAACACTGCTCCCATTTTTTCCGACAGCAGCTGTTGGTCACGATTCTGCTATTCCCATTTACAACTCCTCTTGACCATCTTTTGTTTCTTTACTTGTCCCATTCCATCCTCTTTTGCCTTGCACCATTATCTCTGTTGTCATTTAATTGCTTCTGCTTTCCTATCACAGGCCTTCCCTTTTGTTCTTTCCACCCTTCCCACCTTTCCCTGCCTCTGTACTTGCTTAAAACAATCTCTAACATTTTCCAGTTCTGCTGAAAGTTTATTGCCCTGAAACGTTAACTCTATTTCTCTCTCCACAGATGCAGCAGATCTGCTGACCATTTTTAGAATTTTCTGTTATTACACTAATTACTTCAGTGACATTGACGGTGGAGGGAGTTACTATTGTAGAATTACGATAGGATGAGCTCACCAATGGCAGAAGGGCTTTCTGGTGATAAAAAAGGTAGCTGTGAGCAAGAGAAAGACTAAAAGATTAGAATGATAAGTACAAAGATAAGTAGAATTCCCCTAATATCACTCTAAAAACTATTGGCATGTGCTGAGCACTGTTGGTCTCAGGTCTCCGGTCCTGACTTTCTGAGGAGCGAGCATCTGATATGCTTCAACACACAGAGCCCCAGCATTGTTATTATCCACCCCTGTAAGTCTGCAAACATTATACTATCCCGAGTTTCCATGGGAGCTAATTCCAATTGTCTGCTGTAATTTTGTTGAAATATCTGCTGAAACCTCGGAAAAGCTGTTTCCCTGGACGGCTGGGTCTAATGAAAGTGTAGAATGCTCGGAAAGGAAGCAAAAGAGTGGAATTGGAGAGGAGTGTAGAATGTTTTGAGTGGAAAGGATGAGGTTGATCTGTGAATGTGGTAAAATGATAAAAGACAAGTTCAAGAACTGATGTCAGGAAGCACTTTGTCACACACAAAAAAACAAATACTATCAGGAGTGGTCTTCTGGGGAGGTTGGTGGAAGCCAAAACTCTGGAATCTATTCATAAAGTAGCTTCCTATGGAACGCTGAGTTATCCAAGCCAAATAGCCTCCCTCATCTGTATTTATCTATGAGTTCTACCAAGCCAATTCCCCTGGTGATATCGCTGGTGCTCACTGTTTATACATACTTCAAAAATTTGTCATTTAGGAGGGAAAGAATGTTAAAAATAATGATAACACTTGGTAACTGATAAAGTGGATGCATTGGTGCCATGCACTGTGAAAGATCAAATTTCTCTGTGTTCCAAATAAAACACATTTAACTGGAAACTTTTGATCTCCATCCATCTCCAATTTAATAACAGAACTTTCAATCCTCCTATCACTATTTCCCAGCACAGAATATGTTGTTGCATCCGCACAGGTGAAACAAAATGGATGGTTTGTTGAGACCTGCCTTTAAATGTTTTGAATTAACTGTCAATAATCCTTTATCAATACATAACATTTCACTTGGACTGATAAGAGGCAAGTAACATTTGCATCACACATTCTCCAGCCTTACAACCAACAACTTATGTAATGCCTTTGACATAATAAAATATTCCAAAACACTTCACTGGAGCATTATGAAATAAAATATGACAACGAGCCACATAAGGGGATATTAGGTCAGATGACCAAAGGTTGGTCAAAGAGTAAGGTTTTAAGGAGTGCCTTAAAGGAGGAAAGCGAGGTGGAGAGGCGGAGAGGCTTAGGGAGGGTATGCCAGAGCTTAGGGCCCAGCCACCAATGGTGAAGTGATTAAAATCAGTGATGCACAAGACGGCAGAATTAGATGAGTGCAGCTATCACGACGGGTTGTGGGGCTGATTGAAATTACAGAGGTAGGGAGAGGCAAGGCTACGGAAGGATTTTAAAACAAGGATAAATATTCTAAAATCATGACATTGCTTGACTGGAAGCCAAGGAAGGTCAGTGAGCCCACAGGTGATAGGTAATTGGGGTTTGGTGCAGGTTAAGATATGGGCAGCTGAGTTTTGAATGACCTCAAGTTTACGGAGGGTAGAATGTGGAAGACCAGCCTGGAGTGCTTTGGAATAGTCAAGTCTAGAGGTACCAAAGGCATGAATGAGGGCTTCAGCAGCAGATGAGCTGAGGCAAGGGTGAAGTCAGGAAATGTTGCAGAGGTGGCAATAGGCGGTCTTAGTGATGGTGTGAATATGTGATCAGAAGCTCACCTTGGGGTCAAATATGACACCAAGGTTGCAAAGAGTCTGGTTTAATCTCAGTCTGTTGCCAGGGAGAGGGATAGAGTTGGTAGCTAGGTAATGGAGTTTGGAGCAGGGACCGAAATGAATGGCATCAGCCTTCCGAATATTTAATTGGAGGAAATTTCTCCTCATCCAGTACTTGATGTCGGATAAGCAATCTGATAATTTACCAACAGTGTAGGAGTCAAGAGAGGTAGTGGTGAGGTGGAGCTGAGTGTCATCAGCGTACATGGGAAAACTAATGCTGTGCTTTAGGATGATGTCACCAAGGGACAGCGTGTAGATGGGAAATAGGAGGGGGACAAGGATAGATCCTTGGGGGCCACCAGAGGTAATGGTGCAGGAACAGGAAGAGAAGTCATTGATGGCTACGACTGGACGGATAAGAATGGAACCAGGGGAGAGCAGTCCCAATTAGGAAGGCAAATGGCACGTAGGACTTTATTACAAGGGGATTGGAGGACAAGAATAAGGAAGTCTTGCTACAATTGTACAGGGCTTTGGTGAGACCACACCTGGGGTACTGGGTGCATTTTTGGTCTCCATATTTAAAGAAGGATATACTTGCATTGGAGGCAGTACAGCAGAGGTTCACCAGATTGGTCCCTGGGATGAGAGGATTGTCTATGATGAGACGATGAGTAAATTGGGCTTATGCTGTCTGGCATTTAAAAGAATGGGAAGTGATCTTATTGAAATTTACAAGATTCTGAAAGGACTTGATAGGTTAGACACTGAGAGATTGTTTCCACTGGCTAGGGAATCAAAAACACTGGGACACAGTCTCAGGATAATTTAGGACTGAGATGAGGAGAAATTTCTTCACTCAAGCCATTGTGAATATTTGGAATTCTCTACCCCAGAGATGGATGCTCCATCGTTAATACATTTACGGCTGGAATGGACACAGTTTTGGTCTCCCAGGGAATTCAAGGGATACGGGGGAGCAGGCGGGAAAGTGGATTTGAAGCAAAATTCCGGCCATGGAGGTCCGGGAAAGATGGGCACAGGTTTGGGATGTGTCAACGCGCTCAAGGACTTTGGAGAGGAAAGGGAAGCTGGAGATGGAACAGTAGTTTGCAAGGACAGTGGGGTCAAGTGTAGGATTTTTGAAGAGAGTGATGATGAAAGATTTAAAGGAGAGAGGGAAAATACCTGTAGAAGACCATGAACAATATCGGCTAACATGGGGAGTAGAAGGGGAGTTGGGTGGTCAGCAGATTAGTGGGAAAGGATTGAGGGAGCAAGGGGTTGGGTCTCATGGACAGGATGAGCTTGGAGAGAGCATGAGGGGAGATAGGAGAGAAACTAGCGAAAGATGCGAGTTCAGGGCTGGGGCAGGGGGGAGCTTTAGAGAAGGTTTGGCCAGGTGGATTAGTGGAAAGGAAGGACACGGCAGAGGCAGCTGATTGGATGGTCTTGACCTTATTGACAAAGAGGTCCATGAGCCTCTCGCACTTATTGTTGGTGGTGAGAAACAAAAATGGAAAATGCTGGAAATGCTTAGCAGATCAGGCAGCATGTGTGGAGAGAAAAACAGAGTTAACGTTTGAGGTTGATGATCTTTCTCTCATGGACTTTTTTTTTCAGATCTCCAGCATCCACAGTATTTTGTTTTTGTTGGAAGGGAGGGTGGAGGAGACAGGAGAGAGGGGTTTTTAAGTAGACGGTTTGCAGAAGAGAAAAGAAGCCAGAGGTTATTTTTACACTCCAGGGTGATCCTGGAATGTTGAGCAGTTTTAGCAGATGAGAGCAAGTCCTAATGGTGCTGAATGTGGTCCGGCCAGATCTGGCAGTGTACGGCTAACCCAGTTGCCACCATATCCATTCAAGCCTGCCTCCCTCTGAGAACTCTGCGTTCCATCAATTCTAGCTTTTTATGCATCCCTGATTTCCTTCGCTCCACCATTGGCCATTACGCTTTCAGCTGTCTAGGCTCTAAACTCTGCAATTTGTACACTAAACCTCTGTGCTGCTCCACCTCTCTCTCCCTGTTTACAACACCAATTACTTGCATTTATATATTGCCATTAACATAGTAAAAATATCCCATTAATATAGTAAAAACATTCCCAAGGGGCTTCGAGGGAGCATTATCAGATAAATTTTAATACTGAGCCACAGCAAGAGGTATTAGGACAAGTGACCAAAAGTTTGGTCAAAGGAGTAGGTTTTAGGGAGTGACTTACAGAGGACAGAGAAGTGGAAAGGTTTAGGAAGGAAATTCCAGAGCTTCAGGGCTAGGCAAGTGAAAGTACGGCTGCCAATAATGGAGCGACTAAAATCAGGGATGCACAAGAAGCCAGAATTGGACGATCACAGAGATGTTGCAGGGCTGTAGTTCTTTAAGATGCTCTTTAAAACCTACTTCACTTGTCTTAATGTCTCCTTTCCCGGCTCTGTGTCAAAGCTTTGTCCGATTCAGCTCCTGTGAAACGCACTGGGGCACTTCACTGCATTACAGGCCCTATACAAATGCAAGTTGTTGTTGTACACCACGCAGAGGAACAGTCAGAGTTTGCTACCATGAGCTCTGGGAGCTGTCACGGTCGCTGAGCACAAAGTGACTGTTCAAGTCGTTGTGCCTCCAAGTACTTCCTCTCTTTAATTTTGTTCGAAAGCAGATTTTGATTTCTCCCACTGGCTCTAATTGAATCCATTAAATATACATGATTTACACATGACAGTTCCTGCAGGTTTGGAGACAGCTTTTGCACTTGCATCAATTCCATTTGATTCCAAAGTGCTTCAAAACCAACATATCTCATTTTCTGGCTCTTCTACTGCTTTGATAGCAATGAGACCATTAGTTTACGTCACATACCAAGGCACTGCCCTGAAAAAGCCAATATGTAAGCCTACCATGGAACAACTGATATACAATTTACATGAATACATTGGGTTCCCATGGACCTGTTCATTTTAACATAGATTTCCATTCTGGCATCAGAACGATAGTTACTAAATATACGAGTGTGAGTATGTATTTGGCATAACCTCAACTCTAAATTATTATTTCTATAATCACCTCATGTTCCACCTTTAGTTATAATCCCTGCAAGCAGCATTAGAGGCTGTGAAGTTATTATTCATTAACAATCTTTTTTTCCTTCAGTCTACATCTAAAGATGTATTAAATTACTGCCCACAGTAAAGCTGACATTACCTTTTCTCGTCTGAAAGGGAGGCTTCCTGTAGGCTGTAAACTATCGTCATTGGAAAGCCAGTCTCATAAATCCTCTTCAAATGTAAATCGCTGTTGGAATGTTTTAATTATCTTCTTCCCTTCCAAATTCTTGTTACCTCATTAATAATAAATAATTTAGACTTGCTAACCTAGATTCCTCACCCCATGTAGCACCCCGGTACCGAAATGCATCAGTGAACTAAATAGGAAAGGCGACTGTTTCTATTTTCAGCTGTGACTCAGTTGGTAGCACTCTCGCCTCTGAGTTAGAAGATTGTGGCTTCAAGTCCGATTCTAGAGACTTGATCACAAAAATCGAGGCTGACACTCCAGGGCAGTACAGAGGCAGTGCTACACTGAGGTGAATATTACAGACCTCCCCCGACATCGGGGATCGTGGCGGGGGTGGGGCTGGAAAATGCCTCCAGCAGAGGCCCATGGTGAGCCTCGACACTGGGAAGGCACAGCCTCATATTGCAGATGGTGGCAAGGCCTTGTGGGGGAAGGTTGGGAGCACAAGTTATGTTTTATGGGGGTGGGGGGGAATGGGAGAGGGCAAGTAATGAATCTGATTGTCATTGGGAAGTGGGTGGGAGAGGGCCGGGATAACTTTATTTGCTTTTTCAAAGTCTTTTCTTTAAAAATTTAAATTGTAATGGAGGGCTGGAAACCCTTTAAAAATGGTGTCGGCGCCTGCGCAGTGGTGTCTGACACTGTTGCCAGAGACGGAACGCCCGACCCCTCCACAGCATTGGGGGCGTGGGGGTGTGGTCTGCCCCAGCCATGTAAATGAGCTGCTGCGTTCAATATCGTGGCAGCTCCGCGGAGTAAAGCCTGCACATGTGGGCCGCCAATTTCTATTGGCAGTGGCAACATAAAGTTCAGCTCACTGTATGAGGTACTGTCTTTCAGATGAGTTGTTAAACTGAAGCGCCGTTTCCCTCTCAGGTGTATATAAAAGATCCCATAATGCTATTTTGAACAGCATATCCCGGCTAATATTTATCTTTCAGGCAATATCAACATTGCTGGATCAAATTCCTGGAACTCCCTCCCTCACCTGCACCAGATGGACTTCAGCAGTTCAAGAAGGCGGCTCAACACCATCTTCTCAAGGGCAATTAGGGATGGGCAATAAATGCTAGCCTTGCCAGCAATGCTCATATCTCATGAAATTAATAAATTTAAAAAGAAACTAAAAAAACAGATTACCTGATCATTATCACATTACTGTTTGTGGAAGCTTGCTATGCACAAATTGGCAGCTGCGTTTTCGACATTACACAGTGACTACACTTCAAAAGTACTTCATTGGCTGTAATGTCATAGAGTCATAGAGTTATACAACACAGAAACAGACCCTTCGGCCTATCATGTCCGTGTTGGCCATCAAGCAGCTATCTGTTCTCATCCCATTTTCCAGCACTTGGCCTGTAGCCTTGTATACTACGCCATTTCAAGTGCTCATCTAAATACTTCTTAAATGTTGTGAGGGTTCCTGCCTCTACCACCCCTTCCGGCAGTGTGTTCCAGATTCCAACCACCCTCTGGGTGAAAACATTTTTCCTCAGATCCCCTCTAAACCTCCTGCTTTGTGCTTTGAGACATCTATAAGACATGATAGGTACTACATAAATACAAGTCTTTCTTTTTCCCATTTGTTTGTTCAAACCCTGCATTATCCTGCTCCATTCCCTTTGGGCATAATTGATCTCAAATATGATGGTGCTGTTTCACTCCAGAAGGCGATGATACAGAGGAAATTGTGAGGTTGAGGGAATGGCACACATAAAAAGCATTCAATGTTCTTAGTCAGGAGCCGGGGAGAAGAGAGCGGGAGATCACTTTTAACAGGATTTGGATCTGCAGAAGAGCTATACTCGAGCTTACCGTAAGAAGCGATATTGAGATTTGAGCCCAGATTTTAACATTGCTTGCGAGTGTGCGACTGTCATGAGTTAGAAATTCAGCTGGCTACCCTGGCCTGAGGCCCTTCTCATTTCAACTATCCCCAGCCAAAGCTGGCACAGTGGCCAACAGGTAGGAGTGGGAAATCTCACGGCACCAGGCCCCCTGCCAGTGACCTGGGTGGGGGGTGGGGGGAATGGTCCCCAGAGTGATGAGGAGGGACATCCAAGGTGATTGTGGTCGTGGGAGAGGGGGAGGGAAGACTGGGGGGGAGGGAAGACTGTGGGGGGGAAGGGAAGACTGGGGGGGGAGGGCCCACAAGGAAACCATTACACAGTGTAAACCATCACTTGCATGGACCCTCTTTGGCCCCAAATTAATATCTAGGTAAGTTCCCCAGGCTTGCTTGGGACTGTGCATGCCTTGCAAGGCCCGGGGTTAAAATCACGTCGGGGTCTGAATGATGTCCTCAGACGCCGACTTTCAATATCAATGAGGCCCTGCAATGTGGGTCTTATATGCCTCCTGAAACTGGCCAGTGAGAGTACAGAGTGAGGTCAGGATCATATCACTAGTTTAACCCCAGCCTGGCTCTGTTCGGGGGCACAGGGGTTATAATCAGGGCTATGGTAACTATTTGCACATATCAGGATGTTCCCAAGAACATATTCATATCCGGGCTGCATCCATGCGGATTGTAGCATTGCAGATGCTAAGCTTGTATAACTGACAGGCTGCTCCTCAAATACATCCTTTTCCAGCCATTGGAAGGATACAATCTACTCCACATTTCTCTCGCAGATATGAAATTCCTCCTGTAAAAGCTTGGTGAAATTTGGCATATCCAAGCATAAATTTTCCCATCAGAGCAAAAGAGAGAAGTTTTTATTGTTATTTGAAAATGCAGCTGCTATATATGATTTCCCCCACCCCTCATTTTAAATAAAACTGATATGTCACATATTCACCCAGTTGAGGCATGGAAACCAAGGAATGTGCCAGAAAAACTATTGAGGCTGAAATATCCACATAAATCAAATATAAGGAACAAAATCGACTTGGGGCTATTAGACCTGAATTCTGCAGGTGTCCCTCTGCTCTGAAAGAAACTGCTTTCTGGAATCATGCCTTATGTGTTGTGCTTTCTGTGGCTAAAGAATTCTACAGGGACAATTAAGCAATAAAAGACATGCAGTTACAAAGCAGCAAATTCTTAATGACTTTCAGTGTAGCTAACAAACTAGATTTCTTTTTTAATGGCTTGTATTGCATTTTGATTAACCTTAATAATTGCATCAAGTCACGTAAAATGAATTATAGCCTTGATGGACAATGATAGCTCTTTTGCACATATTGAAGGGTAAGCATTCCATTGGTTTCCAGTTTGCTTTCATTATTCCAGGGCTGGTTTCTGTTCCCTGTTGAAGCAAAAATCAGGACTGAGGGAATGCTGAAGGAGTCTTGAGTAGTTGCCCAAGCAAAAACACAACGGAAGTGTCAGTATGATGGCACACGTCACTACACTGGTGCCTCCTGTTGCCTGGATACAATTGCCTCACTTTTCAACACTTGTTGATATTGCCATTTTAACCATTCAGATTCACTCACTGAGCTAAGCACCTATGACAAATTTCAAGATGAATTACAGTTTTTAGTTTTGGAGGCATACTGTCTAGATAGATAATGTTCGGCATTCATGAAGGAAGGTGCAATATGAAGTAAAAGGCTTGATTTTTACCCTGCCCTCCTGGCGGGAAAAGAGCGAGTGGAGGTTTAAAATGGCAGCTGGGAGCAGCCCGCTACATTCCTGCCGCGTTAGTTCCGGCTGCCCCATTAATTCCTGGATATTTGGAAGCATCTGGGCCATCCACCACAGGCAGGCAGGGGCCTCACTAATAGTTAAATAGTGGTGTCCAATGATGTTTTTCAAACGCAGCGTGATTTTAACTTCCAATTACAGCCGCCAATTAAAGCTGGCAGCAAGCAGGAGTGGGGTCATGGTGAAACCAACAGAAGTTTGTTTTGTAATTTTTTATTTTCATTAATTTCCTTGTGCTCCTCCAGGCACTACATGGAGACCATGGACCTCCCCAGCCCGAGGGTTCCTACGTCCCTTCACTAATCACAATCACTTCCAGTCAACTGGTGGTGGTGGTGGTCTGCTGCCACCTGAAAATCTCCTTCTGCCCACCCTTTTTAACATTCTTGCTGAGTTGGGTGAGTGTCAGCATTTCATTGCTTAATTGTAGAATCATAGAAATTCACAGCATGGAAGGAGACTATTCGGCCCATTGTGTCCATACAGCCGGCAAGTAGCCATCCAGCCTAAACCTACTTTCCTGCACTTGGTCCGTAGCCTTGTAAGTTATGGCACTTCCAGGGCATATCTAAGTACTTTTTAAATGCTATGAGGGTTTCTGCCTCTACTACCCTTTCAGGCAGTGAATTCCAGATCCCTGCCACCCTCTGGGTGAAAACATCTTTCCTCGAATCCCCTCTAAACTTCCTATCTCTTACCCTAAATCTATGCCCCTGGTTAAGGACCCCTCAGCCAAGGGGAATAGGGCCTTCCCATTCACTCTATCCAGACCCCTCATAATTTTATACATTTGAATTAGATTTCCTCTCAGCCTCCTTTGTTCCAAACAAAACAACCCTAGCCAATCCAATCTTTTCTCATAGCTAAACGTCCATAACTAAATGAGGTCTGGGTGTTAAAATGGGAGCTTCACACCCAGTCCAGCCCCTACATGCCATTCTGTCCATCCAAGTTCAAATTGGGGCTAAAATTTCTTCAGAATTTTTCCTTTTCTCACAAATGGTTTTCATGGCAGACCAGTAGAGTTCTTCAGTTCGATCAATTTAAACAGGAAAACAAACTTAGACTTAAATAAAGTGAAAAGATAAGCCTTTAAGGCAGCATTGCTTCACTTGATATCACTGAATGACAATGGAAAACAGCTCGACTGGCTTTTCTCCTTTGAAAAAGGAATCCCCACTCTAATAAACTATAACCCATCAAAAAAAACAACCACATCCTATTCTGCACCAAGAGCTCTAAGCTGTCACCTATCTCCTTGCTGACCACCAAAGTCACTCCGTATTTAGCCAACTGCTTCGAACCCAGTGCATCAGATGATGCTGTTATCTAACTCTGGCCTCCGATGTGCCATTCCTTTTCTCTGCTGCACTTGTGATGAGAGAGCTTTCAGTTGTCCCTTTAGAGACAGGGATCCCACCTCCAAGAGCTGCCGGCCAATCATTGGGCTGGCAGCTCAGTATACAGGCCTGCTACCCGACTCCAACCCGACGGGACCTGACGACATGTGCCGGGTTCGGGTCGGGTCGGGTCGCTCTTCCGGGTCTGGCTTTTGGGCTCAGGTCGGGTCGGGTCGGGTCGGGCCGGGTCTGGATCAGACACAGTCCCACAGTATTACCTTTTGCTCTGCTGGGAAGTTGAGTTTAGTAAGTGTCGAAAGTTGAAAAGCCTGCCTGAGCTGGGAGTCCAGGTCGTCAAGGAGGGAGACTCTGAGTGAGCGACTCTTTGCTGCTTATCTGCACAAACTGAAAAAGTGAAAAACGGATTCGGAATGGGAAGGTAGGTAAAGGGAACATTGCGGTGGCCGGGTCAGGCTCGGGTCAGGTCGGGTCAGGCCGCGAAAAAAAAGGAAGGACTCGGGCCAGGTCGGGCGCGGGTCCAATGTGGTTCTTTCAGGTTCGGTTCGGGTTTTCGTTCCTGGCCTGAGCAGGCCTCTAGCTCAGTAATATTGGCAATGCCACCAAGTGTGGTGGCTACTGACGGTACTGCAGAGGCCTTGGACCCAGGCTCAGCGGTGGAGACCCATATCTCAGGTAAGTGAAGCAGGGTCATGGAGGCCAGTCCTGAAGGCCCCAGTAAGGCGGAAGGTAGGGTGGGCATTTAGTACAGGGGAGGGGGGGGGGGTCCAGGGAAGTGGTTTAGTTGCTGACAGAGGCCCTCCATAGGCCACAGATTTCCCATGGTGGAGGGCTCCCCCAAGCCCACAGGGAGTTTGTCTCGTTTTACTGAACTACCTCCCTGCGTGACAGAGGCACCCCCCAACCCCCAACCACCGGCTTAATGCCAGCAGCAGAGGGAAGAGGCCCTTAAGCGGCTGTTAATAGGCCTCTTAAGGGCCTCAAGTGACCTCTGGGTGGGAAGGCCGCCTGCGACCTGTCCCACCCCCAACTAAATTCCGAAGCGACAGGAAGGAAACAGGCTCTTCACACCCCCACCGCCTCCTGTCGCAATTCTATGGCGCCCCCTGACCCCGCCTCCTAGCCCGTCTCATGGGGGCCCATAAAATTCAGCCCATAGTTTATGTAGGGTGGGGCTACCTTTTTCAAAGGCGAAAAGCCAATAGACTGTTTTCCATTTTCATTCAGTAATGTCAATAAAAAGATAAACTCTGGATGCTGGGTAATCTGAAGTAAAAAGATAAAATCTTGGAAATGCAGAGCCACTTAGTCAGCAATCTGAAGTTGAAAAAAAAACAAGAGCTTGAAAATAGTTTCGCTGTCAGAAATTACTTCAAACAAAATATTCATCAATTGATGCTCTAGCTTGTTCTGAAATCATTTGGAAAGACAAACTCAAACTCATAAAAACTGATGGAAGACAGGCATTGGGTTGTTGCACAGATTATATAAAAGAATCACTCTGATGAGGGCTGGGGGATTCTGAAATTGTAGCATGTTGGGAATTGCAGACATGTTTTCTTTTATTCATTCATGGGATGTGGGCATCGCTGGCTAGGTCATCATTTATTGCCCATCCCTAATTGCCCTTGAGAAAGTGATGGTGAGCTGCCTTCTTGAACTGCTGCAGTCCATGTGAGATAGGTACACCCACAGTGCTGTTAGGAAGGGAGTTCCAGGATTTTGACCCAGCAACAGTGAAGGAACGGCAATATAGTTCCAAGTCAGGGGTGTGTGACTTGGAGGGGAACTTGCAGGCGGCAGTGTTTCCATGCATTTGCTATCCTTCCAGTTGGTGGAGGTCGCGGGTTTGGAAGGTGCTGTCTAAGGAGCCTAGATGCGTTGCTACAGTGCATCTTGTAGTTGGTACACACTGCTGCCACTGTGCGTCAGTGGTGGAGAGAATGAATGTTTGTGGACGGGGTGCCCATCAAGTGGGCTGCTTTGTCCTCGATGGTGTCAAGCTTCTTGAGTGTTGTAGGAGCTGCACCCATCCAGGCAAGTGGAGAGTATTCCATCACACTCCTGACTTCTGCCTTGTAGATGGTGGACAGGCTTTGGGGAGTCAGGAGATGAGTTACTCACTGCAGGATTCCTAACCTCTGACCTGCTCTTGTAGCCACGGTATTTATATGGCTACTCCAGTTCAGTTTCTGGTCAATGGTAACCCACAGGATGTTGATAGTGGGGGATTCAGTTATCATAATGCCATTGAATGACAAGTGGAGATGGTTAGATTCTCTCTTGTTGGAGATGGTCATTGCCTGGCACTTATGTGGCGTGAATGTTACTTGTCACTTATCAGCCCAAGCCTGGATATTGTCCAGGTCTTGCTGCATTTCTACATGGACTGCTTCAGTATTTGAGCAGTCACGAATGATTTTTAGTTTAGTTTAGAGATACAGCAATGAAACAGGCCCTTCGGCCCACCGAGTCTGTGCCGACCATCAACCACCCATTTATACTAATCCTACACTAATCCCATATTCCTACCACATCCCCACCTGTTGCTATATTTCCCTACCACCTACCTATACTAGGGGCAATTTATAATGGCCAATTTACCTACCAACCTGCAGGTCTTTTGGCTTGTGGGAGGAAACCGGAGCACCCGGAGAAAACCCACGCAGACACAGGGAGAACTTGCAAACTCCACACAGGCAGTACCCAGAATTGAACCCGGGTCGCTGGAGCTGTGAGGCTATGGTGCTAACCACTGCGCCACTGTACAAACATTGTGCAATCATCAGCGAACATTTCCACTTCTGGCCTTATGATTGAAGGAAAGCCATTGATGAAGCTGCTGAAGATGTTGGGCCAAGGACACTACCCTGAGGAACTCCTGCAGTGATGTCCTAGAGCTGAGATGATTGACCTCCAACAACCACAACCATCTTCCTTGGTGCAAAGTATGACTCCAACCAGTGGAGAGTTTTCCCGCTGATTCTCATTGACTTCAGTTTTGCTAGGGCTCCTTGATGCCATACTCGGTCAAATGCTGCCTTGATGTCTAGGGGTGCGGCAAGTTCTGGAGCACAGGTCTTCAGTACTATTGCCGGAATATTGTCAGGGCCCATAGCCTTTGCGGTATCCAGTGCCTTCAGTAGTTCCTTGATATCATGTGGAGTGAATCGAATTGGCTGAAGTCTGGCATCTGTGATGCTGGGGTCTTCAGGAGGAGGCCAAGACGGATCATCAACTCGACACTTCTGGCTGAAGATTGTTGCAAATGCTTCAGCCATATCTTTCGAACTGATGTGCTGGGCTCCCCCATTGGGGATGTGGATATTTGTGGAGCCACCTCCTCCAGTTACTTGTTTAATTGTCCACCATCTGTAGAATTAACTTTTCAGCTGACAGCATACATTCAAAAAGAAAGATTTGCATTTATATAGCGCCTTTTATAACCACCAGAGGTTTCAAAGTGCTTTACAACCAATGAAATACTTTTGAAGTGTAGTCACTGTTGTAATGTAGAAAATGCGGCAGCCAATTTGTGCACAACAAGCTCCCACAAACAGCAATGTGATAATGACCACAAAATCTGTTTTTGTGATGTTGATTGAGGGATTAATAGTGGCCAGGACACCGAGGATAACTCCCGTGTTCTTCTTCGAAGTAATGTCATGGGGGCTAATAGATGGGGCCTCGGTTTAATGACTCACCCGAAAGATGGCACCTTCGACAGTGCAGCATTCTCTCAGTACTGCACTGGAGTTGTCAGCCTTGATTTTTGTGCTGAAGTCCTGGACTTGAACCCAGAACCAAAGTCAGGTAAAAATATCAACACAAAACCCTTTTCAACGAGGCTGAGGCCTTCAAGTAAACATTCATGAAAGCACTCATAGAAACATAGAAAATAGGAGCAGGAGAAGGCCATTCGGCCCTTTGAGCGTGCACCGCCATTCAATGCGATCATGGCTGAATATCCAAACTCAGTACCCTGTTCCCGCTTTCTCCCCGTATTCCTTGATTCCCTTAGCCCTAAGAACTGTATCTAACTTTTTCTTGAATATATTTAATGATTTGGCCTCAACTGCTTTCTGTGGCAGAGAATTCCACAGGTTCACCACTCTCTGGCTAAAGAAATCTCTCCTCATCTCCTGACCCCTTATCCTCAGACTGTGACCCCTGGTCCTGGACTCCCCCGCCATCGCGAACATCCTTCCTGCATCTTGTCTGTCCAGTCCTGTTAGAATTTTGTAGGTTTCTATTTCACTCAAATACAAGAAAGATAATATTATAGGGATCTTTGATCATATATATGTGAAATATACAATTAATTTTTAGGCAGGAAATTCGCAGCCCCAGGGTGGCAAGCTGAGAGGCGGGAGGGGGAGGAGCCAGGAAAATAGCTGGAAGCCATTTTGGAACACCTCTCTGACTCAGTCCTGCCACCGAGGATGTAATTAAAGGTCCTATTAAGGGCAATTTTCCTGGGCTGCCGGCAATTTGCCCTGCATTGGGAGGCCACCAGCTTCTTGGAGACGGCCTCCTTGCAGCAGTCTGGGGGACTGTTGAAGCTGGAGACTCCATGCCCTAAAGAGGGAGCTGCGGGCAATTTGGAGGCCGCTTCTGGGAAAACAGCTGAGCCAGTCCCGCTACCGGCAAATGCAAGCTCGGGGCTCCTGTGTTGTCTTGATGTCAGGGTTCCGTAGCCCGTGGTAAAATCCTGACTTATGTCCTTAAAATATCAAAAATTTTATTTTCAACATGTTTACATGTGTGGAGGACTGGCTGAACAAAAAGGAATGACAGCTGAAACAAACTTGGAAAAAAGTCCTTTGAGAGTATTTTGATTAGTTCAACTTCTGTGCTTTGTTTATTGGTAGATTTTTCACACTGCTCACAGATACCGTGACTTTGGTGGGAATGTAATAGAGTGAGCGTAAAATAAGCTGGGATCCAATCACATTCAGTCTCAACCTTGCATTAGGATTTCCAGAACGACTTTGTGAGGGTCAGATCTCTGTTTGTCCTATACAAGGCAATCAACATAAGCGACACAGGAACAAATTTCCCATGCCCTAGCAACTGGGAACACGATGTATGTTTAATGCCTGGTGACTTGGCAGTTGTGGGCCTATCTGGGTATCCAGGTTGAGATTATATCCTGGACCCCTGAAGATTTTCCATTTTCTTTAGATTTTGAGGTATTCTCCCTTTGTGAGAGAGCCATGGAGACAACTACAGGTTCCTTCTTGGGGGAATTGGCCCTCCTTTTGGCTCAGGGGGCCTTCCACCAGAATTTCCAGTTGCTTCCGCAGTAGTGGGTGGGGGGCATTCCCAATAAGGCAGATATCAGGATAGGTGCATCTCGCCATTTACACTGAGATATATCAAACTGTAAATTTTTAGCCCTTCATTTGCTGTTTCATAATTTTAAGCCAATTAGTACACGGAATTTGTACCTCAGAAAGTGTGATATGGTAATGTGACACAAATTGTGACATGGGAAGTATGATGGAATGGCCAATTATTGCTGATCCCACCTTTATTGTCACTGAAGGTGTTTGTTGATGAATTTGGGAAGTTCCTGGACCAGCAGCTGTTGGACTGAATGAGGATCAGGTGAGTTGGAATGCATGTTTATTGGTCTGGGTAAATAGGGGGAAGGTTATGCTGGTGTCAGCTGTTTATGAGCAGAGAGTCAAAGGTCACACGTGATCAGTTGGAGGGATTGAGTAGTGGATGGTTAAGAAAAACATTGTGTGATGAGAAATATCATAAAACGATAAAAAGGATAAATATGCATCACTGGAAAAACACAGTTGGCAGACTCGGAGGGCGGAGTTCCGGAGCAGTGAGCATATAAAAAAACTTACCTCGGGGATTCTCGGAGCAGACTCGGAGGGCGGAGTTCCAGAGCGGTGAGTACACAGAGTAAGTTACCTCAGGTGGAAAAAAAAACCTGAAAAAGTGACATCACAGGAAAGCTGTGACCTGATTGGCTGGTAGGGAATCTGTACCGAATTTGAAAATAAAACTGATAAAAATTGATTAAAACACTAATTAACTAATTAATAAGTAGAGTAACTAAACCAGAGGGAGGAGATTACTGTATTTAGACAGCATTTAATATTTATTGTAGAAACCTAGCACCAGAGACTACATAGTGAAGTGTATCGTAATTTAGTTAGGATTTAATAAGTATTTATTTACTTTATATCAATTAACTAAGTAGTGATAGAAATGACAGTTAGAGGGGTGAAGTGCTTCACCTGTGAGATGTGGGAAGTCCGTGACGCTTCCAGCGTTCCGGGCAACTACATCTGCAGGAAGTGTACCCAGTTGCAGCTCCTCACAGACCGCATGGATCGGTTGGAGCGGCAACCTAGGAGCATGCAGGTGGCGGAAAGTCATAGACAGGAGTTTTAGAGAAGTGGTTACACCCATGGTGAAGGCAGATAGATGGGTGACCGCGAGAAGGGGCAGGCAATCAGTGCAGGAATCCCCTGTGGCTATCCCCCTCTCTAACAAGTATACCGTTTTGGATACTGTTGGGGGGGATGGCCTATCAGGGGAAAACAGCAGCAGCCAGAGCAGTGGCACCACTGCTGGCACTATTGTTCAGCAGGGAGGGACAAAGCGCAGAAGAGCAATAGTTATAGGGGACTCTATAGTCAGGGGCACAGATAGGCACTTCTGTGGACGTGAAAGAGACTCCAGGAAGGTATGTTGCCTCCCTGGTGCCAGGGTGAAGGATGTCTCTGAACGGATAGAGGGCATTCTGAAGTGGGAGGGTGAACAGCCAGAGGTTGTGGTACACATCGATACCAATGACATAGGCAGAAAGAGTGATGAGGTCCTGCAGGGGGAGTTTAGGGAGTTAGGTAGTAAGTTAAAAAACAGGACCTCTAGGGTTGTAATCTCTGGATTACTCCCTGTGCCATGTGCCAGTGAGGCTAAAAATAGGAAGATAGTGCAGCTAAACACGTGGCTGAGCAGCTGGTGTAGAAGGGAGGGTTTCAGATATTTGGACCATTGGGCTCTCTTCAGGGACAGATGGGATCTGTACAAGAAGGACGGGTTGCATCTAAACTGGAAGGGCACTAATATCTTGCTGCAAGGTTTGCGAGCGTCACTCGGGAGGGTTTAAACGAGTGTGGCAAGGGGGTGGGAACCAGAGCAGTAGGACAGCTAGTGAAATAAATGAGGAGGACATAGTAAATAAGGCCAGTAGGACTAAGAGGAAGAGCAGGCAGGGAGATGTTGCTGAGCACAGCGGGACTGGTGGTCTGAAGTGCATTTGTTTCAATGCGAGAAGTATAACAGGTAAGGTAGATGAATTTAGAGCTTGGATTAGGACTTGGAAATATGATGTTGTTGCTATTACAGAGACTTGGTTGAGGGAAGGGCAGGATTGGCAGCTAAATGTTCCAGGCTTTAGAAGCTTCAGGCGGGATAGAGGGGGATGTAAAAGGGGTGGGGGAGTTGCATTACCGATTAAGGAGAATATCACAGCTGTGCTGTGGGAGGACACCTCGGAGGGGTCATGCAGCGAGGCAATATGGGTGGAGCTCAGGAATAGGAAGGGTGCAGTCACAATGTTGGGGGTTTACTACAGGCCTCCCAACAGCCAGCGGGAGGTAGAGGAGCAGATATGTAGACAGATTTTGGAAAGATGTAAAGGTCACAGGGTTGTAGTGGTGGGTGATTTTAACTTCCCCAATATTGACTGGGACTCACTTAGGGCTAGGGGCTTGGATAGGGCAGAATTTGTGAAGAGCATGCAGGAGGGCTTCTTGTAACAGTCTGTAGATAATCCAACTAGGGATGGGGCCATTCTGGACCTGGTATTGGGGAATGAGCCCGGCCAGGTGGTCGAAGTTTCAGTGGGGGAGCATTTTGGGAGCAGTGACCATAATTCCATAAGTTTTAAGGTACTTGTGGATAAGTATAAGAGTAGTCCTCGGGTGAAGGTGCTAAATTGGGGGAAGGCTAATTATAACAACGTTAGGCAGGAACTGAAGAATTTAGATTGGGGGCGGCTGTTTGAGGGTAAATCAACATCTGACATGTGGGAGTCTTTCAAACGTCAGCTGATTAGAATCCAGGACCAGCATGTTCCTGTGAGGAAGAAAGACAGGTTTGGCAAGTTTCGGGAAGCTTGGATAACACGGGATATTGTGAGCCTAGTCAAAAAGAAAAAGGAAGCATTTGTAAGGGCTGGAAGGCTAGGAACAGATGAAGCACTTGAGGAATATAAAGACAGTAGGAAGGAACTTAAGCAAGGAGTTAGAGGGCTAAAAGGGGTCATGAAAAGTCATTGGCAAACAGGATTAAGGAAAATCCCAAGGCTTTTTATACATATATAAAGAGCAGGAGGGTAACCAGGGAAAGGGTTGGCCCACTCAAGGACAGAGATGGGAATCTATGCGTGGAGCCAGAGGAAATGGGTGAGGTGCTAAATGAGTACTTTGCATCAGTATTCACCAAGGAGAAGGACTTGATGGATGATGAGCCTAGGGAAGGGAGTGCAGATAGTCTCAGTCATCTCATTATCAAAAAGGAGGAGGTGTTGGGTGTCTTGCAAAGCATTAAGGTAGATTAGTCCCCAGGGCCTGATGGGATCTACCCTAGAATACTGAGGGAGGCAAGGGAAGAAATTGCTGGGGCCTTGACAGAAATCTTTGCATCCTCATTGGCTGCAGGTGAGGTCCCAGAGGACTGGAGAACAGCCAATGTTGTTCCTTTGTTTAAGAAGGGTGGTAAGGATAATCCAGGAAATTATAGGCCGGTGAGCCTTACGTCAGTGGTAGGGAAACTATTAGAGAGGATTCTTCGGGACAAGATTTACTCCCATTTGGAAACAAACAAACTTATTAGCGACAGACAGCATGGTTTTGTGAAGGGGAGGTCGTGTCTTACTAATTTGATTGAGTTTTTTGAGGAAGTGACGAAGATGATTGATGAGGGAAGGGCGGTGGATGTTATCTATATGGACGTTAGTAAAGCCTTTGACAAGGTCCCGCATGGCAGACTGGTGCAAAAGGTGAAGTCACACGGGATCAGAGGTGAGCTGGCAAGATGGATACAGAACTGGCTCGGTCATAGAAGACAGAGGGTAACAGTGGATGGGTGTTTTTCTGAATGGAGGGATGTGATTAGTGCTGTTCCGCAGGGATCAGTGCTGGGACCTTTGCTGTTTGTAGTATATATAAATGATTTGGAGGAAAATGTAGCTGGTCTGGTTAGTAAGTTTGCGGACAACACAAAGGTTGGTGGAGTTGCGGATAATGATGAGGATTGTCAGAGGATACAGCAGGATATAGATCGGTTGGAGACTTGGGCAGAGAAATGGCAGATGGAGTTTAATCTGGACAAATGTGAGGTAATGCATTTTGGAAGGTCTAATGCAGGTGGGAGGTATACAGTAAATGGCAGAACCCTTAGGAGTATTGACAGGCAGAGAGATCTGGGCGTACAGGTCCACAGGTCACTGAAAGTGGCAACGCAGGTGGATAAGGTAGTCAAGAAGGCATACGGCATGCTTGCCTTCATCAGTCGGGGCATGGAGTATAAAAATTGGCAAGTCATGTTGCAGCTGTACAGAACCTTAGTTCGGCCACATTTAGAATATTGCATGCAATTCTGGTCGCCACACTCACAGAAGGACGTGGAGGCTTTGGAAAGGTTACAGAGGATGTTGCCTGGTCTGAAGGGCATTAGCTATGAGGAGAGGTTGGAAAAACTCGGATTGTTTTCACTGGAACGACGGAGGTGGAGGGGCGACATGATCGATGTTTACAAAGTTATGAGTGGCATGGACAGAGTGGATAGTCAGAAGCTTTTTCCCAGGGTGGAAGAGTCAGTTACTAGGGGACATAGGTTTAAGGTGAGAGGGGCAAAGTTTAGAGGGGATGTGCGAGGCAAGTTTTTTACACAGAGGGTGGTGAGTGCCTGGAACTTGCTGCCAGGGGAGGTGGTGGAAGCAGATACGATAGCGACGTTTAAGAGACATCTTGACAAATATATGAATCGGAAGGGAATAGAGGGATATGAGCCCCGGAAGTGCAGAAGGTGTTAGTTTCGGCAGGCATCAAGATCGGCGCAGGCTTGGAGGGCCGAATGGCCTGTTCCTGTGCTGTACTGTTCTTTGTTCTTTGTTCACTAAAGCACAGATTGAAGGTAGCAAAGCTAATGCATGTTTGATCATATTGATCCAGTAGTGGATTCATTGAAGAAACAGTGAAGAAATAATTTTAGGAAAGAAAGAAATTTTAAAAATGGGTAAAAATATGAGAAAGTGAAAGTATAAAAATAGTAGTGAAGTCATAGTGCATTGTAATTGCGCAATGCTTTACATTGGCAGGGGCAGGGGAGGAAAAAAAATGATGTGCATTGTGCCTTTCATATCCTTAGTTTGTCCCAAACCAAAGGGAAAATAATGAATGAGGAAGTTAAAGGAAATTTACTAGAAGTGCAGTTGGAATGTAAAGTCAAGTCCAGACTTGTTACACTGAGAGACCCAGGAAGAAAAATACTGTCGAGGAAACCAAAAGATAGAAGAACTAAATGTAAATCACATCTTAAAAATATTGTGAACTGTGTAATTTTGAAGTGCAATTGTGTTAGAAATCTAATTTTAAAAACCAACTTGTCCACTTAGTGTGGCAGACAAAAACATTTCGTCAAGCTTTTTAGTGATCACTTTAGTTCCGTTTCTCTTCATTGTAGATTTTGTTGAGTGCTCATAATTATATCATTTAAAACATTAATGGTACTGCGCTCACAACTGTGACAGCCAGTCTAGTGCTCCTAGTTTGAGAGTTATTTGAGCAAATCAGAAGTAATACCACAGTGTAACACTAGAGCTTGATGCAAGATTTGTGACAGCAGAAAGTATAGACTGTCATATTGTTACATTAATAATATGGGAGATAGGTAGCTTAACTAGACGGATAAATAAATGTGTTTATCAAACATCTGAACTGCCGAATAATTCTACTTTAAGTTTATTTACCAATGAATAAATTTGTCTTCATCATATTAAAGTGATAGATGGTCGAGCATTGTATGTGGAATTAATCACAGAAAAAAATCCCCAAATGAAAGCCTCATGTCCCAATAATGAAATATATACCTTTGAAGGAGATTAAAATGGCAGGGTAGGTTGCAGTGCGTTCCGATGTGTTCTTGCACCACCCGTCCCAAACCATTTTAGCCTACCTTAAATTCGGTATGAGAGAGCCGTCCCACCTCCGGGCATCTGGTGGCCTGCTTTGTATGGTTAAGTTGCAGCTTGATTACACCATGTCCCCACCAGCCGTCCATGTCCCCGCTTTAAAGACGTCTGCAAACACAACATGAAGTGCTGTGACATTGATCACAAATCGTGGGAGTCAGTTGCCAGCGATCGCCAGAGCTGGCGGGCAGCCATAAAGGCGGGGCAAAAGAGTGGCGAGTCGATGAGACTTAGCAGTTTGCAGGAAAAAACACAGAAGCGCAAGGGGAGAGCCAACTGTGTAACAGCCCCGACAAACAATTTTATCTGCAGCACCTGTGGAAGAGCTTGTCACTCTAGAATTGGCCTTTATAGCCACTCCAGGCGCTGCTTCACAAACCACTGACCACCTCCAGGCGCTTACCCATTGTTTCTCGAGACAAGGAGGCCAAAGAAGAAGATTACACCATTGGTGTCACAATCCCATTTTAACTAAAGGTTTCTGGGGGCCTCCATGACAGCTGGATCTATCAGGAAGCAGCAGATTAGTCAGAAGACACCAAGGTGAGTGCCAAAATGTTCCTTTTATGTGGAAGCCTTGTGGGCCAGGAAGAGAAAGAAGTCCTTGCCCCCCTTCCAAGCACTAACTTTCCTTGTGTCCTCAGTTTCCTGGCTCGATTTCTGCTCCAGCCCGTTGGCTCTAATGTGACTCCCGCTGGTTCTGAGTGGGAGACAGTGCTGCTTTACTGAAATATGGCCTGGGAGTTAAAATGGCCTGGGCCTCAACATGAACTCTCCCTCCCACCCTTCCCTGAGTTAAAAATTGACCCTTATGATTCGAAAGGAGAAAGAGAGATGTTAACATTTGGGTGTGATTTTTCATTAGAACTGTTCTGAGATTTTATTTCGTTGATGTTGATTCGGCTAACCCGTGCTCAATCTGTTAAAAAATAAAAATAAAAATTTATAAGTAGTAGAATAGCATATCTAGTTAATGCTTCATGTCACTCTGGGCTCCATGGTGTCTGGCTCTGTGACAGGGACAGAGATAAATGCAGTTGTGAGCCAGCTTTGCCTTGTGAATGTCGAATGCACTGCTGGTTTGGATTATTGTAGATCTGTGCTGTAAAAAAACTATGGGCTGGATTTTACCAGCCCTCAGGGGATGGGCTAGGGGGTGGGAGGGGAGCCGTATATAAGCACAGGAAGATGGAGGGGGTAGTGTGCTCATCGTCTTCCATCTGCCACCTTGTCAGCAGCGGGGAAGGTGGCAGAGGGCCCTCCCACATTTAATTGGCCAATTAAGGGCCTCTTCCTGCATTGCTGGCAGGGGGCCCTCCAAGGATGGGGAGAGGCGAGGTAAAGTGGTCTTGTTGGGGGACCCTCCTATTTGGGTATTCTTTGGCTCATGGAGGCCCCCACCCCCCCACCCCAGTGGCAGTGGCCAATCCCGTGGCAACATGCCACCTGCTGTCACCAACAACCCCCCATCTCCACTCCTGACTGGCCCCAGTGCCCCCAGACCCAACTTACCTGGTTGTAAGGCTGCAATGCATCCATTGCGTCCTCTTCTGGTGGCTCCTGGTGGCAGTGCTGAGCCTGCTGAGCTGCGTGCCCTCTGATTGGGAGGCAGCTCTTGGGGGAGGCGGGCTGCCATCCTTAATAGGGATGGCTGCCCCAGTGGCAGCCAATTGATTGGCCACCAATGGCAAGATGTGGCCCCAGGTCCCACAGACTACTAAGCCGGGTGGACCCCCCCCACCCCCTGCACCCCCTCTCCTCCCCCCGCCCCACCCACACCCCACCCTGCTATGGGCCTGTCGGCAGTTAGCCTCGTCATGATGATTAAATCCAGCCCTATGATTTACAAATTAAAATTGAGGGTCCAAATTTTATTTTGGCCCTTGTCCACTTCTGGGGCATAATTGCATAATTGCCAAATAGCAGGGGTGGGGGTTTGTTGGGGAGCAGGCATTGTAAAATGGGGTAGAACCCAGTTCCACCAGAATTCCAAACACAGCCTTGAAGATTGGAGGTGAGGAGTTGGAGAATTTTATTTTCATATTTCTTTGTTCTTGGGTTGTGCATGTCGCTGGTAAAGTCAGCATTTATTGCCCCCTAACTGCCCTTGAGAAGGGCGAACCGCTGCCGTCCTTGTGGTGAAGGTAGTCCCACAGTGATTTTAGGGAGGGAGGTACAGATTTTTGACCCAGTGACAGTGAAGGAACGGCGATATAGTTTAAAAAAAATTTATTCATGGGATCTGGACGTCACTGGCTAGGCCAGCACTTATTGCCCAGCTCCAATTACCCTTGAGAAGGTGGTGGTGACACACCTTCTTGAACCGTTGCAATCCATGTGGGGTAGGGAGACCCACAGTGCTGTTAGGAAGTGAGTTCCAGGATTTTGACCCAGGGACAATGAAGGAACGGCGATATATTTTCAAGTCAGGATAGTGTGTGACTTGGAGGGGAACTTGCAGGTGCTGGTGTTCCCATACATTTGCTGCCCTTGTCCATCTAGTTGGTAGAGGTCGTGGGTTTGGAAGGTGCTATCTAAGGAGCTTTGGTGCTTTGCTGCAGTGCATCTTGTAGATGGTGCACACTGCTGCCACTGTGCGTTGGTGATGGAGGGCATGAACGTTTGTGGATGGGGTGCCAATGATTTGTCCTGGATGGTGTTGAGCTTCTTGAGTGTTTTTGGAGCTGCACCCATCCAGGCAAGTGAAGAGTATTCCATCACACTCCTGACTTGTGCCTTGTAGATGGTGGACAGGTTTAGGGAGTCAGAGGGTGAGTTACACGCCGCAAGATTCCTAATCTCTGACCTGCTTTTGTAGCCAAGGTATTTATGTGGCGACTCCAGTTCAGTTTTTGGTCAATGCTAACCCCCAGGATGTTGATAGTGGGGCATTCAGCAATCGCAATGCTATTGAATGTCAAGGTGAGATGGTTAGATTCTCTCTTGTTGGAGATGGTCATTGCCCGGCACTTCTGTGGCGCGAATGTTACTTGCCCCTTATCAGCCCAAGCCTGTATATTGTCCAGGTCTTGCTGCATTTCTACTCAGACTCCTTCAGTATCTGAGGAGTTGTGAATGGTGCTGAACATTGTGCAATCATCAGCGAACATCCCACTTCTGATCTTATGATTGAAGGAAGGTCATTGATGAAGCAGCTGAAGGTGGCTGGGCCTAAGGAACACCTGCAGTGATCTCTGGAGTTGAGATGATTGGCGTCCATCAACCACAACCATCTTCCTTTGCGCTTGGTATGACTCCAACCAGCGGAGAGTTTTCCCCCTGATGTCCATTGACTCCAGTTTTGCTAGGGCTCCTTGATACCATACTCGTTCAAATACTGCCTTGATGTTCCAAACCTTCCAAACCCGTGACCTCTACCAACTAGAAGGACAAGGGCAGCAAATGTATGGAAACACCATCATCTGCAAGTTCACTTCCAGGTCCAAGAGAGATGGAAAACACAGCGGGAGCAGAACTTTAAAAAGTGTACCAAGAACTCGGAGACCTGAGAGAGAGAGAGAGAGAAAACACAGCGAGAGCAGAGCTTTAAAAAGCGCTTCAAGAACTTGGAGACTGAAAAGAGAGAGAGTAGAAAACACAGCGGGAGCAGAGCCGGGGGGAAAAAAATTGAAAAGTAACATCAGAGTGATGTCACATGCAACAGCGAGAGCAGGGAAACAGAAAGCAGCTGGTGTCAGTATTCAGGTAAGCTTTTAATTTAATTTAATTGAAATCAAATATAGAGTAAGACTTGATCGATTTACTAATATATAAAGTAAAAACTAAAGTGGATTAAAGAACTAAAGACCAGTCGGAAATTTAAAAAAACAAATTCAAATCTAATTAAATAAAATAGAGATGCAGGGCCAGGCGATGTGTTGTATCTGCATGATATAGGAGCTGGTGGACCCCATTGTGGTTCCTGGTGACCACATCTGTAGCAAGTGTTGGTTGCTCGAGGAACTTCGGCTCAGAGTTGATGAGCAGGAGTCTGAGCTTCGGACATTGTGACAGATCAGGGAGGGGGAGAGTTACCTGGACGTTGTGTTTCAGGAGTCGGTCACACCCCTTAGATTAACTACCTTGAATTTGGCCAGTGGTCAGGGACAGGAGGGTGTGACTATGAATGAGGCAGGTAGAGGGATCCAGGAGGTAGTGTTGGAGGAGCCTCAGCCCTTGTTCTTGTCCAACAGGTTGGAGATTCTTGCTCCCTGTGTGGACAAGAGCAGGGACTGTAGGGAGGATGAGCAAACTGACAATAGCACCGTGGTAGAGGGAGCCATTCAAGTGGGAGGAGAAAAGAGAAATTTAGTCATAATCGGGGATAGTATAGTTAGGGGCATGGAGATTTTTCTCTCTGGCCAGGATCGCGAGTCCCGAAGGTTGTGTTGCCTACCTGGTGCCAGGGTTCAGGATATCTCATCTGGGCTGCAGAGGAACGGGTTCCGCAGTGGGGCACTGTATAAACTAGGAAATACTGGGGGCTTGTAAGAAAGGTATGGCAATAATCATGGGTGATTTTAATTTGCATATAGACTGGATTAATCAAATTGGCAAGGGTAGCCGCGAGGGAGAGATCATTGAATGTATTCGAGATTGTTTTTTGGAGCAATACGTAGTGGAACCAACCAGGAAGCAGGCTATTCTTGATTTGGTATTGTGTAATGAGGTGGGATTAATAAATGATCTAATTGTTAAGGATCCTCTAGGGAAGAATGATCATAGCATACTAGAATTTCAAATTCAGTTTGAGGGCGAGAAACTGAAGTCCCACACTAGCATTCTGGACTTAAACAATGGTAATTACATAGGCACAAGGACAGATTTGGCCCTAGTGGACTGGGCAAGAAGACTAAAAGGTAGGACAGTTGATGAGCAGTGGCAGATGTTTAAGGAGATATTCAATTCCTCCCAACTAAAATATATTCCAGAGAGGAAGAAAGATTGTAAGAGGGCGAAAAACATCCATGGCTGAGCAAGGAAGTTAGGGATAACATAAAGACAAAAACTAAAGCATGCCATATTGCAAAGGCCAGTGGTAGGCTGGAAGATTGGGAAATGTTTATAGATCAACAAAGGATTGCTAAAAAAGTAATAAAAAGAGCAAAGGTAAATTATGAAAGAAAACTAGCGCAAAATATAAAAACGGATAGCAAAAGCTTCTATAAGTATATAAAAGGGAAGAGAGTAGCTAAAGCAAATGTTGGTCCCCTGGAAAATGAGACCGGGGAGTTAATAGAGGGGAACACAGAAATGGCAGAGACAATAAATCAGTATTTTGTCTCAGTTTTCACGGTGGAGGACAATAGCAGCATCTCAATACTAACAGGCAATGCAGGAATTATAGAAAGGGAGGAACTTAGAACAATCATCATCACTAGGGAAAAAGTACTAAGCAAACTATTGGGATTGAAGGCTGACAAGTCCCCAGGGCCTGATGGCCTACATCCTAGGGTCTTAAAGGAAGTGGCAGTGGAGATAGTGGATCCATTGGTTATAATATTCCAAAATTCCCTAGATGTGGGAAAGGTTCCAGTGGATTGGAAAAATGCTAATATAACACCCTTATTCAAAAAGGGAGGGAGGCAGAAAGTAGGAAACTGTAGACCAGTTAGATTAACATCTGTCATTGCGAAATTGTTAGAATCCATTATTAAGGAAGTAATAACAGGACATTTAGAAAGTCAAAACGCAATCCATCAGAGTCAGTATGGTTTTATGTAGGTTAAATCGTGTTTGACTAATTTGCTAGAGTTCTCCGAAGATGTATCAAGCAAAGTGGGTAATGGGGATCCTGTAGATGTAGTATATCTGGACTTCCAGAAGGCATTTGATAATGGCAGCTGGCCTGGCCAGTGACGTCCACATCCCATGAATGAATTTTTAAAAAAAATCACGTGCCTTCACTTTCCTGTCCAGGGAAAGCTGGCGCCACCAAGGTGGGGAAGTGGGGAACTTAGGATTTGTAGTGAAGTGGTGGGAGGAAGGGGTCAACTCTGCATTGTCGGTGTAGTGGGGTGGGGGGGAAGGGTTGAACTCTGCACTTAGATTAGATGGGGGTGAAAGGGGTCAAGTCTGCACTTAGTACAGTTGGGATGGAAAAGGGGTAATCAGGGCAACCACAGGTATAGTTGTGGTGGGGTCAGGGTGGTTGGGTCAAACTTTATTTTTTGTTGCAGTTGGGGGGAGTGACGGGGTCAACTTTAAAATAGGGCCAGCGCCTGCGCAGAAACAAGCGATGCTGTTGATGGTGTCACCGATGCTGCCCCTGACACGCGATTGGGTGGGTGGGGGGGCGGGGGTTCGGCTGCCCTGCATATTATAATGAGCCGCCGTGCACAAAATTGCGGGCAGGTCGCCATTTTTTTCACCCACCGCCATTTCCAGCGGCAGGAACATAAAATCCAGCCCCACATCTTCAGTGGAAGTGGGTGCAAGGAGTCCGTGTATACTGCTTCACCTAAATTGCACCTAATCATCACTTGAGTGCTAACCCTACAGGTTTTTGATTAGTACCTGAAGGCATGTTCAAATAATAATCACCAGTTAGCCCAAAAATTGCTTGTAAATCTGAACTTTCAAACCAATGTTTCTTATTAACGCAGCAGCCATTTAGCGCCTGTTTTCATTCTTTGGCCAATATCACTATTTCCGCTACCACCCCACACCCCACCTTCCCCCATCTTCTTTCCTCTGCATTGGGCAATAAGTTGACCATCTTTGCCAACGCTAACAAAATCAGTAGCAATTTCCAGTTCTTTCTAGTAACAGGAAGCTTATGTATAGGTGCTGCCAGCAGCACCCGCCTGGGCTCTGGAGGCAAGTATTCAGAGCCAGAAACTTTTATTATGCACGGAAAACATTGATATATCCATGTGACATCATATACTCTAACTTAAAAGTTTGTATTGCTCTGTGATCTGGTTTCAATTCCAGTGGTCTAGACATATAAACTCAATTCAAACTGAACCCAGTTTCACTCCACAGTGAGGCAGCTGGCTTGGCATGTCATTTTTATTTGGACTTGATTCAAATGAGGCTAACATGTTTATACTTAAATGAATTTCAATAGTTTGTTTCAGTTTGTGTAATAATAGAATCAGTGGGAGAATAGATAGTGCGAAGGATTGGATACTGTCGCTGCACTGCATGGGATTTGGGCTTGGATCCAACATAGGCTGATGGGAACACCTCTCTCTTTGCTTTCTCTCCTCGCTTTCTCACAGGCTACAAGACAGAGTTCAGCACCAATTTAAAAAATGCACTGACAGAAGCTAATGCTTGGGGAACATGCTTTTTTTTTAGCTGATGTAGTGAATGTGCTGCTCAGAGCAGAGAGAACTTTACATATCATCTCCGCTCCACGTAATCTGTGAGTTCTTGATGACAATAGCAGCTGAGGAAAAGGAAACCCACCCCCAACATATTCCTCAATTTTAAAAGTGCAAAAAGTTGCCACGATACTTGGTAAATGATAAAAGTAAATGTGTGAAAGGCAATGCATTTCGATGCAATTTAAAGCTATTGATTGGGTGTTACGTTCTGCCATGTTGTGTTCAGGGACAGACCGGTGAATCATGGGTCAGGCGCACCCCAAAACAAGTCATAGTTTGAGAGCCACCTCTGGGACAGATACACGGCAGATGTGAGGCAGTAATTAAAAACAAGAAATGCTGGAAATACTCAGCAGGTCTGGCAGCATCTGTGGAGTGAGAAGCAGAGTTAACATTTTAGGTCTGTGACATTTCATCAGAACTGGCAAGGTTAGAAATGTAATAGGTTTTAAGCAAATGAAGTGGGGGTGGGGCAAGAGATAACAAAAGGGAAGATGTTGATAGGACAGGGTCACAGAGAATAACTGACCAGAAGGTCATGGAGCAAAGGCAAACGGTATGTTGTGTTGGTGTGTTGAAAGACAAAGCGTTGGTGCACAGAGGGTGTTAATTGACAAAAAATGAACAGCCCTGGCCCAAAGCACAAACATGAAAAATGTGATTTAAAAAAATGAATGATGAAACAAACTAAAATAAAATAAACAAATAAAGTAAAAAGAAAAAAATAACTAAAAATAAAAAGAGGAGCCTGTCATGCTCTGAAATTATTAAACTCAATGTTCAGTCCGGCAGGCTGTAGTGTGCCTAATCGGTAAATGAGATGCTGTTCCTCGAGCTTGCGTTGATGTTCACTGGAACACTGCAGCAAGCCCAGGACGGAGATGTGAGCATGAGAGCAGGGGGGAAGGATGTTGAAATGTGAGGCAGTATTGGCCATGTCCCTTGCCTGAATGAATGACCTGCTCGCACTAATCCACAAGCTGGAATGCACAAACCTTCCACAGCCACTGGGGAAGCTAGTAACTCCTGGGAAATAATTACAGTGACTTTTGCACACATCTCATTGCTATGAATTCTGTTCTTTAATATAAATGGGGCAAGGCCCATGCCAACAGAATGTGCACAGTATTACAGAACTGCCACAGCAATCAAAGTTTACAGGGAGGAAAGATTAGACTCCAGGGCAGTTACTGAATGCACAGCTATGCCACATTCATTTTTGTTCAGGTCCATCTTCCACCAGAGGCAGCTTCACTTTCAAAGGTTACAGAGTAAACAATGTGGGTTCTGCCATTGCCAGAAGCTCTGAGATGCACTGAAGGAGGTGGTTTCCATAAGCTGGTTCAGTGGAATATCGTTGTGTGGAGGCAAAGGGGAGCCTATTTCTTGGCCACAGGTCAACTGAGCTTCTCAGACCGTCAAAGCAAACAAACCAATTTTATGCCCAGTTCTGGGGAAAAGCATGGTAGCGAGAACGAACGAGGCTAAATGAATGTTACAAACACTTGAAAAAATGGACAAGCTTGCACATGCACAGCTGTTCCCCTGCTGTTTTGCCTCCTATCCCTCTATCTAACTGGGATGGTTTCCAGAGCACCAGGACCCTGAAGCAATAATATCAAACTGCCTCACACCTGTTTGGCAAAGTCCATTCTTCTTTTCTGGAGTGTCATTTTCTTAATGATGCCTGGGTGAGTTGCACCCAACCGCAAATTAACTGAGTTAATTTGATGACTGGAAGTGTTCTGACTTGTACAGGGAAATCATTGTTGACACAGCCTACTTACAAGTTGAGACAAGCTTGGGTGTGAATCAGATTTTATAGCTTTTTTAGAAATATATTTTGTTAAGCATTTTTCTTCCATTTTTGGCCCTGCAAATCTGTGAGTTACCACAGTGGTACATTATTCTCGCACATCACTGCTTTCTGCCACTGAGCTGTAGATACTGAGCCAAATATAAGAAAAATTACAGAAATGCCTAGCAACAAAATTGGCAATTCAACACTGCTAGGGGTAGGAATTCTTTTCGGCTTGTTTTGACAGGTCTGAAATAGGTGGCATGCTGACAGCTTGCACCAAAAGCCAGGTGCCCGAGGCTTACCCAAGATTGGGCCATGGGCCTCACTGCATATTGCTGATAAACTCCAGATGCCAGTCAGGCATCAAGAGGCAGCTTGCTGGCTCCACAAGGCCGATGTTGGGTTGGCCGCCTCCCTGGAAACGCCTGTCAGGTTGGTCTTAGGAGGCTGGTTTGGAGAGTGGGGGTGGGCTGTCAGTGAACAGGGAAAGGGCAACGGGGAGGGGGCAGCAGTTGGGAGAGGACTGAGTGGGCAGCTGGCAACAGTCTTCATTCCTGCTCCTCTCGGCTCCAGGTCAGACAATCCTTTTTGAAAAAACTTGCCTTTTTGGTGACAGCCTCCAGGGTTCCTTATTAGGCTGCATGTTGCCAGAGTTATCTTGAAAGCAGCAGGCCCAGCACTGGTGGTGTTTTGGAATGGGACCTGAAACAGGCCTGTTTGAATATTCTTTTCCTCTTTAGCCTCGGATCCACAGACCCTAATTGCTTTTCCTCTTTGAACTTTACATTAATGTGCCCTGTGAGGGTGAATCTGTGAGGAAATCACATTCATAGCAACTGTTTAATCTCTGTAAGCATCATCTCACTGTAACCTTTGCCAACTCTCCAGCAGAGTTTTTACCTTTAATTCGTACTGAAGGATATCTTTCAAACCCTATCAGCATTGTACTACTGTTTCTATCCATCTTTACTGAGCTTGTGCTCTATGGCATGAAGATATGAAGCTCTGAATGCTACTTTTTTCACACCTCCTTTCAACCTTTAAAGGAGATATGCACCCTTTTCCCTTGCAGTACAGGCCTTTATTCGTAGTAATTGTACATCAGTTTGCTTGTGCGTCAATGAAGGTTTATTATTAAAGTTGATTTTAAGAATGTAAATTTGTTTTTAAGAATATAGAAATATAATTCAATAAGTTTACTGACGCCATTTTGTGATCGTTAGCACCCCATTAACCGCAGACAAAAGCAGTCAAATCCAACCCCACTGTGCTTGCAATTTTTCTTAGGCAGCCTACTGTAGACCATCACAGTCACTGACACATGAAGGAAAAGGTTTCCTCAATTCCCGATGCCATGCTGGTTGCTTGAGTTCTGGGACACAGACTCTTGCACAGCACTCCTCATAAAGTAGTTGAAGCAGATGCAGTTCCGGAATGATCCAGAGTTTCAACTTGGGCCTCTGCTCAGAAACCTAATTCTTCAGATACACCCAGAGAGGATTTCGAATGGCTTGACCTCCAGTCAACTGTGTGAAAATGCTCAGCTTCTCTGAAGACTCCTCTGGTCGTATTCCCTCAAGCTCACTGCTGTTAACCTTCACCAAGTGAACCATTATGTATCTTTCTATCCTGTTAAGTGCTGTTAAATGCCCAAGGGGAAACACTCATTCTGGTGTATTCCGCTTGGTTGTGGTAAATTCCAGCAATCAGACATTTAGAGGTAGAAATTGCATCCTGGTGGGTCCATTATAAGGCCATAAAATGGATGTAAGGCCAGTTTCGGGAACTAATGGCCTGCATCAAAAAGATGACTGAAAGACGTCAAACTGGATTTTGGATCAAAAGATTTTTTGGACATCCCTGGTGCTTGTCTAAAACAGGTATTAGGCCTCTTACATATGTAAATGTGATACTGCAGGAGCCCGAGCTGGAGATGCACCTGCTCTATTCGGGCTTCTTAAGCAGTTGTTGGACAATGGCCATCAAAATATAAAGATAAGTTGTTGCCCTGGAGTCAGCAGGCACAGGAATACTCTGACTCCATGGTGTGCCAATCGATCCCTACTCTCATCACCCTCCCAACTATTGCCACTCCACAACCCTCCTCCAGCGATCTACCTTTAGGCAGCTGACAGCGAGGCAGGCGACCCGATATTAATTAATTCAAAACGAGCAAGCTGCCTGTGGAGATATACCAGATGTTGATAGCTCACCCAATTAATATTAATGAGGCTCATGGTCCAATTTTAAGCCAGCCTTAGACCTCTTGGTTTGTGCACTCTCTGCGATTCCATTGCACTTTCTCACCTGACACCAGGTGCTGACTTATTCATACCCCCTGATCTTTTCATTTCTAGGTTATACTAATTCATTATATTACATTACACATTAGCTAGGTCACCAGGGAGAACTCCCCTATCATTTACAAAACTACTTGAGTTTTCCATGTACATGGTGGTCCAAATTATTTGTAGTCCATGTGTCTTTGGATCATATTGTAATGTGGCAGGACACATACAGCACAAACAGCTTCCCAATCCATCTTTGCTCTTTAAGCCAGCCTTGATACATTAGTATTCGTTTAACTTGAACTTCTGTATAAGTTGTTGAACATCTTCTTGATGTCATTCACTGACCTGGGCTTGAGAACATACTGTTCATCTTCCCACGAGGCATGCTGACCTGAAAAGAGTCTCCCCTCGTTCGGGTATCAAATCCACAAGTTCATATAGAAACCTGCTGGTGAATCAAGTCACTTTAAAAATGTGAGATCAGCATTTTAGAGATAAATTGGAATGAGCCAGTTGTCAAAATTAACATGGCAAAGTGGCAAAAGATTGCTGACAGTGGAAACCTCTGGAGATTTCACACCGAAGAATGTTAACATTAATAAATCCTACAATTGGCTTATTAATTTAATGTTTGTAACCAAAAGTGGAACATGTATCAGCCTGGAAATTGGTTTGGCATGAACTTGGCCACTGGAACCGATAGACCAAAGGTCCACCCAATATTGGGTCTTGGGCCTTGGGCCTTGGGCTCAGTCACATTAAAGTCAGAAAGCTGCAGCAGCCTACTGGACATCCCCAGGCAACTTACCGGTGAGGTAATTTCAATATGAGGTCCTCGGGTAGGTCTTGAAAGAGGTGGGATGCGATCTGGATGGAGGGAGAATTAACTGGGAGGGGATGGAGAGGATGTGATGGGGGGTGGGGGGAGAGGGGGTGGGGTCAAGGACAGAATCTATTTGGTTAGACCTAAGAAAATATAGAGGCATTATTACATTACAGGGTGTATTCTATAGGCCACCAACTAGTGGGAAAGATGTACAGGAACAAATTTGCAAGAAAATTACAGAGAGTTGCAAGAACTATAAAGTAGTTATAATGGGAGACTTTAATTATCCTAATATAGACTGGGATAGTAATAGTGTAACAGGCAGAGATGGGAAAGAGTTTCGAGAGTGTGTTCAGGAGAATTTTTGACATCAGTATGTTTCCAGTCCAATGAGGAAGGAGCATTGCTGGATCTGGTTCTGGGGAACAAGGTGGGTCAAGTGAATCAAGCGACAGTAGGGGAATATTTAAGGGGCAGTGACCATAGCATTATAAAGTTTAGGTTAGCTATGGAAAAGAACAAGGAACAATCCAGAGTAAAATAAATTCATTGGGGGAGGGCCAACTTCAATGCAGTGAGAATGGATCTGGCCCAAGTAAATTGGACTCAAAGATTGGAAGGCAAAGCCGTAACTGAACAATGGGCTGCTTTTAAAGAGGACATAGCTCGGGTACAGTCAAGGTACATTCCATGAGGGGGAAAGGTAGGGCAAACAGATCCGGAGCTCCCGGGATGGCAGAAGAAATAGAGAGTGAGATGAAGCTAAAAAAGGTGAATATGATAGATGTCAGGTGGATCATACAATTGAGAACCAGGCTGAATATAGAAGGTTCAGAGGTGAAGTGAAAAAACAAACAAGAGAAGCAACGCGAGAGTATGAGAAGAGACTCGCAGCTAACATAAAAGGGAACCTCAGCATCTTCTATTGGCACATAAATAGTTAAAGAATGGTAAAAGGAGGAGTGGGGCCAATTAGGGACCTAAAAGGGGATTTATGCATGGAGGCAGAGGGCATGGCTTAGGTACTAAATGAGTACTTTACATGTGTGTTTACCAAGGAAGAAGATGCTGCCCAAGTCATGGTGAAAGAGGAGTTGGTTGAGCCACTAGATGGGCTAAACATTAATAAAGAGGAGGTATTAGATATGCTGGCTGTACTAAAAGTTGATAAGTCACCAGGACCAGATGAGATGCATCCAAGGATACTAAGGTGGAAATTGTGGAGGCACCTGCCATAAATTTCCAATCATCCTTTGATACAGGTGTGGTACCAGAGGACTGCAGAATTGCAAAACTTGCATCCTTGTTCACAAAAAGGTGTAAGGACAAGCCCAGCAACTACAGGACAGTCAGTTTAACCTCGATGGTGAGAAAGCTTTTGGAAATGATAATTCTGTACAAAAAAACAGTCACTTGGACAAATGTGGATCAATTAAGTAAAGTCAGCATGGATTTGTGAAGGGCTTGAGTTTTTTAACAGAGAGCGTTGAAAAGTTTTATGAGAATGGTTCCTGGGATGAGGAACTTCAGTTACGTGAATATGTTGGGAAGCTGTTCTCCTTGGAGAAGAGAAGATTAAGAGGAGATTTGATAGCGGTGTTCAAAATCATGAGGGGTCTGGACAGAGTAGAAGATTAGATCGGGAAAAACTGTTCCCATTGGCTGAAGGATCACAATCAGAGGACATGAGCAAAAATATTTTTACGTAGCGAGTGGTTGGGATCTGGAATGCACTGCTTGAGAGTGTGGTGGAGGCAGATTCAATTGAGGCCTTCAAAAGACAACTGGATAATTATCCAAAGAGAAAAAAAATTCAGGGTTACAGGGAAAAGTCAGGGGAGTGGAACCAGGTGAGTTGCTTTCGCGGAGAGTCAGCATTGACACAATGGACCGAATGGCCTGCCTCTGTGCTGTAACTATTCTATGATTCTATGATGAACCTAAGATTGGAAGAGGGGAGTGAAATGATCAAGAGAGGGCAGGAGGGAGACAATTGGGAGGGGACAAGCGGTGGTCAATAACAACCTGTGGTTTTAATTTGGAGTCAGGAGGAGCACGACGAAACCTCCCAGCTCCACGTTCAGGTACATAAGTTTTTTAAAACCTTGAGCCTGTTTGGTGGCATCTGCAGCTATTCTTGTAAACATGGCTGTTTCGGCCGCATGTGGATCAAATTTCCCTGACCGCAGCTGGCCGAGTGCTGGCTACATTCAGGCAATTCTAATGTTATAAAGGGGCCCTAAAAAAGGCTTCAGGCCCCCTATTTGCTTATGCAAAGGATCTGACACCTGTTTCAATTGTGGGTCCTGGATGCCACTAATGATGCCTTTGCCAGTATGGTGGACAGACTTTCAGCTCAGAATTCCCGCAAACTGATCACCTGCAAAACGGGCACAGTGTTATCGAATTTCTATGCTATCCTTTCTTTCAAAAGAATGTTGATAAATGCTCCTGACGTTGTTGACTTCTTGCTGAGCTGCAGTTCCATGGGTGCTGGCTGTCCTCCAGTACCTCAGCCAAGTGATCATTATTCACATGTGAACCCTGGCAGTCAGTATCAGCAAGCTGCTTGAAAGAAGCAGGCATCACAGCAGAACTTAATTTTGTTCCTCCTTTGGGGCTGAATTTTCGCCATGGAGGCGGGAAACAGGAGTTGGGTTTGTTTTTGGGTGAGGAACCCGCCTCCGATGGGAAACTGTTGAAAGTCATTATTTTCATGGGGCTGACCCCTTAATTAGTACAGAGATGGAGGTCCCAATCCAATTATAGCCAGTGGGAGTGGGAATGGAGGTGGGTCAGATGAAGTGATGGACTGATCTAGACTCCCCAATGCAGCCATCACTGAGGCTGTTGGTTTCCCTGAGGTAGAGATATGCAGTCTGTGCCAAAGCCTTCCACTGCACCAGAGGGAAGCGAGATGTCACAGGAGAGCTGGAGGCCTGGCAGCTGGGGCAAGGCACCCCTCACTTCGTCAATGACAACCTGGATCTAATGTTGGAAGTCATGAGGGAAAGGAGGAAGGTCCTCTTCCCGGTGGGTGGAAGGTGGAGGCCACCAGCTGAAACCAAACATGCCGTGGTGCAGATAGCTGCCACCATCAGCGCCAGAAGTGAGACGAGAAGAACCAGTACCATAAAAGATTCAGCAACCGCATACATTCTGGAAAGATAAATGCAACCTCCAACCTTCCAGGCAGGTCACAGGCCTTGCACCCTTCAGCAGACAAACCACCTGAGGAGCCTCAGGGCGCATGCTGCTCCTAAATGTGGGAGGGCAGTGTCCAGGGCAGTTACTCACCTCTCAGAATGGCTCATGGCCATACCTCTGCTGAGGAACTGTCACCACTTAGATGGATAGGGGCAGATGGTATTTGACACAGAGGACAAAACAGTACCTTATCTTGCTCTTGTTTGTCCTTTCGGGAGAAACGGGCACACAATGTCTGGAAGAGGGCCCAGATGGAAGGAGGGGTTCCCTTTTTTTACAGTGGAGCTGGCAATGATGGCAATAGCCAAGATGGTAGAAGGGGAGAGAGTCAGGCCTGGCAAAATGGGAGCTCCTGGTGGACCTGGTGATCACAGAGGTTAATGTGGTCATTAAAGGTAATGCTTTCCACCTCATTCAATAGCGTGTTGCGTGTTGAGTAACTTTGGGTAGGCTCAGCACTGCAGATGTTTCTAATCTCCTGTGCTCCTCATCATCTCTTCTTGAGTCTCCCAGAAGTGCAAATGTCCAACCCACGGCCTCTCCCTTGCCCTCCAAAGGCCCAGAGCCACACAAAGGAGAAGAAGAAGCACCATCACACCTTACGAGCACGCCATTCACCAGTGCAGACACTCTCACCTCGGTGGGTCCTGGCACATGTGTAGATAGAGTGGCAGAGGGTGATGATCATGGCACTAATGGGCAAGAGCAGGTTCCAGAGGCAGTGGTTACTGTGGTAAGTTCCCCTTGGAGGAGGGAGGATACACACAGCCCTGCTGAGCTGGGCACAAGGGCAGTATCTCAGGAGTCACTGGAAAGGAGGTTCGACCTTAAACAGCAGCAGGAGATGTGCTTCCACATGTCAGAGTTCGCTGAGGCACTGCAGGGTCTTGAGCAGAAGATGGAGGAGTCCATCCAGCTTATGTGCACCACAATGGTTCAGGGCTATGTGTACCTGAGCTCCTCCACAGAGAAACAGTGTCCAACCTCTTGGAGACCCAAATAGGGTATCACTCGGAGTGCATGCAGGCACTGTGCACTGACATCCACAGGATGCATGAGATGATGTGTTGCTTAGACTGGTCAGTGACACTGGTGGCGCAGAGATCTTTGGAAGGGTTGCTGGCAGTTGCCAAGCTGGTGTCCCCTGCCAGGTATCTGGAGCACCCAGCAAGGGCTGAGGATATTACGGGGAAGGATGGTACACCCACATCATCCTCGGCCTCCATGCCCCCTCTGGCTGATGGACCAACTGTGCAGCAAGGCCAAGTGATGGAGGCTACCGCTGCAAAGATGCAGGTGCAGCAGCCTCTGGAGATGACCCCACAGGAACCTCGATCAGGCCGCAAGCCGATGCAAGTGAGCAGGCTGCTTCTACCTCCTCTGAGACCACAAGGAGAGAACCACTTAGGAGTGGCTAAGGGCAGAGGCCACCATGTTACGCGGAGTACTGAGTGGGTCACTGGGGTGTCTTCTTACTCTCTCTCTCCACTGGTTTCCTCTCTTTGCACTATATAAATGATGACACTTTAAACCACACATTTGGGAGCTTTTTATTGCTGCTGTGACAAGAAAAGTGGTATGAGATGGTGAAAGAGATAACAGGATCCTCCACGATGATGGCAACCCCTCTGGGCAGATGTGCTTCCTTCATTGGCGGTAAGTGATTAGATGTCCCAGGCTGCATCTTCCATGCATGTGTTAGCACAGGTATTGCAGTCTCCCTTGCAAGCCATGACCCTCAAACTGTGTTAGAGGGGCTCAGTTGAAATGTTCCTAAATCAGGAGATCCCTGACATTCATGGCATCGTCAGGAGCCCCTCATGCCCTGAGCCTCTTTGTGTGGTGGGGTACATTTCTGTTCAACGTCATCTCTTTCCACTTTCACTTCCTCCTCCTCTCTCACCTCCTGCTCCTGTTCTTCCTCTGATGAGCTGTCTCCTGCCAGGGCCTCACCATCCTCAATGTCTACACCTCAGGAGGGCCATGCTATAGAGAATACGGCAGACCACCACAATGACCGAAACCCTTTCAGGAGGGTATTGGAGGGCACCATCTGACTGATTCAGGCACCTGAAACACATCTTGAGAAGCCCAATGATCTGTTCAATGGTTGGCCTGGTGAGCAGGTGGCATTTGTTGTATTGTCTCTGTGCCTCTGTCTGGGTCTTCTGCAGACGGGTGTGTCCATCTATTCAAGGAGTATCCCTACTCCCCTAGGATCCATCCACATGCTTTGGAGGTTGGAGTGAAGATCTGAGGCAGCCTGGACTGGTGGAGGATGCAGGAGTCATGGAAGCTGCCAGGAAATTGAGTGCGCACATGGAGGAAGCTCTTCTTGTGGGGGCAGACCAGCTGAATGTTGAAGGAGTGGAAGCCCTTCCTGTTGATGGATCTCACTGGGCAGTCATTGGGTGCCATGATGGCCATATAGGTGCAAGCGATGATGCCCTGCACCTGAGGGAATCCATGGCCCTCTCTGCCTGTGAGGCCATGTCTGTCGTGAAATGAATATACTGTCCAGGTTTAACAAAGGGGGCCTCCATTCCTGATCTCGGTGGTGGGGTGGAGGCAGCCTGAGACTTCAGCCCCTGATGGCCACAGAGGTTCAGTTCCAGCAAATTTACTCATTAGCAAATGATATGGGGATTGTGGTCATTTTTTTTTACCATTCCTTACCATGACAATTATATCACCTCTTCTTCTTGTACTTCTGTCAATATAGTATACTGTATTCGCTGCTCACAATGTGGTCTCCTCTACATTGAGGACACCAAACACAGATTGGGTGACTGCTTTGCGGAACACCTCCGCTCAGTCTGAAATCACGACCCCGAGCTTCTGGTTGCTGGCCATTTCAACACTTATCCCTGCTCTCATGCTCACATCTCTGTCCTGGGATTGCTGCAGTGTTCCAGTGAACATCAACACAAGCTCGAGGAACAGCATTTCATTTACCGATTAGGCACACTACAGCCTGCCGGACTGAACATTGAGTTCAATCATTTCAGAGCATGACGGGCCCCCCATTTTACTTTTATTTTTAGTTATTTTTTCTTTTTTCTTTTTGTGTTTAATTTATTTTAGTTTGTTCAGTTTGTTTATTCTGTGTTTTTTTCATGTTTGTGCTTGTGGCTGTTTAGTTTTCAGTCCATTAACACCCTATCTGTACGAATGCTTTGTCTTTCAACATACCATTAACATATTGTTTGCTTTTGCTCCATGACCTTCTGGTCAGCTATTCTGTGACCTTGTCCTATCTATACCTTCTCTTTTGTTGTCTCTTGCCCCACCTCCGCTTTACTTGCTTAAAATCTTTTACATTTCTTATATCTGCCAGTTCTGAAGAAGGGTCACTGACCTGAAATGTTACCTCTGCTTCGTTCTCCACAGATGCCGGCAGACCTGCTGAGTATTTCCAGCATTTCTTGTGTTTATGTTATATAATTATATCACCTCATCTGCTATGCTAGCTGAGAGTAGAAAGCTCAGCACAGACTGAGGATTAAATTTGGACCGTTCCTGATCCATATGTCTCAGCCACTCACCAAATAAACTCAGTGAACTGCTTTGATGGGGTGCATGTTCACATGTTATGACATAAGGATGTGAAAGTCACAAGTGAAGTGGTTTCCCTCTCAAGCATTATAGTATTGAAATTATTCCTGACAATAAAAGTACCCTCGTGGCTTTCTCAAAACAAGTTCACCAAAATTACATACAGGAACCAGCGCCTGGCACATATCTTCATCTGACATCTGTGTAATAGTATTTCTTTGCAAAATTCTTATTCTGAGCACCAGTGTGGAGAAAGGATGCTGAGCTCTCATTTTGTGCAAGCTATCATGAAAGAACAAAACAATGCATCAAACTTATGTTTAACCCATCTCCGGTGAGTGGAAATTTTAGATGGACAATCTGGGAGGCAGACATGCTTATGTTTAATAATTGTCTGAATAAATGGGCCAGATTACTCAGGTCGAAAATAATAATACTGCAGATGCTTAAAATCTGAAGCGAAAACAGAAAATGCTGGAAATATTCAGCAGGCCAGGCAACATCTTTGAAGAGAGAAAACAGCGATCAGGGCTGGATTTTTAATTTGAGATTAGGAACCCGGTGCCCGGATAATTTCGGGTCCTGACTCCTTGCCATGTCTGCGTCGCTCACGTGATGCAATCTTTAAATGTAAATGCCCTAATTGAGCCGGATGCGAACTTGGTGCCCAGTTAGTGGCAACAAGTGTTACCAGGAATAAAAACTGGAAATACTCAGCAGGTCTGGCGGCATCTGTGGAGAGAGAAGCACAGTTAACATTTCAGGTCAGTGACCCTTCTGCAGAACTAGCAGATATTAGAAATGTGAAAGGCTTTAAGCAAATAAAGCGGGGGTGGGGCAAGAGATAACAAAGGAGAAGGTGTCGATAGGACAAGGTCACAGAGAATAACCGACCAAAAGGTCATGGAGCAAAGGCAAGCAATATGTTAATGGTGTGTTGAAAGACAAAGCATTAGTACAGATAGGGTGTTAATGGACTGAACACTGAACAGCCACAAGCATAAACATGAAAAAAAAAAGTGGGTAGGCAAACTGAACAAACTAAACTAAAATAAAATAAAATAAACACAAAAAAATATTTAAAAAGAAAAAATAACTAAAAATAAAAGTAAAATGGGGGGCCCATCATGCTCTGAAATTATTGAACTCAGTGTTCAGTCCGGCAGGCTGAAGTGTGCCTAATCGGTAAATGAGATGCTGTTCCTTGAGCTTGCGTTGATGTTCACTGGAACACTGCAGCAAACCCAGGACAGAGATGTGAGCATGAGAGCAAGCAACCGGAAGCTCGGGATCATGCTTTCAGACTGATCGGAGGTGTTCCACAAAGCGGTCACCTAGTCTGAGTTTGGTCTCCCCATTGTAGAGGAGACCAAGTATTACCAGCAGCCTTCCAAGAAGAGCAGGAAACTCCTAGGAAGGCCAGCAGCCTATCTGCGCAGTGAAGTGGTCATATGGCCTACTGAAAGGTAATGCTCATGATCCAGTTCTTGCAAGATCCTCCAGATCCCAAGACTTCTAACCTTATTAAAAAAAAAACATAAACTTCTCCCTGCATTGAACCTGAAGCTGTGCACTATTGTGCAACAGTCTGTTCGGGTTTGCTGATTTCCCAATTGAAAATTGCAGTCTTATCCTTCCCAGCCCATAACTAAGTTCCTCAAGAAGCATAACAGGCTGTCAATTGGAAGCAAGCAGGTTCCTGATTCCCTCCACCCTGCCTTCACTTTGAAAATTGGAGCACATCCTGGAGGCATCGGAATCCAGAGATGCCTTCCGGGAACGCAACCTTCAATCCACACCCGCGCCTGTACTCACCCCCAAAGCATTTTGAAAATCCAGCCCAACGTTTCAGGTCAATGACCTCCCCTCAGATCTGGACAAGAAGTCATCGACCTGATACATTTACATTGTTTCTCTCTCTCCACAGATGCTGCCAGGACTGCTGAGTTTTTCCAGCATTTTTCTGTTTTTATTTCCGATTACCAGAGTTGTATGAGTGCATTGTGCAAAATCTTTGTGTACATTTGACCTTTGCAGATGAAAATGGCGAGAACATTGGATTACACAACTATTAACTGTTAGAACTGAGATAGTGTATATGCAGGAGGGCGCACTGTATTTGAAGATTCAGAGGAACAGGTGAGGATAGCAGCATTGACAAAATAAAGGCAAAATTGTGCAACAAAAAATATATTCAGTTTCATTGCAGGTGCTTTATGAAGAAAGCAATGAAGTTTCTAACATCCTCAAGGGGAGGCAGTGGCGTAGTGGTATTGTCACTGAGCTAGTAACCCAGAGACCCAGGGTACGGCTCTGGGGACATGAGTTCAAATCCCACCGCAACAGAAGATATAAATTGAATTCAATTAATAAATCTGGAATTAAAAGCTAGTCAATTGTCATAAAAACTCATCTGGTTCACTAAGGGAGGGAAATCTGCTGTCCTTACCTGGTCTGGCCTACATGTGACTGTAGAACCACAGCAATGTGGTTGACTCTTAACTGCCATCTGAAAGGGCCTATTAAGCCACTCAGTTGTATCTAACTGCTACAAAGTCAATAAGGAATGAAACTGGACGGAGCACCCAGCATCGACCTAGGCACCAGAAACGACACTGGCAAACCCAGCCCTGTTGACCCTGCAAAGTCCTCCTTCCTAACATGTGGGGGCTTGTGACAAAGTTGGGAGAGCTGTCCCACAGACTAGTCAAGCAACCGTCATACTCACGGAATCATACCTTACAGACAATGTCCCAAACACCACCACCATCCTTGGGTATGTCCTGTCCCACCAGCAGCACAGTGGTAAACAGTTGGGAGGGAGTTGCCCTGTAGGCCTCAACATTGATTCCAGATGCCATAAAGTCGAACATGAGCAAGGGAATTGCCTACTGATTACCATCTACTGCCCAGCACCCCCCAGCTGATGACTCAGTACTCCTCCACTTTGAACACCACTTGCAGGAAGCACTGAGGGTGATAAGGGTGCAGAATATACTCAGGGAGAGGGACTTCAATGCCCATCACCAAGAGTGGCTCAGTGGCACCACTACTGGCCAAGCCCTAAAGGACATTGCTGGTAGACTGGGTCTGCGGCAGGTGATGATAGAACCAACAAGAGGGAAAAACATAATTGACCTCGTCCTCCCCAATCTGCCTGCCGCAGATGTATCTGTCATGACGGTATTGGTAGGAGTGACCGCACAGTCCTTGTGGATGCAAAGTCCCGTCTTCACACTGAGGCTACTCTCCATTGTGTTGTGTGGCACTACAATTGTGCAAAATTGGGCATCCATGAGGCGCTGTGAGCCATCAGCAGCAGCAGTGCTCAACCACAATCTGTAACCTCATGGCCTGGTATATTCCCCACTTTACCATTACCATTAAGCTGGGGAATCAACCCTGGTTCAATGAAGAGTGCAAGAGGGCATGCCAGAAGCAGCACCAGGCATATCTCAAAATGAGGTGTCAATCTGGTGAAGTTACAGGACTACTTGTGTGCCAAATAGTGTAAGCAGCATGCAATAGACAGAGCTAAGCGATGCCACAGCCAACAGATCAGATCTAAGATCTGCAGTCCTGCCACATCTAGTCATAAATGGTGGTGGACAATTAAATAATGAACTGGAGGCGGTGGCTCCACAAATATCCCATCCTCAATGATGGGAGAGCTCAGCACATCAAAAGGTAAGGCTGAAGCATTTGCAACAATCTTCAGCCAGAAGTGCTGAGTTGATGATCCATCTCGGCCTCCTCCTGATGTCCTCAGCATCACCGATGCCAGTCTTCAGCCAATTCGATTCATTCCGCGTGATATCAAGAAATGACTGAAGGCACTGGATACTGCAAAGGCTTTGGGCCCTGCCAACATTCCGGCAATAGTACTTAAGACCTGTGCTCCAGAACTTGCCGCCCTTAGCCAAGCTATTCCAGTACACCTACAACACTGGCAGCTACCCAACATTGCTGAAAATTGCTCAGGTATGTCCTGTACACAAAAAGCAGGACAAATCCAACTCGGCCAATTACTGCCCCATCAGTCTACTCTCGATCATCAGAAAGTGATGGAAGGTGTCGTCGACAGTGCTATCAAGCGGAACTTGCTTGGCAATAACCTGCTCAGTTTGGGCTCCACCAGGGCCACTCAGCCTTGGTTCAAACATAGACAAAAGAGCTGAACTCCAGAGGTGAGGTGAGAGTGACTGCCCTTGACATTAAGGCAGCATTTGACCGAATATGGCATAAAGGAGCCCTAGCAAAACTGAAGTCAATGGGAAACAGGGGGAAATATCTCCGCCGGTTGGAGTTGTACCTAGTGCAAAGGAAGATGGTTGTGGTTGTCGGAGATCAATCATCTCAGCTCCAGGACATCACTGCAGGAGTGACTCAGTGTAGTGCACTAGGCCCAATCATCTTCAGCTGTTTCATCAATGACCTTCCCTCCATCACAAGGTCAAAAGTTCACTGATGATTGCACAATGTTCAGCACCATTTGCGACTCCTCAGATACTGAAGCAGTTCGTGTAATTAAAAATGCAGCATGACCTGGACAATATCCAGGCTTGGGCTGATAAGTGGCAAGTAACATTCGCACCACACAAGTGCCAGGCAATGGCCATTTCCAACAAGAGAAAATCTAACCATCTCCCTTTGACATTCAATGGCATTACAATCACTGAATTCCCCACTATCAACATCCTGGGAGTTACCATTGACCAGAAACAGAACTGGAGTAGCCATATAAATACCGTGGCTATAAGAACGGGTCAGAGGCTAGGAATCCTGCAGCGAATAACTCACCTCCTGACTCCCCAAAGCCACCTACGAGGCACAAGTCAGGGTGTGATGGAATACTCTCCACTTGCCTGGATTGGTGCAGCTCCAACAACACTCAAGAAGCTTGACATCATCCAGGACAAAGCAGCCTGATTGATTGGCATCCCATCCACAAACATTCACTCCCTCCACCATTGACGCACTGTGGCAGCAGTGTGCACCATCTACAAACTGCACTGCAGCAACGCACCAAGGCTCCTTAGACAGCACCTTCCAAACCTGCGACTGCTACTACCTAGAAGGACAAGGGCAGCAGATGCATGGGAACACTACCACCTGCAATTTCCCGTGCAAGCCACACACCATCCTGACTTGGAACTGTATCGACCGTTCCTTCACTGTTGCTGGGTCAAAATCCTGGAACTCCCTTCCTCACAACACTGTGGGTGTACCTACCCCACATGGACTGCAGCGGTTCAAGAAGGCAGCTCACCACCACCTTCTCAAGGGCAATTAGGAACGAGCGGTAAATTTTGTCCTAGCCAGCGATGCCCATATCCCAGGAACAAATTTTTAAAAAATTAAGGTCATCCAAATAGGTGCAGAGTGTTTTTCAGATGTGAAGCTATCTCAACAGTATGGTTGAGGTCTCATGCAGAAAACTGTATGGCTTTACATCGGGCAGAATTTCCTGTTAGCAGGAACAATCCCATTTCTGCCAAATAGGCAGCGGTGGAGTTAAAGGAAGAACTTGCTAACCCTCCCCTTTTAGCTAAATTTTGTGCTTAGCAATCTCACGCAAAATGTGTAAAAGTTTCGTTTTAATATTTTGGCCAAAAACCGTCTCTGTAATGCCATTGGAGCCAATGCTATGGAAGCTGGAGTTGCCGAAAATGGTGAGCACACTGCTTCCCACCATTTCTGGCACAGCCTGCCTGGCGTACAATGCTGGTAAGGCTGCTCGCGAGAGAGTGTGCCAAAAGTTATCACACTGGGAAGATTGTGACATCAAACAGTCTCTCAGTGGGAAGATTGTTTTTTTTTATTCATTTGTTGGATGTGGGCATCACTGGCAAGGCCAGCAATTATTGCCCATCCTGAATTGCCCTTGAACTGAGTGGCTTACCAGGCCATTTCAGAGGGCATTTTAAGAGTCAACCACATTGCTGTGGGTCTGGAGTCACATGTAGGCCGGACCAGATAAGGACAGCAGATTTCCTTCCTTAAAGGACATTAGTGAACCAGATGGGTTTTTACAACAATCGATAATGGTTTCATGGTCAGCATTAAACTAGCTTTTAATTCCAGATTTATTAATTGAATTCAAATTTCACAATCTGCTGTGGTCAGATTTGAACCCTTGTCTCCCGGAGCATTAGCTTGAGCTTGGGATTACTTGTCTAGTGACATTACCACTGCACCACCACCTCCACTACCATCAAGCAGCCTCTCAGGATGATTTGATGCATGTTCTGCCATTTTGGACTGTGCAGGTTCAGTTTACACCATGTCTGAAGCACTCCCGGCTGAAAATGCATTCACCTCCAGAAGGGACTTCCCACTAACATTATTTAAAAAGCCAGCCATCTAACTTAACAGGTGAGGTGCTTTTGACTTACTTTTGCTCTTATAAAGTTAGTGGAAGCACTATGATGTGCTCTTTGAGGAATTTTGGTGACTTTTTGGGTTTTGGAGGGAGTGCAGCTGCATCCTGACAGGGAGGTGTGAACAGTTTCTGTCCTGTCTACAGAAAGCCTGTTAGAGTTATGGGAGCTGTAATTGCAGTTCCTTTTGGCCTGCAACATGGCAGGGAGATGGAACTTAGGCTGCACAGAGGGGAAACTGTACACAGAGGGAGAAGGAGGAAGGCTCTCTACAGAAGGCCCTACCCATCAAGGATTTTCAAGGATCACATTTCCTCCCTCCACTTTAGTCAGGAGAAATGTTTGAGGTGCCTACAATTCAGAAAGGAGATGGTCACCGAACTGTGCCACCTCACTGAACAGGACAAAGAGCCTCACAACATGGCTCATGAACCCTCTCCAACACCCAACCACAAGAGGACAACAGATTCAATCTTGGCTTTCAAAAGAGAATTGGACAATTATCTGAAAAGAAAATAATTTACAGGGCTGCGGGGAAAAGGCAGGGAAGTGGGACTAGGTGAGTTGCTCTTGCAGAGAGCTGGCATAGATACGACATGTAGAATGGCCTACTTCTGTGCTGTAACCATTCTATAATTCTATGATTCTAACTCACCTATAACAAGAGTTACTCATCTGCAATCTCAAACTCTGGGGAACTGTCCTTTCTTCCTGACCTGGCTTCAGTCCACTCCAGCCCAGTGACTCACCACGTGCAGATCGCAATTCTCTACTACCCTCCAAGGTGTGCGCGATATCAGTTTGTGTCCTGGTGGCTGCGATTGTCAGATCAAGTGACAGTGCTTCTTCATCAGAGGTCAGTTGCAGCTCTAGCCCTTACTCATGAGGCTGCAGTGTCTGACCAGGAAGAAATTCTTGGTATTTGAAAGCATAAATGGAGAAGGGAAGGGTTGGGGTGGGGAAGGGGTGGAAAGCAAGAGGTCCATGGTCACAGTAAATGCAGTTTGCACTTCATCCAGATAGCAGGATGAGGATGTGGTGGGATTTGAAAAGGGGCATAAGGAAGGAAGATGCCATCATCCTGAATGTTCTTGGTGATGCCCAATGAAGCAGGCTCTGTTACAGTCATCTTATGATGTACAGCACCCTGTCCTCCAGAGAGCTCGGGTGATACAGGTGTGCCTGTACCCTTCAAGTTCTGTTCTGCTCCCTCCTGTTATCGACCTCCTTGTCATGCAAGAGAGAAGGACAAATGTCTGTAATTGTGTTTGGGACAGCCTGCCATGGTTGAATAGCTGGAGGTATGTGGAAACAGCAAGAGGTGGGAGTGAGGCCGGTAGCATTGGAAGGTGTATGATGGTAAGTTAGAGAATCTAACTGTTAGGCCTGAGTTTTGACTGCTGGAGTATGCTGATGATTGATAATGCTTCTTGAAGCACCTTGGGACTTTTATTACATTAAAGGCGCTATATAAGTGTATTGTAAATATATTGTTGCTGTTGATGTGTGGTAGGGGTGTTGTGCGTTGAGCATTATGTGAGGTTGGTGGTGTGGTGGGTAGGAGATATCATGTGGAGCGGCATTCATTGATCTTGGCCACCCTTGTGAGGTCATTGAACCTGGCACTGCTGCCAGGTCCTGCAGAAACATGGGGCAGAATTTTGGGATTTGGATTGGGACCCTGATGTCGGGGTCAAATGGGGGTCACAGTGTGAGAAACAGTCCCCCGAATTTCCATCCCACAAGAGACCCAAGCTACGTGGCAGGCTCAAGCTCATCAGAGAGACAGTCATAGAATTGAGCCATCAGTTGAAAACAGACCTACAATCTCCACCACAGGGAAAGCACAGTTAGTCACCACCACCCTCATATTTTACAGGATTGGCTCTTCCATGGCATATATGGGGTGGCAGTGAGGTGGTGGGGTTCTCCATAATATAAGCCAATCCGTAGTGCGCAGTTGCATGTTATTGTTGAAGCAATGAACTGAACTTTTGCAAGATCGCTGGAAACCAAATTCTAATAGAAGCATTTAGAGGAATTCAGCAAAACAGTCAAAGATTAGAAAAGAGGCAATATTTCAAAAGGCTATTACTGTTCAAACTTTCACAGGAGCTGAGTGTGACATAACATCTAAGTGCGAGTTATAGAGCCCTGTAACAAGCTCAAGCTCAAGTCATAATTAAAAGAAGAAAGACAGAGCTTACTTTTTTGCAGCATCTTTCATGACCTCATGATCTCTCAAAGCATGTTAGAGGAAACAAAGTACTTTTGAAGTGTAGTCACTGTTATAATGTAGAAAGGCAGCAGCTAAACTATGCCCAGCAAGGTCGGACAAACAGCAATGATTAGTTAATCTGTTTTTTGGCGTTGGTTGAGGAATAAAAATTGTCCAGGAGTCTAATGCTCATCAAAATAGTGCCATGGGCTCTATTATGCCCACCTGAGAGGGCAATGGGACCTCAGTTTAATGTCTCATCCAACAGATGGCACTTCTGATAGTGCAGCTCTCTCTTAGTACTGCACTGGAGTGTCAACCAAGATTTTGTGCTCTAGTCTCTGGAGTGGGACTTGCACCTACAGCCTTGAGACTCAGAAATTGTGAGGATATATGAATATATGGATATAGGGACCATTGGTGCATTGGAAAGGGGAAGGAAGGTTCAGGAGAAGCATCTTCTGTAAATTATTTTCTGAGATTTCTAGCTGTTGGCAGGAGTGTTGGACGATGCTGGTCTTATACTTTCTCCTCCTCCACTTCTTCGTGGTGGTAAGGGTTGCCCTTCTGGAGGACAAAATTAAGCAACAGGCAGCACAAGACTACAAATCTGGAGACTCTGTCGGCAGTGCACTACAGAACTCCTTTAGCTAGCAACCAAAATAATATTTCAATATTCCTTTGGTCTACTCTTTGAGGTTTCTCATGGACACATGGCTGGGCATCTGTGTCTGGGCTCCTGACTGAGGAATAGACATCCATTATTACCAAGTAGGCAAACTCTAAACTGACAGTCTGGGTGAAATACAGCTGGGATAGAGGACAGGCACAGGACAAAGACATCATGGCTACCACCTGGAAACAAAGCACAGATCATAATTAGCCACTGCCTGTCATTATAAACAAGTCGCACATCAGCAACAACTTATATTTATATAGTGCCTTTAATGTAATACAACATCCCAAAGTGCTTCACAGGAGTGTTACAAATGGAAATTAGACACAGAGTCAAATAAGGCAGAACTAGGGGCAGATGGCCAAAAGCTTGATCGAAGAGGTAGATTTTAAGGAGTGTCTTAAAGGATGAAAGAGAGGTGGAGATGCAGAGAGCTGTAGGGAGGATATTCCCTAGCTTGGGCCTAGCCAACTGAAGGCACAGCCACCAATGGTGGTGCCATTAAAATCAGGGACGCTCAAGAGGCCAAAATTAGGAGTGCAGATACCTCGGAGGGTTGTGGGGCTGAAGGAGATTACAGAGTTGGGGAGAGATTTGAAAACAAGGATCAGAATTTTAAAAATAAGACGTTGCTTGACTCTGAGCCAGTGTAGGTCAGTGAGCACAGGGGTGATTGATGAATGGGACTTGGTGTAAGTAAGGACACAGGCAGCAGAGTTTTGGATGACCTCAAGTTTACAGAGGGTAGAATGTGGGAGAACAGCCAGGAGTGCATTGGACTAGTCAAGTCCAGAGGTCACAAAAGCATGAATGAGGATTTCAGCAGCAGATGAGCTGAGGAAGGGGAAAACTCTGTGATGTTACTGATGTGGAAATAGGCGGTCTTTGTGATGGTGTGAATATGATGTCAGAAGCTTGTCTTCAAGTCAAATATGACATCAAAGTTGCGAACAGTCTGGTTTAGTCTCAGACAGTTGCCAGGGAGAGGGATGAAGTCAGTGGCTAGGGAACAGAGCGTGGAACAGGTCCCCAGCGTCACAGAGGCCAGTCTTCAGAAAATTTAATTCACTCCATGTGATATTAAGAAATGGCTGAAAGCACAGGATACAGCAAAGGCCCTGACAATAATCCAGCATTAGTACTGAAGACTTGTACTCCAGATCTAGCCACATCCCTAGCCAAGTTGTTTCAGTACAGCTACAACACTGGCCAGCTACCTGACAATGTGGAAACTTGCCCAGGTATGTCCTCTTCACAAACAACAGTACAAATCTGATCCAACCAATTGCCACCCTATCAGTCTACTCTCAATCAACAGCAAAGTGATGGAAGGTGTGCCATCGATAGTGCTATCAATCAGCACTTACTCAGCAATAACCTGCTCACCAATGTTCAGCTTGAGTTCTGCCAGGGCCACTCGGCTCTAGATCTCATTACAGCCTTGGTCCAAATAGGGACAAAAGAATTGAATTCAAGAGGTGAGGTGAGAGTGACTGCCCTTGACATTCAGGCAGCATTTGACTGAGTGTGGCATCAAAGAGCCCTAGTAAAATTGAAGTCAATTTAAATAAGGGGGAAATCTCTTCACTGTTTTGGCCGTTAAAAGAAAGATTGTTCTGGTTCTTGGAGGTCAGTCATCTCAGTCCAAGGGCATTACCACAGGAGTTCCTCAGGATAGTGTACTAGGCCCAACCATCTTCAGCTCTTCACTAATGATCTTCATTCCATCATAAGTGGGAATATTCACTGATGATTGCACAGTATTCAGTTGCAACTCCATGCCTGCATGCAACAAGACCTAGACAACATTCAGGCTTGGGCTTATAAGTGGCAAGTAACATTTGTGCCACACAAGTGCCAGGCAATGACCATTTTCAACAAGAGAGTCTAACATCTTGCCTTGACATTACCATCACTGAATCTCCCAGCATCAACAACCTGGAGGTTGCCATTGACCAAAAACTTAACTGGACCAGCCATATGAATAGTGTGGTTACAAGAGCAGGTCAGAGGTTGGGAATCCTGCGCAGAGTAACTCACCTCTTGACTCCCCAAAGCCTTTCCACCATTGTCAAAGCATGTTAGAAGTGTGATGGAAACCCTCCACTTACTTGGATGATGACCTCTACCACCTTGAAGAACAAGGGAGCAGACGCATGGAAGCACCACCACTTGCAAGTTCCCCTCCAAGCCACACAGCATCCTGACACAACATTTCTTCACTGTCGCTGGGTTAAAATCCTGGAACTCCTTCCCTGACAGCACAATATGGACTGAAGCAGTTCAAGAAGGCAGCTCACCACCACATTCTCAAGGGTAAATAGGGATGGGAGATAAATGTTGGCCTTGCCAGAGATGCCCACATGCAATACATTATAAAAAATGGCTAACTTGGGGACCAGGGGCAGAATTGGGGTGATTAGCAGTTGAGTGGGAATAGGGTTGAGGGAGCAGGAGGTGGGTCCCATGGATAAGGTGAGCTTGGCGAGGGCATGAGGAGAGATAGGAGAGAAACTACAGAAAGTTAAGGTCTAGGGCAGGAGGAGGAGCATAGGAGGAAGTTTGATCCAGTGGGCTGGGTGATGGGAGGGAAGCAGAAGAGGGAGATAATTGGATGGTATCAATCTTAGTGACAAAGAAATCCTTGAGCTCCTTGCTTATTGTTGAAGGTGAGGGTGGAGGAGGTAGCGGAGAGGAATTTATGAAGATAGTTTGTAGACATTGAGGGAATTGTATCCGTTTCTGTTTGCAGAAAAGACAGGCTCTTCATGTGTTTACAGTCTATTACTCCTTGAGATACCTTAAATCCATGCCAAGCCTGTTGGTCTCTGGTTTTGCTTCACATAGTCCAATGGTAAGGAGTTGTAGTTGTCTCTCCTGGAATCGAGACCCTCCGTCACCTTCCTTACGCTGCAGCGAACTGGCCTATTCTGCTGTTGTGGCCTGAAAGAAGCCTACGGCATAAAAGTTAAGGGCCATGATCACCTTGACAGCCACAGGCTGGTTTGGGAGATCACTTACAGCTCAGTTACAGCATTGCTGATGAATCTCTAGCATCTGACGCCCACGAGTACTTATTATGGAATTTTAACCTTGAAGTATTTGTGATATTCTATCAGAATTTTCCATTCATTTGGGAGAGAGGGTTTGAGAGGCAGGAATCGCATTACAAATATCTTAGAACAGACAAGAATAAAAGAGTTGAATTCCGTAAAATTTAACTGGGTTAACATTAAGATTTCCCTGCCTGAGATTAGCTTTATTTTCCTCCAAAAAGAAGGAAAGATTTTGAAAGCACTTGAAAACCCTTTAAAAGTCTCTAGTATTGATTTGCTTCTCTGCATAAAATGTACAGCTTGCTAAAAAGAAAACCCTATTTAGCACATGTACTTTAAAAGGTGCTGTAGTGCCGATTTACATCTGGGAATGAAAACAAGCTTTCTGTGTTCCTGTGGGTACCTGTGTTGTGGTTTGGCATCCCAACAGTGAAACCACAGAAAAAGGCTCTTTGAAGTTGCAATGATGTAATGCTTTATTGGTAGTGTCATTCCCAACAGAGTTTTAAGAATTTGTAATGACATCAATAGTATAAAGTAATAAGTACCTACCTCTGACAAGCTCAATCACATCTTTAATATTGTTGCTTTCTTTCTGAAAGCAAGGTGAAGGACTAAGATCCATAATAAACATCATCACCAAGATTGGAAAGAGTAAGAGAAAAACATTAGGTGTAGTGATTAGAAGATTTAACTTATCAGGTCAGGTTGCATAGACTTGACCTGTATTCCCCTGAGTACAGAAGATTAAGGGGTGATCTAATTGAGCTGTTTAAGATGGCTGAAGGATTAAAAAAGGTAGATGGAAAGGAACTGTTTCCTCAGGTGGGGTTTCCAAAACAAGGGGGCATAACTTTAAAATCACAGCTCGATCATTGAGGGGTGATGTCATGAAGCACTTTTTCACATAAAGTTGAGGCTATGTCAATTGAAAATTTCTAAACTGAGATTGGAAGATTTTTGTTAGGCAAGGGTATTAAGGCATGTGGAACCAAGGTGGGTAAATGGATTTGAGATACAGATCAGCCATTATCTAATTGAATGGTGGAACAGGCTAAAGGGGCTGAATGGCTTCCTGCTGTTCCTATGATGAAGTGATACTGAGTTTGGGTCTTAGATGCCTGAAGCTTGTATGAGAAAGAAAAGGCTGGGGGTGATAAATATTTCCAGGGAAGAATGAGTTGGAGTAGGTAGTTGGTAACCCAGCACAAAGGAAGATGGTTGTGATTGTTGGAGGTCAATCATCTCAGTCCCAGGACATCACTGCAGAAGTTCCTCAGGGTAGTGTCCTAGGCCCAACCATCTGCAGCGGCTTCATCAATGACCTTCCCTCCATCATAAGGCCAGAAGTGGGGATGTTGGCTGATGATAGCATAATGTTCAGCACCATTCGTGATTCCTCAGATACTGAAGCAGCTCATGTCCAGATGCATCAAGACCTGGGCAACATCCAGGCTTGGGCTGATAAGTGGCAAGTAACATTCGCACCACACAAGTCCCAGGCAATGACGATCTCCAACAAGAGAGAATCTAACCATCTCCCCTTGATGTTCAATGGCATTACCATTGTTGAATCCCCCACTATCAATATCCTGGGAGTCACCATTGACCAAAAACTGAACTGGACCAGCCACATAAATGCTGTGGCTACAAAAGCAGGTCAGAGGCTGGGAATTCTGTGGCGAGTAACTCATCTCCTGTCTCCCCAATGCCTGTCCACCATCTCTAAGGCACAAGTCAGGAGTGTGATGGAATATTCATAGAGTCATAGAGTCGTACAGCATAGAAACAGGCCCTTTGGACGACCGCATCCATGCCGACCATAATGCCTATCTATACTAATCTCACCTGCCTGCATTAATTCCATATTCCTCTGTGCCTTGCTCATTCAAGTACCTCTCCAGATGCCTCTTAAATGTTGCTACTGTTCCTGCCTCCACCACCTCCTCTTGCAGCTCATTCCATCCACTTGCCTGGATGGGTGCAGCTCCAACAACACTCAAGAAGCTCGACACCATCCAGGACAAAGCAGCCCACTTGACTGGCACCATATCCACCACCTTCAACATTTACTCCCTCCACCACCGACACATAGTGACAGCAGTGTCTACCGCATACAAGATGCACTGCAGCAACTCACCAAGGGTCCTTCAACAGCACCTTCCAAACCCGCGACCTCTACCGCCTAGAAGGACAAGAGCAGCAGATGCATGGAAACACCACCACCTGCAAGTTCCCCTACAAGTCACTTACCATCCTGACTTGGAACTATATCACCATTCTTCACTGTTGCTGGGTCAAAATCCTGGAACTCCCTTCTTAACATCACTGTTGGTGCACCTACACCCCAAAGACTGCAGCGATTCAAGAAGGCAGCTCACCACCACCTTCTCAAGGGCAATTAGGGATAGGCAATAAATTCTGGCCTAGCCAGCGATGCCCACATCTCCCGAATGAATAAATAAATGGTAGTGCTTTGATGAATCTTGATTATATCGCAGTGAGAACATGGGTAGGTGGAAGAACATGTTGGATGGAGCTAGCAAGTTAGAAGACAAGGAAAGTTTAGAGGAAAACTGACCATAGATGGGGGTAACATAGTTTAAAATCAGGTGATTCAAAAGGAGCTAAAGTGAGTAGCAGTAACATCAGAACGAGTATAAAACATGCACCTCCTTTGGATCCACAATTAGAATAGAAAATACAAGAGAAAAATGGAAAACAGAAGGACAGAGAGAGATAAAGATATAGAAATCTGTTTTGGGTAGTAATGGTAAATGGTGTTACACTGACCACTTTTATACACCATGCTTGATATTCTTCATTGAAATCAGTGGAACTGAATTTTGGGTGGTAAGTACAATGGACAGGCAATTTAGTAACACCTGTTTTGGTGAATTTCTACCCAAAATGTTCAGGAAAAAATACTTTATTTTATTTCATAAAATATGCCTTCTACCTTAAGGATCATAAAAGGTGCAAATATATTGCTCAGTGTAATCTATAGCCAACCAACTAGTGGCAAAGATGGAGGAACAAACTTGCTAGGAAATTACAGAGATGTGGAAGAATTATAGAGTAGTTATCATGGGGGACTTTAATTATCTGAATATAGACTGGAATAGTAGTGTAAAGAGCAGAGAGGGGCAAGGGTTCCTAGAGTGTGTTCAGGAGAATTTTCTACAGATATGTATTTCCAGTCCAATGGGAAAGGAGGCATTGCTAGACCTGGTTCTTGGGAATGAGATGGGCCAAGTGGATCAAGTGTCAGTAGGGGAACATATAGGGAAGAGTGATCATTGTGTCATAAGGTTTAGGTTAGCTATGGAAAAGGACAAGGAACGATCCAGAGTAAGAATAATTAACTGGGGGAAAGCCAAGTTCAATGGGGTATGAATGGATCTGACTCAGATAAATTAGAATCAAAGGTTGGCAGGCAAAACTATAACTGAACAATAGGCTGCCTTTGAAGAAGAGATGGTTCAGGCCCAGTCAAGGTATATTCCCACAAAGGGTAAAGGTAGAGCAAACACATCCAGAGCTCTCAGGATGATGAAAAAGATAGAGATTAGGATGAAGAAGAGAAAGTGCGCTTATGAAAAATGTCAGGTGGATAATACAACCGATAAACAGGCTGAATACAGAAGGTTCAGAGGGGAATTGAAGAGGCAAGTAAGAGAAGCAAAGAGAGAGTGTGAGAAGACACTGGCAACTAACATAAAAGAAAATCCAAAAGTCTTCTATAGCCAGATAAATAATAAAAGGGTGGCAAAAGGAGGAGTGGGGCCGATTAGGGACATAAAAGGGGTTTACACATAGAGGCAGAGAGCATGGCTGAGGTATCATATGAATACTTTGCATCTGTCTTTACTGAGGAAGAAGATCCTGCACAGGTCATGGTGAAAAAGAAGGTAGTTCAGACACTTGAAGGGTTTAAAATTGATAAGGATGTGGTATTGGCAAGGTTGTCTGTACTTAAAGTTGATAAGGCACCAGGACCAGGTGAGATGCATCCAAGGATACTTGTTTTTTTCCTTTAGTCTGGGGTGTCAATTAAATAATTTACCTGGCTAATCCTTTTTGCCACTTTGTATGGGCCACTGAACCGGGCTTTCAGGGGTTCACCCTGAATTGAGAGTAGTACTAGCACATGGTCTCCAGGCCGAATTGTTCTGGCCTTGGCATGCTTATCCGCCTGTCTGGGAGATTTTCAGTTGCCCCTGAGCCACTGCACAGGCTTTCATGAGCCGCTCCCAGAATATGGAAATATAGTCGAACATGGAAGACTCATCTCTATGTCCCAAAAACCTGTCCTTGACTAGTTTAAGAGGACCTCTCACCTTGTGTCCATAAACTAATTCAAGGGACTAAAACCGATGGACTCATTGGGTGAGTCCCTGGTGGCAAACAGGAGAAATCCCAGCCTTTTGACCCAGTCATCAGGGTACTTATAGTAATATGCCCTGATCATTATCTTTAGTGTCTGGTGGTACCATTCCAAAGGCCCTTATGACTGTGGGTGGCAGGCTGGGTTATTCCCAGATTACCCATGACTTTTTGAAAGATTCCAGGCATGAAATTTGTGCCCTGATCTGACTCAATCTCAGCAGGCGACCCATATCTGGTAAAGAATTGGGTTAGCCCCTCCACCACTACCTTGGCAGAGATAGTTCTTAGAGGAATGGCCTCTGGGAATCAGGAAGCCACATCCAAAATGGTGAGAAGATACTGGTAGCCCCCTTTTGTTTTCGGCAGAGATCCCACACAATCCACCAGCGCTCTGCTGAACGGTTCCCCAAAAGTCAGAATGGGAATTAAGGGTACAGGTTTTATTGCAGGTTGGGACTTCCCCACAATCTGGCACATGTGACAAGTTTTACAGAGCTCTGCGACATCTTTGTGGAGTTTTGGCCTGTCAAAATGCCTTCTTATGCAGGCTTGGGTTTTTCGTACACCAACATGTCCAGCCATTGGAAGTTTGTGGGCTATTCTTAAGATTTCCTTACAGTACCTCAGCAACACCATTATCTGGTGAACCACTGTCCACTCTTCATCCGCAGGCCTGTGAGGAGTTCTCCACTTCCTCATCAGCACCTCATTCTTTAAATAGTAGCACTCTGGGACTCCGTCTGCTTCAGCTTCAGTTTGGGCAGTGTGTGCTAACATTTTTAATACTGACTTGGCTTGCTGAGTCTTGACTAAGGAAGATCTGTTTAACAAATCCTTTGGGTCCTCTATCTTCCCAAAGAAGGTAACAGATAACCAGACAGTAGGATCATCTGTCTGCAGTAGCAGTTCAGCTTCTTCTGATGGAGCTTGTTTGGCCATGGACCGAGTCACCACGCGGTCAGGGAAAATGCTGGGGACCTTCTCCTGCAAGTGCTCTGTCTCCCTGACCTCTTTCTGTCTCTATAAAACTACTGGTGAAGCTACCACCTTTGCCCCTGCCAGATGGTTACCTAAGAGCAAGCCCACCGGATCCACTGGTAGTCTAGGGACAATCCCCACGGTTACCAGTCCTGAAACAAGGTTGCACTCCAGGTGCACCTGGTATAAAGGTATGGGCATATACCTTACCTGATACCGTTTACCTGCACTCTAGTATTCAATGCATTTTCTGGGGGGAAGGTCATGCCTTTTTCCAGCAGATGGGATTGGGTGGCCCGTGTATCCCTAAGTATGATGATGGGCTTGTTTGCCTCATTCAAGGGGTAGGGGGTCACTATTCTTTGGGACACAAATTCCTAGTAGCTTTCAGGGATTTTATTAAGTTTTCACACACTCACAGCAGTAGGTTTACTGGGTTTTACTGCTACAATTAAAGCCACAGCCTGCTGTGCTTTCTATCAGGGCCCCTTGTCCTGCACTGGTCTGGTGTGCCCTGGTTAATCCTACAGGTTTTCGCCATAAATCCCAGCAGTCAGCTCAAAGGTGACCTGCCTTGTTACAATGGAAACACACAGGTCTTTGGGCGTCACTCCTGCTTCCAGCACCATCCTTTTTGGCCTGAGAAGGCACTTGTGTGTGTTCAGCTTTCCCTTCTCACCCATAGCGGTTCGGGCTCCTATCACCCTCACTCCTATCAGCTTTTATCCTTTTCGGGTTTGTGGCAGTAAGAGCTTGTGTACAAGCATAAATTCATCAGCCGGGACTGTGGCCTGCCTGGCTCTTGGAACCTTTCACTCCTCTACGTGGGTTTTAAGGGAAAGGGGGAGCGAGTTTTTGAACTCCTCAGGAAGGATCACCCCTCTGAGGTTTTCATATGTGGGCTGTAGCTTGAGTGTCCATATGCACTGGTCAAAAGCAAGCTGCTTAACTCTTTCAAGCTTGAGGTAAGTTTGTTCAGGCTGATTTCAGAGGGTTCAGAATTTTTGGCGGTTCGCCTCCAGTACTAGCTCATATTTTTTTAATATTCATTCATGGGATGTGGGCATCGCTGGCCAGGCCAGCATTTATTGCCCATCCCTAATTGCCCTTGAGAAGCTTGGTGGTGAGCTGCCTTCTTGAACCACTGCAGTCCATGGGGGGTAGGTACACCCACAGTGCTGTTAGGAATGGAGTTCCAGGATTTTGACCCAGCGACAGTGAAGGAACGGCGATTGAGTTCCAAGTTAGGATGGCGTGTGACTTGGAGGGGAACTTGCAGGTGGCGGTGTTCCCATGCATTTACTGCCCTTGTCCTTCTAGTTGGTAGAGGTTGCGGGTTTGGAAGGTGCTGTCTAAGGAGCCTTGGTGTGTTGCTGCAGTGCATCTTGTAGTTGGTACACACTGCTGCCACTGTGCGTCGGTGGTGTAGGGAGTGCATGTTTGTGAAAGGGCTGCTTTGTGATGGCGCACACAACAGATGATGCCATTGCGTTCCATGTCATCTAATTCGCACTTAAGCTTTTCTTGTATGTGCACACTGCACATTCTGGGAGGGTCGATTGACAGAATTGCGTCCTCTCTGAAATCTCCTATGACGTCGAACCTGTCCGTGTACATTTGTTGTGTGTCATGGACTGACTCAATGCAGGTACCCGTGGTCTTTTCTGCTGTAATGGGTACCTTGGTGACCTCGTGGATGGTCACCAGTTGAGGTTCTTACACACTGGCAGTCCTCGCACTGCTGGTCCACTTATATCTACAAGGTAGAATGTTTTTTATTATTTGTTCATGGGATGTGGGCGTCACTGGCGAGGCCTGTATTTATTGCCCAACCCTAATTGCTGTTCTGAAGGTGGTGGTGAGCTGCCTTCTTGAACCGCTGCAGTCCATGTAGGGTAGGTGCACCCACAGTGCTATTAGGAATGGAGTTCCAGGATTTTGACCCAGCGACAGTGATGGAACGGCGATATAGTTCCAAGTCAGAATGATGTGTGGCTTGGAGGGGAACTTGCAGGTGGTGTTCCCATGCATTTGCTGCCCTTGTCCTTCTAGATAGTAGAGGTCACAGGTTTGAAAGGTGCTGCCTAAGGAGCCTTGGAGTGTTCCTGCAGTGCATCTTGTAGATGGTACACACTGCTGCCACTGTGCGTCGTTGGTTGAGGGAGTGCATGTTTGTGAAAGGGCTGCTTTGTCCTGGATGATGTCAAGCTTCTTGAGTGTTGTTGGAGCTGCACCCATCCAGGCAATTGGAGAGTATTCCATCACACTCCTGACTTGTGCCTTGTAGATGGTGGACAGGATTTGGGGAGTCAGGAGGTGAGTTACTCGTCGCAGGATTCCTAACCACGGTATTTATAGGGCTACTCTAGTTCAGTTTCTGGTAATGGTAGCCCCTAGGATGTTGATAGTGGGAGATTCAGCGATGGTAATGCCATTGCATGTCAAGGGAGAGATGGTTAGATTCTCTTTTGTTGGAGATGGTTGTTGCCTGGCACTTGTGTGGCGCAAATGTTACTTGCCACTTTTCAGCCCAAGCCTGGATATTGTTCAAGTCATGCTGCATTTCTACACGGACTGCTTCAGTATCTGAGGAGTTGCGAATGGTGCTGAACATTGTGCAATCATCAGCGAACATCCCCACTTCTGACCTTATGATTGAAGGAAGGTCATTGATGAAGCAGCTGAAGGTGGTTGGGCCTAGGACACTACCCTGAGGAACTCCTGCAGTGATGTCCTGGAGCTCAGATGATTGACCTCCAACAACCACAACCATTTTCCTTGGCGCTAGGTATGACTCCAACCAGCAGAGAGTTTTCCCCCTGATTCCCATTAACTTCAGTTTTACTAGGGCTCCTTGATGCCATACTCGGTCAAATGCTGCCTTGATGTCAAGGGCAGTCACTCTCACCTCACGTCTTGAGTTCAGCTCTTTTGTCCATGTGTGAACCAAGGCTGTAATGAGGTCAGGAGCTGAGCGGCCCTGGCGGATCCCAAACTGAGTGTCACTGAGCAGGTTATTACTAAGCAAGTGCTGCTTGATGGCATTGTTGATGACACCTTCCATCACTTTACTGATGATTGAGAGTAGACTGATGGGGCGGTAATTGGCCGGGTTGGACTTGTCCTGCTTTTTGTGTACAGGACATAACTGGGCAATTTTCCACATCGTGGAGTGAATCGAATTGGCTGAAGTCTGGCATCTGTGATACTGGGGACTTCAGGAGGAGGCCGAGATGGTTCATCAACTCGGCACTTCTGGCTGAAGATTGTTGCAAATGCTTCAGCCTTATCTTTCGCACTGATGTGCTGGGCTCCCCCATCATTGAGGATGGGGATATTTGTGGAGCCACCTCCTCCAGTGAGTTGTTTAAGTGTCCACCACCATTCACGGCAGGATGTGGCAGGACTGCAGAGCTTAGATCTGATCCGTTGCTTAGCTCTGTCTATCGCATGCTGCTTACGCAGTTTGGCACACAGAGAGTCCTGTGTTGTAGCTTCACCAGGTTGACACCTCATTTTGAGATATGCCTGGTGCTGCTCCTGGCATCCCCTCCTGCACTCTTCATTGAACCAGGGTTGGTCTGCTGGCTTGATGGTAATGATAGAGTGGGGGATATGCTGGGCCATGAAGTTACAGATTGGGGTAGAGTACAATTCTGCTGCTGCTGATGGCCCACAGCGCTTCATGGATGCCCAGTTTTGCATTGCTAGGTCTGTTCGAAATCTATCCCATTTAGCACAGTGGTAGTGCCACACAACACGATGGAGAATATCCTTAATGTGAAGGTGAGACTTTGTCTCCACAAGGATTGTGCGGTCGTCACTCCTACCAATACTGTCATGGCAGATGCATCCGCGGCAGGCAAACTGGTGAGGACAAGGTCAAATATGTTTTTCCCCTCACCACCTGCCACATCCCCAGTCTCGCAGCTATGTCCTTTAGGACACGGCCAGTCGTGGTGCTACTGAGCCACTGTTGGTGATGGACATTGAAGTCCCCCACCCAGAATACATTCTGTGCCCTTGCCATCCTCAGTGCTTCTGCCAAATGCTGTTCAACATGGAGGAGTACTGACTCATCAGCTGAAGGAGGACGGTAGGTGGTAATCAGCAGGAGGTTTCCTTGTCCATGTTTGACCTGATGCCATGAGACTTCATGGGGTCTGGAGTTGATGTTGAGGACTCCCAGGGCAACTCCCTCCCGACTGTATACCACTGTTGCCTGACTAGTCTGTGGGACAGCTCTCCCAACTTTGGCACAAGCCCCCACATGTTCATAAGGAGGACTTTGTAGGATCGACAGGGCTGGATTTACCGTTGTCGTTTTTGGTGCCTAGGTCAATGCTGGGTGGTCCGTCCGGTTTCATTCTTTTTTATTGACTTCTTAGCGGTTAGATACAACTGAGTGGCTTGTTAGGCCATGTAAGAGTCAGCCACATTACTGTGGGTCTGGAGTCACATGTAGGCCAGACCAGGTAAGGATAGCAAATTTCCTTCCCTAAAGGACATTAGTGAACCAGATAAGTTTTTACAACAATGGTTTCATGGCCATAATTAGACTAACTTTTTAATTCCAGATTTATTAGTTGAATTCAAATTCCACCTTCTGCTGTGGTGGGATTTGAACCCATGTCCCCAGAGCAATACCCTGGGTCTCTGGGTTACTAGTCCAGTGACAATACCACTATGCCACCACCTCCCCATTATGCACCCAGGATAGCATTTTTAGTCCTCTCATAGTCTGATGAGCTCTCATCTGACAACAGTGAATACATCTCATAGGCCTTTCCTGTTAGTTTGTTGTGCAATAACAGAGTCCAGTAGTCTGCCAGTCACTTCAGCTGTCTTGCAAGCTTTTCAAAAGAGACAGAAAATGCTTCCACATCCCACTCATTGAACTTTGGAATCAACTGGGATAACTTTAAGAGCTCAGCACTCAGTCCTGAGCTAGGGATAGATCCCTCACTAGCCATGCCTTCACTGGATGTATTGTGTCTTTCCCTAGTTAGGTCGAGCTGCCTTAACTTCCTTTGGGAAGCTGTTTCGTTTTCCTTTTCTTGACACTCTCCCTGCACTTCCTCTCATTCTAGTCTCCCCTGTTCTAGTTGTATCTTAGATAACCTTATCCTGTCTCTTTTTGGTTCTAAGCCATCTCCTGTTCTTCAGTTTCAAGTGCCAAATGGTTGGCCAGATGTTTCAGGATTTTGGGTTTCCTCGTCTTTGGACGGATGGTAATCCCTAACTGCCCAGCTACATCCCTCAACTCTTCAATAGATAGGGTATTTAACCTGTCCCAAATTACTTCACTCTGGTTTAGGAAGATACTAGCCTCGAATGTGGACATGTTAATACTATAGCAGTGAAAACCACAAGAAAACCTGTATTGAAATTTTTAAGTTTTGTTCGGAATCAATTTGCTTTCCCACTTCCAATTTCTCGTTTGTCATTCGGTTATGACAATGGACTCAATCCCCCAAATTTTTGTTACGATCAGGTGAGGAAGGGTCACAAGGCTCCCCTCTTTCCTTCCTCTTATTTGACCACAACAGGGTTTATTCCTTTTTGAACAGTGGATGCGCTTACCACTTCAGTGAGTGTTTTACCTTTTTACCGTTGTTGTGATCATAAAAGAACCAATCGGACAGGTTTTCTTGAGTTCAAACAAGAAAGAGGTGAGTTTATTATATTTAAAAGTCTAAATCCACTCTAGATAAAATAATAAAATTATGCAACACTTTCACACACACACACACACACACACAGATAGATTACAAAATAGATTTGCATTGGATTAGAGTCCAGAACAAATAAAAATAATACAGTCTGTGTTGCCTGGTGTCTTTAGTGGTCTTCCAGTTGAATTTGTGATCCTGAAATTCTGCATTGGTAGTTGTCCTTGGAGACACTTGAGCAGAGGGTTTCCTTCTTGGTATCTTTGTCTTGGATCTAGCAGCCAGCAGATAGGCTTCGCACTCCCCACTAGGCCTTCTAGAGAGGGAGACAGCGCTCTGGCTTCCACACAGATTGAGTTACTGGCTTGTCTGCTTGTCCAAGGGAAACTCCCCACTTTCACAGTGATAGATAGATGGTCACATGACTGTCTCAGTGTATTCTCTGGTTCCTACTAATGAAATTCAAGTTTAGGAATTCCGATCTCTCAAGCCTCATGGGGTCAATGTGTTCCCCAGGAGGGGTTCGTCCTTTCAGTGTCAATGTCCTAGGATGGTTTTGAATGTCAAAATGAAAGCAATCTCAGGTAGCTCAATCAATCGGGCAAGCCATTGTTTTGGATACAGGCTAATCAGACATGTGTCTCTACTTTTGATGCCTTGGAATGTGCAAGGTTTTCAAATGCAAATAGTGGCGGTCATTTTTAGCTGTGTCTGGAATAATCCAGTTTTCCTTCTTTTTAAGTTTAACGTAAGTTTCCAACCGATGAATTCCTCATTAGCATTGCATGTTTTCTTGACAGTGTATATGTGCATAAATCATTGAAGGTGGCAGGACAAGTTGAGAGTGCAGTTAATAAAGCATACAGTATCCTAAACCTTATCAGTAGGGACATAGAGTACAAAGCAAGTTATTTTAAACTTGTATAAAACACTGCTTCAGCCTCAACTGGAGCATTGTGTAAGAATCTGGAATGCATTGCCTGAGAGTGTGGTGGAGGCAGGTTTAATTGAGGCAGTCAAGAGGGAACTAAATTATTATCTGAAAAGGAAGAATGTGCAAGTCTATGAGGAGAAGGCAGGGGAGTGGCACTAGGTGAATTGCTCCTCAGAGAGCCAGCACAGACACGACTGGCCAAATGGCTTCCTTTTTGCGCTGTAACCATTCTATGACTCTATGATATTATCTGAACTCTTCCATAAGCACATAGTGGTAATTTATAGCCTTAACTGTCTAAGTGTTAAATATTGCCTGGGTGGAAGGAAAATCAGAAGGGTTCTGTTACTGGCATGCATTCCTCCCACCCAATTTTCCTCTCTACTCACCACTAAGCAGTGTTGAATACCCAGGCGGTAAAAATGGAAATCTAGTGCATTTAGATAATTGTCTGACTTCTGGATCTGTGCTAACAAAAAAAGATGGTTTGCATTATGTACGGCTTATAAGTAATTGTTCGTCAAGTTACCATATGAAGATGTTTATTTGATGTTCCTCTGTTAACAGAGGCACTAACTTGTTCATTTTCAGTAAGGTAACATCTCCATTAAAATAGCATACATTGAAATATCATATCAATGTGTTAATTGTTTGCACATCAGTATTGTAAACAGTCATCTTTAGGTTTACTTGTTTTAGATGTTGAAACAATATGATGAAGCGAAATGAAACTGACAAATTCAGGTTAGATTTTAAGTTACAGAGTGCATCAGCACTGCTGACCAGCTCAGAAAAGAGATTTCTGCAATCTTACATGGATTTGCTTAGGATTTGTGGCATGGAAACAGGCCATTAGGCCCAACTGATCTCTGCCAGTGTTTATGCTGCACACAAGCCTCCTTCCAACCTACCCATCCTATCGTGAGATGTCCTTCTATGACTTTCTCCCTCATGAACTTATCTAGCTTCCCTTTAAATGCATCTATGCCATTTGCCTCAACTAATCTATGTGGAAGTGAGTTCCACATTTTCACCACTTTCTGGGTAAAGAAGTTTCTCCTTACCTCCTTATTGGATTTATTAGTGACTGTCTTATATTTTGACTCAGTATTGGACTCCCCCACAATTGCAAGCATCTTCTCTACATCTACCGTATCAAACCCCTTCATAATTTTGAAGATCTTCTAGTTTAACATAATTTCTCCACTTTTCAACTCTATTCCTTTAGAAATGAATGGCAATGCATTGTTTACATTTTCTACGGCCTTGTTAACCTGTTAATTTTGAGGCTTGGTCAAATCTGACTGGAGACTTGCGGATGCCAAACATAGGTCCCGAGGAAGCTTGCTGGTTCTGAACCATACAAATATCAGTAGGTCCAGCAGCTAGGTCCTGGGAGAGAGAGGCGAGGCTGAGGGGTCCATGCCCTTGCCAACAGTGGCCCACAGTTGTTTTTTGGAGTTTGGAGGAACACCCCTGCTCCTCCTAGTCCCCAAAGTATCATTGAAAATCTACTTTTCCTGGGCCTCTTGCCAGTGAAACTGGTCAGAATGTATACGATGTATGCACTGACCAATTATGACCTAAAAAGGCAATCATGACCCTATGTGCATCATGGGATCCCACTTTGCATATTAAAAAGGGCCTACTGCCTGAAATGGGCAGGCACCCAGTGGTAAGTGCGTGTGAAGGTGGTAGCAGGCCAACCATCAGGGTTAACTGGTCAGGAAGTCTACTGACCCCATTTTGATATTGTTATCACCCTCTTAATACTGATTCCTGCAGGTTAAAATCAGCCCCACTATCCCTTCCTAAACTTGCCCTAATGATTGCTGAAAGCACAGGAAGACTTAACAAAACAACAGGAGTGTTAATATCAGACTAGAGAATACAAGACTGTTCCCCTGTCTCAGTTGATGGTGTTCTTACACTGGTGAAAGGTGCATGGAATTAGCTCAGGGAAACTCTACCCTCCTCACCCAATAAACAAAATTGCACTTAGCATATACTCTTAAAGCTTTATATCTGACACTGTGAACTCACCAGTCCCAGAGACGCAAGGGCAAATCCTCTACTCCAACATAGAGTTCACTTTACCACGATGCACTAGGTTTACTTTCATTTCCATTTCTCCACGTGTGTTATCATTTCAATTTGGTCTGTTTTGAGTTTCATTTATGTAAGCAATGTCTAGCAGCATAATTTTTTACATTCATTTCTGGGATGTGGGCATCACTGGCTAGGCCAGCATTTATTGCCCTTGAACTGAATGGTTTGGTAGGCCATTTAAGAGTCAACCACATTGCTGTGGGTCTGGAGTCACATGTAGTCCAGACCAGGTAAGGACAGCAGATTTCCTTCCCTAAAGGACATTAGTGAACCAGTTGGATTTTTACGACAATCAACAATGGCTTCATAGTTATCATTCAACTAGATTTTTAATTCCCAGATGAAGTGAATTCACATTTCACCATCTGCGGTGGTGGGATTCGAACCCATGTCATCACCAGAGCAGTAGCCTGGGTTTCTGGGTCACTAGTCCAGTGACATTACCACTATGCCACCACCTCCCATAATTATGATCTTATCGAAATATATAAGATCCTGAGGGAACTTGACAGGGCGGATGTTGAAAGAATGTTTCCTCTTCTGAGGGAGACTAAAACTAGAGGGCACAGTTTAAAAATATGGGGTCCGCCATTTAAGACAGTGCTGAGGAGAATTTTTTTTCTATCAGATGTTCGTGAGTCTGTGGAACTCTTCCCCGGAGAGTGGTGGAGGAAAGGTCATTGAATGTTTTTAAGGCAGAGGTAGACAGATTCTTGACAAACAAGGGAGTTAAAGGATATTGGGGTAGGCAGGAAAGTGGAGCTGAGTCCACAAACAAATCAGCCATGATCTTATGGAATGGCAGAGCAGGCTTGAGGGGCCAAATAGCTGTCTCCTGCTCCTAGTTCGTATGTTCATATGTATACAATTTAAATGTCATGGTTAAAAGAAGTAAATTAATTTAATTGCTAGAATCTTTATTTAGGTGCCTTGGAGGTTTTGATCTAAAAGTGGTGTCAGGCATACTGAAAGCATGAGCACAGTGTCACGAGAATTCTGAGGCCTCTACATTTCTGCATTTCCAACTTGCTAACTCATAATTCTGTTGCAGATATTAATTTTTATGAAGTTTATTCTGCACTCTTTTCCTTTAGCTGGTTGAGACTTTTAGGACTGTGTGCCCTTAAAGCGATGTTAATATTTGCAGGAGTTCCCCCACACGGGGAATATGAAAATCACTGTTCCAGGAGATTGTCCTGGGCAACCGAATGCTGAGCTCAAGGTGCATCTGTGAGCAAAGGCATACACCCACTGAACCAGTGAGATTAGTTAAGTCAGCCCTAGCCACCAAAGAGGTGACAGATGTTTCAGGCAGATTGCTTTCACAGCCTACTTCAAAGTCTAGCAGTATGCTATTCATCATCTTATTAATTTTTCCTTACGATTCATTTCTGTGGATCCCTCAAATCAAAGGTGCCCACAGAGTTAAAAATAGGTCCATGAAAATAACAGGTTTCATAGTGTAATATGTATTTACAAGGTTAACAGGGATTGCATACATTTTTTAAGACTGTGTGCATTAGGCTGGCTTCCTGCCCTTCCCTGTCCCTCACCCATCATCGTTTTATTTTTGTTTTGGGTTTCATATGGGAACTGCCCCCATAATGACCTAAACATGAGAGGAGAAAGCTAAGCACATTGCATTGAGCAAAAAAAGTGGATGCAACATTTTTGTAATTTTCCAGACCACATGCTTAACTGTAGTCTATACTTGCCACATGTTATCAGACATTCCTATCTTGCAAGACAGCATTTCTATCCTTACAAAACATTTTTTTTTTCATCTGAAGACATGAGCTGCTTAAAGAATGGTTAGTTGACTACAAACAGATAGAATCTAAAACAAAGTTTCCAGTATATGTGATTCCAGACCACAGGCTCATGACCAGGGTCTTGCTAACACACTTGAATCCTGATAAATGCGTGTTTTACTTTGCCGAGAGATGTTCTACTCAGATTAGTATCTGAGATTCAAAACAGCTAATTGGTTCATCTTTTACCCTAAAGCCCATTTACGGCTCTCTTCAGTCTAACACAGAGAGTAGAATACATTTACTGAACAAAACATACGGGTTCAAATTGCCCTCTGATATCTGTAATATACCCACAGGTTAATAACTTAGCTAAAAGAGTAAAGGAATTTCATATGGCACATTGAAATGCTTGTTACTGATATTGTATAGCATCAATTGGACACAATACACAAAAGCCAGTCAATAGCTGAAGAACAACAAGGCCTCTGGAGCAGACGGAATCCTTGGCAAAATCTTGATGCATGGCAGAGTTACACTCCTGGCATGACTGCACAACCACATATCCCTCATCTGGGATGAGGAGTGCTTACTGGGGGACTTCAGGGATGCTGTGATCATGACTATTCAAGAAGAGAGACAAGACCAATTTCGGCCACAACAGAGGATCCTCCCTGCTGTCTGCCACAGGGAAGATCATTACAAGGAACTTCTTCGATTGCCTCCTGCCAGTAGCTGAAAAGCTCCTTCTGGAGTCAGAGTGCGGTTTTTGTCCAGCAAGAGGCACCACAGACATGATGTTCACTGCACGACAAATCCAAAAATGCAGGGAATAGCGCCAACTGCTGTGCATGGCCTTTTTCGACCTCACAAAAGCCTTTGACTCAATCAACCTTGAAGGATAATGGAGCATCCTGCTCGAATTTGGCTGCCCTCAGAAGTTTGTCACCATCGTCCATCCACTCCACAATGACATGCAAGCCATGATCCTCACCAACGGAACCACCACGGACCCGAACTCAGTCAAGACTGGGGTCGAGAAAGGCTGTGTCATCGCAACAAACCTCTTCTCCATTTTCTTTGTTGCAATGCTACATCTCACCTCCAGAACATACAGTCATAGAGTTATACAGCACAGAAACAGGCCCTTCGGCCCAATGTGTCTTTGCCGGCCATCAAGCACCTATCTATTCTAATCCCATTTTACAGCACTTGGCCCGTAGCCTTGTATGCTATGGCATTTCAAGTGCTCATCTAAATACTTCTTAAATACCACTCCTTCAGGTAGTGTGTTCCAGATTCCAACCACCTTCTGGGTGAAAAGAATTTTCCTCAAATACCCTCTAAAACCCCTGCCCTTCCCTTAAATCTATGCCCCCTGGTTATTGATCCCTCAGCTAAGGGAAAATGTTTCTTCCTATCTATCCTATCAATGCCCCTCATAATTTTGTATACCTCAATCAGGTCCCCCCTCAATTTTCTCTACTCTAAGGGAAACAACCCTAGCCATCCAGTCTCTCTTCATAACTGAAATGCTCCAGCCCAGGCAACATCCTGGTGAATCTCCTTTGCACCCACTCCAGTGCAATCGCATCCTTCCTATAGTGTGGTGACCAGAACTGTACACAGTACTCTAGCTGCGGCCTAACTGGCGTTTTATACAGCACCATCATAACCTCCCTGCTCTTATATTTTATGCCTCGGTTAATAAAGGCGAGTATCCCATATGCCTTCCTAACCACCTTATCTGACTGTGCTGCTGCCTGCAGTGATCTATGGACAAGTACACCAAGGTCCCGCTGACCCACTGTACTTTCTAGGGTCCTACCATCCATTGTATATTCCCTTGTCTTATTAGTCATCCCAAAATGCATCACCTCACACTTCTCAGGATTAAATTCCATTTGCCAGTGCTCCACCCATCTTACCAGCCCATCTATATCGTCCTGTAATCTAAGGCGTTCCTCCTCACTATTTACAACACCACCAATTTTTATGTCATCTGCGAACATACTGATCATACCTCCTATATTTATGTTTAAATCATTAATGTACACTACAAACAGCAAGGGTCCCAGCACTGATCCCTGCGGTACATCACAGGTGACAGGCTTCCACTCGCAAAAACAACCCTCGACAATCACCCTCTGCCTCCTGCCACTAAGCCAATTTTGGATCCAATTTGCTAAATTGCCCTGGATCAATGGGCTCTTACCTTCTTAACCAGTCTCCCATGTGGAACCTTATCAAAAGCCTTACTGAAGTCCATATACACTACATCAACTGCCTTACCCTCATCTACTCATCTAGTCGCCTCCTGTTAGACACGATCTACCCCTGACAAAGCCGTGCTGACTATCCCTGATTAATCCCTGCCTCTCCAAGTGGAGATTAATCCTGTCCCTCAGAATTGTTTCCAATAGTTTCCCTACCACTGATATTAGACTCACTGGCCTGTAATTACCTGGTTTATCACTGCTACCCTTCTAGAATAATGATACCACATTCGCTCTCCTCCAGTCCGCTGGTACCTCTCCTGTGGCCAGACCGGAAACTTGAACTTATGCCACCTTCAATCCAAAACCAAAATCACTCCAACCTCAGTAGTGCAGCCTCAGCTTGAAGATGATGATTGCGTGTGTGCTCACTCTGAAACTGAGCTCCAGATCATTGTCAAAGCTTTCTCCAAAACATGAGGACACGGGTCTTTCACTGGTGCTCTTCCAACCAGCTCCCATAGCACAACATCTTGCCCCATCAATCAAGTTCAATGGCAAGATCCAGGAAAAGATGTGACCCGTTTCTCGGCAAAGGCATAGACGATGACGTTCATCATCTCTTCCAATGGGCCAGCACAGCCTTCAGCCGACTGAGGAAGAGAATATTTAAGGATCAGGATCTCAAACCTGAGACGAAGATCATGGTTTACCAGGCAGCAGGTGATATCCCTGCACTCCTATATGCTTCGGAGACTTGGACAACTTACAACAGGCACCTCAAAGCACAGGCGAAGTACTACAAGAGGTGCCTCCGCAAGATTCCCCAAATCCGGTGGCAAGAAAGAGCAAAATCCTCACCCAAGCCATCCTTTTCTTATATTCATTCGTGGGATGTGGGTATCGCTGGCTTTGCCAGCATTTATTGCCCATCCCTAATTGCCCTTGAGAAGGTGGTGGTGAGCTGCCTTCTTGAACCGCTGCAGTCCATGTGAGGTAGGTACACCCACAGTGCTGTAAGGAAGGGAATTCCAGGATTTTGACTCAACGACAGTGAAGGAAATGCGATATAGTTCCAAGTCAGGATCGTGTGTGACTTGGAGGGCAACTTGCAGGTGGTGGTATTCCATGCATCTGCTGCCCTTAGTCTTTCTAGGTGGTAGACGCTGCGGGTTTGTAAGGTGCTGTCGGAGGAGCTTTTGTGCCTTGCTGCAATGCATCTTGTACCTGGTACACACTGCTGCCACTGTGCATCAGTGGTGAAGGGAGTGAATATCTGTGGATGGGGTGCCAATCAAGCGGGCTGCTTTGTCCTGAATAGTGTAGAGCTATTTGAGTGTTGTTGGAGCTGCACCCATCCAGGCAAGTGGAGAGTATTCCATCACACTCCTGACTTGTGCCTTGTAGATAGTGGACCGACTTTGGGGAGTCAGGAGATGAGTTACTCACTGCAGGATTCCTAGCCTCTGACCTGCTCTTGTAGCCACGGTATTTATATGGCGACTCCAGTTCAGTTTCTGGTCAATGGTAACCCCCAGGATGGGGGATTCAGCGATCATAATGCCATTGAATGTCAAAGAGAGATGGTTAGATTCTCTCTTGCTTGAAATAGTCATTGTCTGGCACTTGTGTGGCGCGAATGTTACTTGCCACTTTTGAGCCCAAGCCTGGATACTGTCCAGGTCTTGCTGCATTTCTACAGAGATTGCTTCAGCATCTGAGAGGTTAAGAATGATGCTGAACATTGTGCAATCATCAACGAATATCCCCACTTCTGACCTTATGATTGAAGGAAGGTCATTGATGAAGCAGCTGAAGATGGTTGGGCCTAGGACACTACCCTGAGGAACTCCTGCAGTGATGTCCTGGTGCTGAGATAATTGACCTCCAACAACCACAACTATCTTCCTTGGCACTCGGTATGACTCCAACCAGTGGAGAGTTTTCCTCCTGATTCCCATTGACCCCAGTTTTACTATGGCTCCTTGATGCCACACTTGGTCAAATGCTGCCTTGGTGTCAAGGACAGTCACCCTCATCTCACCTCTTGAGTTCAGCTCTTTGGTCCATGTTTGAACCAAAGCTGTAATGAGGTCAGGAGCTGAGTGGCCCTGACAAAACCCAATCTGAGCATCACTGAGAAGGTTATTGCTAAGCATGAGGCGCTTGATAGCACTGTCTACAACTCCTTCCATCATTTTGCTGGTGATCGAAAGTAGACTGATTGGGCGGTAATTGGCCGGGTTGGATTAGTCCTACTTTTTCTGTACAGGACATATCTGGATAATTTTCCACATTGCTGTGTTGATGCCAGTGTTGTAGCTGTACTGAAACAGCTTGGTTAGGGGTGCGGCAAGTTCTGGAGCACAGTTCTTCAGTAATATCGCTCAAATATTGTCAGGGCCCATAGACTTTGCAGTATCCAGTGCCTATAGTCGTTTCTTGATATCACGTGGAGTGAATCAAATTGGCTGAAGACTGGCATCTGTGATGCTGGGGACTTCAGGAGGAAGCCGAGATGGATCATCCACTTGGCACTTCTGGCTGAAGACTGAAAATTGTTGCAAATGCCTTATCTTTTGCACTGATGTGCTAGGCTCCCCCATCATTGAGGATGGGATATTTGTGGAGCCACCTCCTCCAGTTAGTTGTTTAATTGTCCACCACCATTCACGACTGGATGTGGCAGGACTACAGAGCTTAGATCTGATCCGTTGGTTGTGGTATCTCTTAGCTCTGTCTATCGTATGCTGTTTTCACTGTTTGGCACGCAAGTAGTCCTGGGTTATTGCTTCACCAGGTTGACACATCATTTTGAGGTATGCCTATTGCTGCTCCTGGCAAGCCCTCGTGCACTCTTCATTGAATCCCCCGACTTGATGGTAATGCTAGAGTGGGGGATATGCTGGTTACAGATTGTGGTTGAGTACAATTCAGCTGCTGCTGATGTCCCACAGAGCCTTATGGAACCCCAGTTTTGAGTTGTTAGATCTGTTTGAAATCTATCCCATTTAGCACGGTGGTAGTGTCACACAACACGATGTGAAGATAGGACGCCGTCTCCACAAGGTCTGTGCGGTGGTCACTCCTACCAATACTGTCATGGACAGATGCATCTACGACAGGCAGATTGGTGAGGACGAGGCCAAGTATGTTTTTCCCTCACCACCTGTAGCAGACCCAAACTAGCAGCTACGTCCTTGAGGACTCGGCCAGCTCAGTCAGTAATGGTGCTACCAAGCCACTGTTGGTGATGAAGTCCCCCACCTCGAGTACATTCCGTGCCCTCGACACCCTGAGTGCTTCCTCCAATTGCTGTTCAACATGGAGGAGCACTGACTCATCAGCTGTGGGGTTGGGGGCGGGGCGGTTGGTGGTAATCAGCAGGAGGATTCCTTGTCCATGTTTGACCTGATGCCATGTGACTTCATGGAGTCGATGTTGAGGACTTCCAGGGCAACTCCCTCTCGACTGTATACCACTATGCTGCCACCTCTGCTGGGTCTGTCCTGCAGTGGGACAGGACATACCCGGGGAAGGTGATGGCAGTGTCTGGGACATTGTCTGTAGGATATGATTTCTTGAGTATGACTATGTCAGGCTGCTGCTTGACTAGCCTGTGGGACAGCTCTCCCAACTTTGTCACAAGCCCCCAGATGTTAGTAAGGAGGACTTTGCAGGGTCGACAGGGCTGGGTTTGCCTTTGTCATTTCCGGTGCCTAGGTCGATGCTGGGTGGTTTGTCCAGTTTCATTCCTTCTTCACTTTGTAACGGTTTGATACAACTGAATGGCTTGCTAGGCCATTTCAGAGGGCAGTTAAGAGTCAACCACATTGCTGTGGGTCTGGTGTCACATGTTGGCCAGACCAGGAAAGGACAGCATATTTCCTTCCTTAAAGGACATCAGTGAACCAGATGGGATTTTATGACAATCAACAATGGTTTCATGGCCATCATTAGTCTAGCTTTTAATTCCATATTTATTAATTGAATTCAAATTCCACATTCTGCTATGGTGGGATTCGAACCCATGTCCCCAGAGCAATACCCTGGGTCTCTGGATTATTAGTCCAGTGACAATACCATTATGCCTCTGCCTGCCCAACATCTGGGTGCTAATCTTCCAAAACCTGCTCCGCTGGGCGGGACATTGTCGTTCGCATGCCTGACACCAGACTCCAAAAAGCAGCTGTTCTATTCAGAACTTGGTCGCAGCAGGGGACCCCCAGGAGGACAGTGGAAACACATTAGAGATATCCTCAAAGTATCACTGAAGAGATAAATGTTATAATTGTTATAACATAACATGTTAAATTCCAGAAAGCTTGTTGTGAAAAGATGATGCTGGAGCCTATCTTTACTCAGTTTCATATTTATTGTACAGAGTAAAAAGGATTACAAATAAGTAGCTCCTCACTCAAAAACTCCACTAGTCTCAGTAAGAGTCTCCTTATAAGTGCTCAAGTAAGACCCCAATTTACATCCTCTATCTGCATGTAATTAAACAATTGGTACACAATTAACATCGTACACCTTGAGGGACTTCGTCGGGAACATCTGGAGGCAAAGTCAATGTGGAGCAGGGAGCACATAAACCTCCAAACTACTCACCTACCTGACCCTTCAAGCACCACCTGCCCCTCACGCATTGGAGTTATCAGCCTTCTGAGAGCCCATCGAACTGGAGTGGAAGAAAGTCATCCTCGATCTCAAGGAACTGCCTAAGAAGAAGACACAAATCTAACTTGACTTTTAAAATATATTGCTATCCCTAATATAACGATACATTTTGGAACAACAAGGATAAAGCATTCGCATGATGCAGAGGTGTCATTTAAAACAAAGCAGAAAGGGAAATTTGTTATTGGGTGTGATTAGTGTCCCTAAATCTCCAGTCAATCTAAAACTGTTCATCAAAATGGCTCTCTGATTGGCTGGTCACTCTCAGAGGGCCTCCCACCAAAGGGGCGACACAGGGTTCTCGGTGGTGATTTTGCCTGACGTTGAGATCCCCGTCGCCCAGATAAAATCCCAGCCCCTGATTCAGCTCATGAAGGTTCTCGGCCCTTCAGTAATTTCCTGTGTGTAAAGTTTAAGAAACGTTCTTTTACTAAACTGTCATAAAACTTTCTGCTTTCGTAAAAGATTTGAGGGAAGATCTTCCTCTTTATTAAGCTTTCAGGTGCACTGATAGGAAAGAGGTGCGGTCACAATGCAGTGGCAGGTCTCGACTATCATTAAACTGTCCAGGCATTTCTGGGCCTTCCCCAGTGCAGTATAACTGGCTCTGCATACTCAATCGATACAGGCCCAGTAGGATGGCAATTGGGAGGGGATGCTCCTGGCTTTCCACCACAACAACAATAACTTGCATTTATATAGTACCTTTAATGTAGTAAAATATTCCATGGCACGTCGCAGGAGCATTACCAAACAAAATCTGACACCAAACAACATAAGGAGATATTAGGACAGATGATCAAAAACTTGGTCAAATAGATGTGCTTTAAGGAGCACCCAGAAGGGGGAGAGGGAGATAATGCCAGACAGAGGTTTAGGAAGGGAATCCCAGAGCTTTGGGCCCAGGCAGCTGAAGGCTTAGAAACTCAAATGCTGAAGAGGTCATAGTTGGAGGAGCTCAGAGATCTCAAAGTGTTGTAGGGCTGGAGGTGGTTACAGGGATAGGGAGGAGTGAGGCCATAAAATAATTTGGGAGCAAAGATGTGAATTTTAAAACTGAGGCATTGTCATAACAGGAGCGAACCTAGGTCAGTGAGCACAAGGCTAACGAATGATCACCACTTGGTGCAAGTTAGGATATGGGCATCAGAGTTTTGGACAAGCTCAAGTTCATGTAGGGTGGAAGATGGAAGACTGGTGAGGAGAGGAGCTGGAATAGATAAATATAGAGGTAATAAAGGCATGGATGAGGGTTTCAGTTGAGCGATGTTACGGAGGTGGAAATAAATGACAGCATTCGCTGCTGACCTCAAAGAAATCTTCCCACAAAGATCTAGTGATCTCTCTGATGTGGATTTCCCCTTTCCCAATGGCAATTTGAATCTGGCACCAATTCAAGAGGATCTCCAGGCTTCCAGCAATAGTGATGTCACCAAGTAAGGCAAGCAGCCAATCACTTTGAAGTATTTTCACAGAAAGCAAGCCAGGAAGTAAAATGGACTGAATTTTTCACTTTTTGAATTAAAATTTTACAGAAAGCAAAATAAATGATTGGGATATAGGTGTGGGGCTAAGGTAGAAACTGAAATATTACAAACATTTTTTTAAATTTTTATTTTAAAAATGTGATTTTTTTTTCTCAATGCAGAAATTTGACATTCCACAAATGTACAATTAGTTTTTCAGAGACAGTGAGGCTGTTCATCAGTAACTATGAACTAAATATGCTGTTAAAAACCCAGTTGCACCTCATTCAACAAGGTGAAACCTTTTCAAGTATTTTTACAGCAAAACTAATCACATAAAAGGGCAAGTTTTCATCAGCTCATTGATTTCTATTTGATACGATCAAGAGGAACTTTAACAGTGCACACTCTGGAGAAGTGTAGCATCACTGACAGCAGCTGTGGATTTAAGTATTTAACTGCACATGTGCAGACTCCAAAAGTTGTCAGTTTCAGGGAAGCAATGATGGTGAACGCTAACAGTTTCACTGTCATTATTATCTCAAAATCTGAGCCATCAATTCAAATGATTTTCAAACTCTAAGTTCTATCCATCATCAAGATAACATTTCCATCTTCACAACAACCTATGCCTCTACCTTTACCTCATCATCATACACCCTAAAACTCTCATCCATAGCTTTGTCAGCACCAGGTTTGACTTGTCAGAACCCCAAGTGTTTATTTGGCATCAGGCAACACCACACCAATTCTCAGATGAGTCCAAATTGTGTTTGAGCTAAAATGGAGTGAGCTGCTTCAGCTGAAAGGGGAAGGAAACTTGAAATTGTGTGTCCATCAGCAAATATCATATAAATATATACCTCTAAAGTGATAAATTGCAACAATATAACCTGTATCATAAATTCTGTGATGTTAGTGTAATTACAATACATATTATTTTATGGACAGTGGCTAATGTTTTTAGTTAATCAATTAGTTGACTTTCATGTCCCTCACTATATAAACTCCTCCAGGCCTACAACTCTCCGAGAACTCTACACCCTTCCAACTCTGGCCTTTTGAGCACCCTCCACTTCCTTTGCACCCCCCCCCCCCCCACCACTCCCACCCTGCACCCCATTGCCAGTTATGTCTTCAGCCATCTAGGTCCAAAATTCTGGAATTTCCTCCCCATCCGTCTCCACTGCTCTCTGTCCTCCTTTAAGACACTGCTTAAAACCTACGTCCTTGACTAAGTGTTTGATCGCCTGTTCTAATGTCTCCTTCTTTGGCTTGGTATCAAAGTGTTACCTGATTCTGCTCCTGTGAAGCCCCTTAGGATGTTTTACTATGTTAAAGGCCCTGCAGTATCGATGCAAGTTGTTGTTCTTGTCGAATGGATCTGTGCTAACTTGTTGGTTAACTCTTTTTTTAACTCCAGTTCAATCCATTCCTCTTTGCTCCAAAAATACAGGCAAATTGAAAAATGTTCAATTATTTTAGATGTTGAATTAATTCTATATTACCCCACGCCTACACTCCAAGAACTGCAGCGATCTTCATATGTCAAGATGTTTGTTTTCAACTTTGATGAAGAGTGAATGCACCCTTGTGGCATAAATAGAATTGGAGCACTGCTGACACTGGGCCATGATCGATAAATATCCTTACAAAGTAAGATTATAAGTAAGGCAAGTGATTTGTTGCAGCAGGTGATTTATTATTCGGGTCTGCTGAGGAAGCAGTATTTTCACCGTCTCCAGGATTTTTTTCGATGTGTGCTCAGGCAGTAAATCACACTTCAAGTGTGAACATTGACAAAAATTTTGTTATGAGACGTCATGCTCTGCCAAGTCGCTTGCCCTAGGTATAAGGAAACTTCATCACTCTCAAGTTAATCTTGCAATCGAGGTTGAATATTATTTCCTCTGGGCGATTCAGCACTCGTGGCAGAGAGTGGTACTCACGCATCACATCTCCCGGGACCGCTGCAATCTGCCAACGTCCAAACGATAGAGTTGGCCATTAAATCTCAGCGCTGTCTGCGGTACAATGGTGACTTTGTAACACCCATTGTGCTCTCAGCAGAAATAAAAATTCATACTTCCACATGTGGTTCAACATTCTATTCTTAGACTAAACAATTTTCAATAAAAATAGTCTTTTTGTGGATGCCCGGATGGTGATCTTTTATTTCCACTTAAGATCATTCAAACTGCCATGAAGTATTCTCTCTTTACAGCAGTGAATTTGGAAAAATGCAGAAAATGACACCAGCAGATGTTATATAATAGAAGCCAGGTTTGTATTTTTAAAGCTGAAAAGTATTCTTAGTTCTCAAACAGTCGGACATTTTCCGTAATTCAGTGTTTCTCATTATTTTAGAACGTAAACTAGGAGGCCTTGGCTTCATAGCTGCTGCAAGGATTTCAATATATTTGAAATGTCATAAGATTCCCTTCTCTCCTTTTATTAATTAACTTACTTTATAACTGCCCAGAAAAAATCCTAAGTAAATTAAACAGAAAAATAAAATACTGCAGATGCTGTGCGCTGATTTTACAGCACCTCCCACCCACCCCCGACATCGGGGGTCGTGGCGGGGAGGGCCAGAAAATGCCTCTGGCAGAGGTCCAGCACAGGCCTTGAGGCTGGGAAGGCGGGACCCAATGTTGCCGGCGGCAGCGGGGACCGTGGCAGCCCCCCCCAACCAATCAGTGACGGGAGCCCCATTTCAATATTTAAATTTATTTCAATAAAGGAATTGATTACATACCTGCTCCCGCCATCGATCCCGGAGCGATATTGGTGCCGGTGGTCAGCACTACCGCGCCTTTGGAACCCCATCCAGGAATCTGAGTCGGAACACTGCTGGGGCAGGGGGAGCAGGTAACCTTCTCAGTACAGGGTGTGGGGGGAGCAGTGTCAGAGTAATTTCATTGGTCTAGGGGGTGGTGAGAAGGGGTAAAGTTTAAAGTTGATGAACATTGGGCAGGGGGAAGGTCAGGAGCATAAGGTAAGTGTTTTGGGGGGAAGAAGGCAGGTAATTACTTCTATGCTTATTGGGGGGGGGGCAGTTATGGGAGAGGGTCAGGATCACTTTATTTAATTTTTTACAATCAATAATCCTTTATATTTTTAAATTGTAATGTAGGGCTCGAAGCCCTTTCAAAATGGAGTCAGCCCCTGCGCAAAGGCGGCTAATGCCATTGCCAGGGAAGGACCACCCACCCCTCCACGTCATCGGGGGGGGTGGGATCTGTATCGGCCATTTAAATGAGCCGCTGCGTTTAATATCGCAGTGGCTCCACGACTTGTGCTCAGACCACATGGGCAGACCGCCATTGTTTACGTCCACTGCCGATTCCAGCCCTGTAAATCTGGAATAAAAACAGAAAATGCTGGAAATGCTCAGCAGGTTTGGCAGCATCTGTGGAGAGACAGAGTTAACATTTCGGGTTGATCAATGGAAATTAAGAATTCACTATTTTGTAGTCGATGCTAATTTCATACACCAGCCTTATTAATTTGGAAAAACTATAAGATGAGACATTAAACCAAGGGCTGGTCTACCCTCTTAGATGGATGGAAAGGATCCCATGGCACTATTTGATGGAGAGCAGGGGAAGTGTCCCTGGTATTCTGGCCATTACTTGTCCCTCAAACAACATCTCTAAATGGATTATCTGGTCATTTACCTCATTATTGTTTGTGGGAACATGCTGTGCATACATTGGCTGATGTGGTTTCTATATAGCAACAGTGACTACACTTCAAAAGTATTTCATTGTCTGTTAAGTACTTTGGGAGGTCCTGGGGTCATGAAAGGCACTATAAAAAAAATAAATCTTTTTTATTAGAATAAATGCCACAGATAAAGGGAAATGGCATAATAGTACAGGAAGAATGCTTATCTTAGGTTGTTGCTGAGACAAATTGTCAAACCTGTTTAAATGTGATCGAAAACAAACCAGTGCTTCTCCATCTAGTGGAGGCTGAGTGTTTACGGTTTAATGTTCAGTGGTTGGTTGAGTGAGCCATTTTCAACCTCCCCTGCTACTGGTAAAATACCAAAGGAGGCGGTTAGGTGACCGACAGGGCATGCCCTACCTCCCACTCAATTTTAGAAAATAAGAACATAAGAACTAGGAGCAGGAGTAGGCAATTCAGCCCCTCGAGCCTGCTCCGCCATTCAATACGATCATGGTTGATCTCATCTCGGCCTCAACTCCACTTTCCTGCCCATTCTCCATAACCCTTCAACCCAATACTAATTAAAAATCTGTCTATCTCCTCCTTAAATTTACTCAATGTCCCGCCATCCACTGCACTCTGGGGTAGTGAATTCCACAGACTCACAACCCTTTGAGAGAAGTAATTTCTCCTCATCTCTGTTTTAAATCTGCTACCTCTTATCCTATAACTATGACCTCTCATTCTAGATTGCCCCACCAGAGGAAACATCCTTCTTACGGCTATTTTGTCAATCCCCTTAATCATCTTGTATACCTCAATTAGACCTCCTCTCATTCTTCTAAACTCTAGAGAGTAAAGGCCTAAGCTGCTCAATCTTTATTCATAAGACAAACCCCTCATTTCTGGAATCAATCTCGTGAACCTCCTCTGAACTGCCCCCAATGCAACTACATCCGTCCTCAAGTAAGGGGACC